>NC_060279.1:86743819-86791808 GCF_021613505.1 Equus quagga
CATAATGTACATACCTAATGTACCTAATGTATATACATAATGTACGTACCAAAATATGTCCTAATGTACATTCTACTCCTAACAGTCTCAAACTGAAAATCACCCATATGCCCAGTAACAATGGAATGATTAAATTAATTGTTTTATATTCACTTGATAGAATCTTATACGGCAATGTGAATGAATCATCAACATAAACATGTAGCAATAAATTCACAGACAACATAAGGAGTGACAAAAGCTGAATGCAAATGAGTTACTACTTTGTTATTTCGTTTCTATAAGACACAAAACTGGGTAAAGTGACCTCTGCTATTAGATGTCAGAGCAGTGGTTCCCTTGAGGAGTAGTGACTGGGAGGAAGCACAAGGGGCTACAGGGGGTTTGACAATATTCTCTTTATTGATCTAGATATTGAGTACGGAAACGTGTTCACTTTGTAAACTTTCAATGAGCTAGGCACTTATGACCTGTGCCTGTGTCTTTAAATTTTTTAAATACATATTACCAATCAAAAAAGCGGGATATGGTGAATAGATTATTGCTGTAATATTCTTACATTGTAAAGACAAGATATAAAACTATTACATGCAATGACACTGTGATTAGCTTTAAATGCATGCTGAAATTTCTACGTAAATGCTAACAAATAATGAGTATACAGTTTTCAAAGAAAAGGGTCCATTATAATGTAGAAGCATATTTAAAAATAATAGAAAAGAAGTTAACATAGATAAATTGGAAAATAAACTCTATTGACCCAAACGTACCGATTATTATATTAAACTTAAATAGACTAATGACTCCTTTTAAAAGTTAATATTTTTTTAACTTTATCAAATGAATGTTTTCTCAAGAGATATGGCCAAATAATAGAATTAAAGTAGGAAAATTAGAAATATACTTTATGGAATTTTAACAATTAAACAACTGGCTTGGTAATAGAGACATTAGATAACATACACTTTAAGATTTTTTCAATATTGTCATTAGTACTATTTTAAATTTGTCTTCATGTACAACTCTTGAATATACTGATTGATGGATAACAAGCACAGTTACATTATAGGTATATGTATATATACATATGTACTCACGGATGACATGAGGAAAGAGATAAGTATGTTTTTAAACACATTCAATTGTAGCTGAGTGTGTTTATGTCTGTTTTTTCTTCTTGTTGTTTTGTGATCTAATTTTTAGGTAAGTATTTAAGTGTCTCTTTTCAGAAAAAATGTGGGTTTCTCTTTGTGTTACAAGGCTCAATATATACATCCATTCTGTCAAAATAATTCTTTTGTTTTTCAAATTATTGAATTCTCAATACTTTCCATCAGTTTCAGAAAATAAATACATAGAAAACTATACAAAAATCTTTACTAAAATTGATTAAATATCCACATTGCACACTGAAAATCAAGGAGCCAGAAATGCCACATAAGTGGAATGGATTTATGTCTTTCTCTTTGATATGGCTCTCCCTACAGTGCTCCAAATTTAATGGAAGTCTCTGCCATAAATTAATTTCAAGACTTTGGAGACAGGAATACAAAACTGAAAACTTCTTTCTTGCAATACGTCCATATCATCTTCAGAAAGAGAAAAATCTGCTTCCTACAGATCCCAATTCATATCTGTAAAATTATCACACTCACCTGACGTTGTTTAAAAATCAGCTACAATGTCGTTTTATGCTCTCATTTGTCCCAGTACACATCAACCTGGCCATTTCTACCTAAAAAGGTTTGAACATGCTTATCTCCCTTCATAAACTCATATTTCAAATAAATGACTACTGCCTCTCTAAGAACGTTGTGTACAAAACTCATAACTGGGTCCAAAAAGCTTTAGTCATTGATTGAATTTTCCCTCTAGGACTATTGTCTTCAGTTTCAGTAATGACCTGCCACAAGCTTATTTTTATTTACCTTTTCGAAAAATGTTACACCTAGTTCATGTCTAGAAATTTACTGTGATAGATTTAAGTTACACAGTGGAAGACTTCTTCCTAATATCTATAAAGTTTCAGTACCTTGTGATTATTATCGCATGAATTCTGAACTCCTCCATGGCAAGGGTTAGATAAACTTCAATCACATAAGCATTTACATGATAATTATGTAATATTTCATTATAATTACTATTTTCACTTATTGGCACTCTGAAGAAGATGTCCTCCGTGCTCTATTTTTATTCTCTGATCATCCACTCATAATTTGACTTAGAAATTTGAGGGAAATGAGCGAATTACTAAATGAAAATTGTGCAAATACATACCATTCACATATTTCTGATAAGAATAGGGATTTTGCATTCCTTATAAAGATAAATGAGAGCCTGGATAGATTGGAGTCATGGCTCAAGAGCAGAGAGGGGCAGACAGTTAGGAAACACATAAGGATTATTGCAGTAGTGTTTAAGATAAACCAGTTAGGACTGTTAAAAAGAAGCAAACACACTTGAAATCCAGAGGAAAGTGTGTAAAAATACACAAAAGTGCTCACCAGAAGGGTGGTTTTGGTAGCTCTGGACTCAGGGGAGGATCCTGAGGAGCTATTGGTCCTATAAATGAGTTTGACTCTCTGCTTGTGCCCGCACAGGATGAAAACCATGGAGCCACCGGCCCACAGCAGGAGCACCAAACATAAAACCTTGGCAAATGATAGCAATGCTGCATTTAACGAGTCTCTGGTTTTGTCATGATGAACAGGAGAACAGTGTCCAAAATGTTTTCTGTTTATGATATTTTTCTTGCTCCAATTGTTATTCAGAAACATAGGATAAATGACATTTATCAGCATTTGCAGGATTCAGCCCAAGAAAATTGAAGGGACAATGCAATTGAGAATCTTTGCTTTAAGTACTGCCCACCAGGAGTTCCTGGGGCTGAGCATGATGACCTGGAAGGCGCTCTAGAGGCAGATGGAGCCAATGGACACCCCCCTGCCCACTCCATGAACATAAGGAAAAACATCTGCATCCAAAATCGTTGAAGACTTGGTACCACCCAAAATATGACATCGCCTCAGGGATTCCATTACAGAACAAGATCAAGGAATTGGCTACAATCAGGTCCTTCACGATCAAATCTGTGGACCTTATCCTATGCCTAGTGACAGAAAGGAAGAGATAATGGTAAAGAAGAGAGAAATTTCCCAGCATTCCAAATATAGTCTGTAATAAGAAAATCGTTCCTGGTGCCAAATCCCCGGTGGCCATCATGTCAGTTCTCAAAGACCGATGTTTGTCTTCCAAGCTAGAGGATCCTGTATGGGAATAGGAGGTGTGGACCACATGTATTATGTCAACTGAAATCCAATACTCCCCACTTACCAACAGTTCCTACTTTGAAATAACTAAAGTTTTTCTTTCTGTCCATTAGAGACTTCCAAGAGTTGAAAGTATAACTCTTAAAAAACACCTGCAATGTATGAATCACTGCTATGAAGGCCACACATGTGGTAACTTCTTTATCCCTCACTAATTCATGGGACAGACACTATTACATTCTTTATTCAGATGAGGACAAAAAAAGCACAGAGAGGTTAAGTGTTTCCTCTAACTTCACTCAGTGGTTAGGGGCAGAGTGGGGATTGAACGTGGCTGGGCTAGTAACAAAGATGGTGCATTTCATCCTTAATATACTAAAATATCAGTTATCTGTGTTTCTCAAATAAACCAAAGCTAAATTTAGTTTTGTTTTTATATCTTGTCATTTCAATTTAGATTGGCAGCATTTCATTTTAAAATTTTTGTAATGACATGTTTCCACTTATTTATGAAGATTTATTCTATAGGCAAATATATATGTTGAATAAAGCTTTCGAGTTCTTAATAAAATGTAGATCCCCTGATTGCAGTAAAAAAACTGCAGGATCTCGCCCTGTGACAAGTGTGGCTTAATGAATGCAAGAATGCCTCAACATTAGGATGGCCAAAAAAAGATTCATTGGCTTTTATGCCAGGAACAAAAGTACAATGACCTGACTACTGTGAGACAGGAAACCCTGCTGCCTGATAAACAGTGTACCATAGAAACAAATTACTATTTTCAGATCAAGTCCATGTCTATTGATTAATACCCGAGTTAAATAAAATGATTAGCAGTAAGGCAAGATATAAGAAAGATAATAAAAAACAAGACACCCATGCAGCATGCAATGTAAAGGCAAAAACTGTGTACTGTATTAATGACACATGTTTTTTGGATTAGTATTATAATATTAAAAAGCAGCAGAAATATCACAAGATACATTTGAGCCTAAAACTATCTGAAACTTATAAAATTATATTTTTCTTCATTGCTTCTTCCCTGACTTTAAGTAGGAGAGATCTGTCCATAATTAATTTGCGCACTTCAAACACCCAGAGTTAGAGACATTCCTTCTCCAGTAGCTGCTATTAGACACACTGTTTCTGCCGAGGATCAGATGCTTCTGTAGGTTCTTCCTACCCTTTATGACGATCATGGAGGTATTATGGATACCCTTCTAGAAACCTGAAATTTCTGTCTGTGACTCCTGTAAAGTAGAGTGGACAGCAGTCTGACTCTAGAACTGCAGTCCTTAAGCACATTAAACATCAGATTTAATTATTGCTTCGATCAAACTCCTACAATCACTGTCAGTGAGGACCACATTAATTACATTAGGAGGCATCAGGGACTGGAGGAAGAGCTAGGACCCCGTCACTCTTTACTCTCTCAGCTCATGTCTCAGCATTTATTCCATCTTCAGACGTGGTTATGGTACTGGACCAGGTTCATTTACAGAAGATTCTCTTTTTCCCATATATCCACTTACCCAGACTTCTGATATAACTCATTCCCTTACAGCTTCTGCCTTTGAGATGATTATAGAGAAAACTCACCTACTTTTTCCTGCTACCTGGATGGGGGTCTCAGGGAGAAGGTCAAAGTAGTCAGTATGTTTGTGACATGTAACCAGACCCTGAGATATGAGTTTGTGATTCTGCGACCTCCCCTCCCCTCAGAACTGAAATTATCATTTCACCTGTAGCAGCATTGGCAGTAACAGACTTGAAGGCTGAGAATCCTTTTGAATACTTTTTTCCAGTTGCTAATTACCAAGAACAACTACAAGTATCGAGCTGGCATCTCTTGAGAGACTATGGGAGAGTTTGTGAGAGACTCTTACTTTTCCGTGATCCCTGGGGGCAGACAGTGGCTCATACGGAGGGGAGCAGGAAATACTTCAGCCTGACACATGAGGGACTGGCAGCAAGTCTGTGTGTCTCCCTGGATGTCCTACTTCACATAGCAGTTTTACTCAAAAGTGAGTTCTTTCTTTATTTCACAAAACTGAGCTGTACCATCAAGTAAGTTGCAATCAAAAAAAAATTGAATAATGGGGCTAGCCCAGTTGCATAGACGTTAAGTTCACACACTGTGATTTGGCAGCCCAGGGTTCACAGGTTCGGATCCTGGGCACGAACCTACATACCACTCATCAAGCCATGAGTTGCCGGCATCCCACAGACAAAAAGTAGAGGGAGCTTGGCAACAGATATTAGCTCAGGGCCAATCTTCCTGATCGAAAAAAAAAATAAAGGAGTAAACCTAAATATCTCAGAGGGATTTAATAAGAGATAGAAGTGAAAAGAAGAACATGATGCCAATAATTTATATTAGATATCATTGTCCTCTTTTGCACAACTAAATATCAATTAATATGTAAATTTTAGAAGACTCTAGTTTATCATATTGGCTCTCACTAGTGATAGGAAGCAGAAGAAAACTAATATCCACAGAAAAAAGAGAGAAGATTGTAAAAGAGACCCTCACAAAGAAAGCACCAGGAGCAGATGCTTTCACAGGGAGATTCCACCATTCTTATAAGTATCAGATAAGCCAATTCCACCTGCTCAGTTCAAGACCATCAAACGGCCAACACAGTCCTCGATACCTAATTTTTCAAAAAATTTTCAGTAAGGAACTAAGATTGGTGTTTTAATTAAAAAATATTTTTGATAGATCAGGAAAAAAATGTAAATTACATATTGAATTTAATTCTTTAGGTTTTCCTACACAAAATCAACTCTGATGATGCAGGTTCAATATACTGTCACTGCCAACTCTCAAGTCAGTTCTTGGAGTCATAATGGTGGACAACATCCTCAACACATGCACATACTCATTACACACAGATGCCACCATTCACATGCATGCACACTCACAGATGTAGTCTCACACATTTCACATTGTTATACACATACACAGGCCCACACATGCTCTCAAAATTTCAATTGCCCACTCACAAACATTAATGCACACACTGAACACATGAAAATTTACACTCACATATGTAAATACTCATAAATACACAAACTCACCCAAGCTTACAATTATACACTTTCATAAAAATCACAGTCGCCATTCATCTGTGCATCACAATAACAGCATCATATACAGAATATTTGTTATCTCCAGACTTCTGGATACCTGAAAATGGGGGCCTTCCTACCATTTGTAATCCTCCTAAATCTGCAACAATCACAAGGGCAATATTTATTATAACACACAGCACTTCAAATGTGCTGTGAGCATTGCAATCTTACTTCAAGACACACGCTGGGAAACTTGGACAGTTTGCAAGAGAGACACTGTGTGGGTATGCGATAAAATGGAGCAAGAATAGGCCACAGGACAAAGGAGACAGAGGACAATGAGGGGGTGCAGAGAGCCTGGTGGCACCAGCTTATAGAGAGTGCAGTGGAAGACAGTGTTTAGAGAGTAAAAATGTAAAGGGATTTTAATGTTGGTGAAGTGTTAAAGTAAAATGAAAGTACATGTAGGCAAACCATGAAAGGAAGTGAAGGTTTGCAGATATTGGGATCCGAGAATATAAAAGTGGGACAGGATCAAGGGATCAAAAGTGTTAATGAAGATTGGAAGTTCATGGCCAAAGTCAAGAAAGGCCAGTGGTGTGTGCAGTTAAACAACATGGTGTGGCAAGAAGGTGAATTCATATGGGGTAGGCCAATCTCAGAAGAAGAAAATGATCCAAGTTGGATAGAATGTGAGAAAAGAAGATGGCACTAGGAGAAATGATGGGCATAAGCAGGAAGGCCTTATGGGCAGAGAACAGGGAGACAGCTGGAAAGGACAGTGGCCTGAGTGAGACAAAGAGCCCAAGAGAATGTGTCTGGGATTACATGGTTGGGTTTAATGGGTGCAGGGTATGGACTGGGTTCCTGGGGACATTGATGATGCCTGAGAGTTGAGCACTAGGTTGGATAAGAGTGAAGGGGCATGGAATTCACAGGTCACGGGGTGAGGTACTGGAATTCGGTGTAGATAGAAGGCAAGAGGAAGGAGGGCATAGATCACAGACATTACAGAGGTGATGAAGGCTGAGGAGGGATAGACTGAGGTCTTAGAATAGTGGTGACGGAGGTCAGAGATGAAAAATGTCACAAGATGGAAGTGGAGAGCGCATTTCATAAAGCCAATGAGATCTTTGAAGTTTACTCAGTGAAAGTTTTGTTATTTAACATATTTGGTGGCAGAGATGAGGTCTGAACCAAAATTCTGAGCCATTTTGGAAGAATCAGAAACAGAGGCCTGGTACCCACAAACTCTTTTTGGGATCTCTCCCTTTCTTGTCATTTCTGGGGGCCAAGTGTACGTTCTTTTCAGTCCAGAGCTCTGCTTTCTTTGCATCAAGCTCCCTATCTAATTGACTTTCCAGTCTCCAGACTCCTTTTCTGTAGAATCCACGTCCAGTCTGTAGTCCTCATTTTTTGGAGTCTACTAGCCTCAGTCATTTCCCTCAGTCCCCAGTTCTGGTTGGTAATTGTGAGCGATATACCTGGGTCCTTTTCTTGGCCAATTTGCAGTAACATATTTTGGTTACTGGTGGCGTGTTAAAGTTCATGTGTCTGTCTTGGTTCATGAAAAAAAAAAAAAAACGGGTGATGGAAACTTTTGGTGACCTCAGGATTAAAAAATACACAAAAATTGTTGTACATTGGTGAAGCACTTAAAAGCTGTTCTGGTGCCCACCACCTAAAGACTGCAATGTTTGGATAAGTTATTCATGGAATGATTTAGATTGACACTAGATTACATGCCAACCTCACGGAAATTTCCGTGCTTTGAGGTACATTGTAAAACACCACACAATCTCGAACCATACAACATGTCTCTTCTAGGTACTGATCTTTCTCCCAGACACTTAAAGCCTACGTAAAAGAGATGGAATCTCTCATTTCTAAAAGTCAAGTAGGTTCCCTGCTGGCATACCTGCTTATGTCATGTGTAAGAATTATAGCCTCAAAAGATGTAGAGGTCTAGCAAAATGAAAAAATCGTACTAAAAACAATCTAGAATTACAGTGGCCATTACAGGGAATGTTCCAAATAGACAAGCTCTTTTACTTAAGAAGTGCACTTGAAAGTAAGGGTGCCTATAATAAACAAACATAATTGGATACCTATTTTAATTGGTATGCAGAGGTTTCCAAATGGTTGCGAGATCCCAAGATAGCTTCATTAAAAGACTTGTTACAAAATCAGCAAATTTAATGAGAAAGTAAAAACACAAAAAGCACTGAAAACAAAAGATGACAGGATGGATATGACTCCCACTGCTCCCCTCTATCTTTCCTTCCTGAGCACTCATGTTTACTGATTCTCTGTCTGAATTGCCTTTCCACTCGAAAGAGACTATTCAGCAGTTACCTTTTAAGGAAAAATTATCTCAGGTTGCAGACCATCTCTTAATACTAATACTGACAGCTGGTATGCATTTCAGATTGTCTACGATTCAGGATATTATGGAAACAAAGGGGATATCTTATGTCCTCTGGGACCCCTATCAAAAATGGACAACAAGTAAATGATCTTCTTACTGCTATTCTCTTCCCTTCTGAAATTTCTATCATCAAAATTGAGGGTCACACTAAAAGGATTGAATCTGATTATCAGGAAAATCTCCTGCCTGACTTTCGTGCAAAGGCAGTGGCAACAGAATCTATAAAGATTGTGGCACATGGGGATGAAGTCCATTCTGCGTCTGTAAAAATAACTCCTTGCTGACAGATTTGCACCATCCTGATGCCCTTGCAACATGGCAACACTGCTCTTGAATCAGAAAACTTAAGATGGACAAACAATAGTTGTAAAGTAAATGAACAATCCAGGGCTATGGGAAACCCAAATGGCCGCTTTGTTCTACCCTGCTCCCTGGAATAATTCTTTTTCAGTTTTCACATTCTTTCAACCCTCCTGGTGCATTTAAGATAACTATAGTTAGGCATGGGCATTGGGAGGGAGACCTCTATAAAATTACAACAGTAGTTTAGCCCTAATATCTGAACTGTCTGGTGAATAATCCTGGAATAACTATTTTTTTCCCAAAAGGCTTCAGACCTCCTCCCTCCAGGCCCTTTGAGTAGCAGCAGAGGACTTCCTTAGACTGCCACCTGGTGTGGCTTACCAATACGTTCTCGTTATCGTATGTATGTTTTCAGGATGAGTTGAACCCAACAATTGCCACAAAGTTGATGCCTGCACAGTAGCAGAGATGTCGTGGGAAATACGTTTCCAACTTGGAGTATACCTTCCACAGTCTCCAGTGACTGAGGCACTCACTTCACAGGACAAGTCATACGAGCCAAAACAAAAACCTTGCAAACTTCTTGGAATTATCAATGCCACTATCATCCTCAATCATCAGGCAAGGTTGAAAGAATTAATGGGATCCTGAAAGTTAAAATTCCTAAACTTACTGAAATAACTGGACTCTCTTTGCCTAAGATATTGCCTTTGGTCTTCCTGACTGCTTGCCATACTCTCTTTGAAAAATATAAGTTCACTCCACATGAGAGAGTCACTGGCAGTCCAATGTCCCTTGGTATACAACTTTCTGGTGACACACTGATATCCTATGCTAGTATGGCCAGCTACTGTAACTCTTTAATGTCTTATTATAAAGCCTATTATCAAGGTAAAGGAGTATTCCTGGATCCCAGTTCAAAGGATTCTGTTGTACAAAGGCTGGAGCATGGCGACTGGGTGTTCTGGACACATCATGAAAGGAAAACAGCTCTCAAACCCTGTTGGAATGGAACTTACCAAGTCCTCATGACCTTGACACTGCTGTGAAATTAGAAGGCATTAAGCCTGGGGTACACATCTCACAGTTAAAGAAGGCTCCACTTGACATCTGGTCCTGTAAAAATGCTGAAGTCCTCTGAATCTAATTGACAAGGAAGAGAAATAGCTGATGTTGATGTAGACCGCTTCCATCCAAGAAATCAGATCAACCCTTCATACTTTTATTCAACATGAAACCCTTTCCTTTTCTTTCTTTCCTTTACTCTCCCATTGGCCTGGAAAAATAACACACTCATCTGTATCTCCCATGCCATTGCTAAGGGGAGTAATTTCAGATACTGTATTTGTCATCAAAGATTCCAATCTATCTATGCTGGGGAGAACCCAGTGTTCCCTGTGATCAATTTCTTTTCTGTTCCCAATGTCACTGCAAAAACAATAGACACCCCTTAGAAGTTACTTGCCTAATTCAACTTTTATGACTGAAAATAAAGTCCCTTGTTGTTGTCTTTCTCCAATTATAACTGTACTTGTCCAATTAGAAACAATTACCTATAAAAATTTTAGCACATTTGCACCCCCACATTCCCGTGACCCAGGATTCACTTCCTTTGGCCAGGCCATATTGCACTGGTTAGGAGTAAATGTAAATGAGAACATGATCAGAAGAGTTAATATTCTCCTTAACTCTTGAGAATATACAGAATTCTCTGCTCAAACAATAGATGCCCAACAGAAATCCTTAGACTTTCTGGTCAAAGCTCTTCTTGATAATAGATTGAATATTATTGATTATATTAATATAATCAGTAACATATTCATTGTCTTTGAAGTGAGCGAGGAGATTTCTGCGCTGTGGCCAAAACCACCTGCTGCACCTGGATTACCACATCTGGGGAAGTTGGAACTCAGAAATAAGATCACTGAGTGAGCTGGTTGCACAGAGCTGACTTAGCAGAGTCTTTCTTTCACTTATTTGATTTTGATTGGTTTGAGTTGAGAACAGTGGCTCCAATGTGTACTCCAAACGTTGGATATTATCCTGCTTATAATAATCTCCCTAGTGTGTTGTATTCTCCCAAAAGTTTTAAATGCATGTTTTTAGCTGCGAACCACCAAGCACATGATCTTCCTAACACCTGGAACATCAGAAAAGGAACAAAGAGAATGACCAACCTAAAGATTTGGAACCTGAAGCCATGATCTGTGACTATCACATGGATTAAATAAAAACATCATGATCTGTGGATACCAAGCAAAGGATCAACAAAAGCTGTGAGTGATAGTTGAGAGTGGTTCTATCGTCCTTAATTTTGATCATATTTTTCAGTTAATGAAAGAGCCTAAACAAAAGTGAGAAATTTTTGAAAAGGAGACAGCAGGCCCCAAATGGAATCACTTGTGCTAATCCACATCAGCACACCTAATTGCAGTTTCAACCTCCCTTGGAATGTAAATTTTGACCAGGCAAGCTGGAATTACTTGGACAACACTAATAAGGTAACCTGCCCGATAGACCCCTCCCATTTCCCTAAAAAGGGTGGCCTTACTCAAAGCAATGCATTCTTCAGAAATCATTCCCTTTATTTCCACACCTCTCTGTTTCAAGACTTTTCCTTTTCTGTGGCCCTTTGGAGTTCCTTTCTATTTCCTAGGTGGGATGCTCCCAGATTCCTGAATCATTGAATAGAAACAATGTGATCATTAAATTTACTCAGTTGAATTTTCATTATTTATCACACTGAAGAGTCACAGGGTCTCTAAGACTCAGGCTTCAGTTTGGAAGACAGCTCACCAGCAAGCTAATTACTGCTGTCTAAAGTAAATACCTATTAATTGTGTCAGGGTGGCCCTGAGTTAATACATCAAGAGGGGCATCTAGATGGAAGCCACTTGCCTTTGCCAGAGACTCTAAATGACAAAATCATCGCTCATAATGCCTTGTGCTATCTCCCATTGGCTTAATTCCAGTAGGGCTGTGTCTCCTTTTTGATGACGAGGAGCCAAAGAGATAACAGTTTTTCCTTCACTGCTGGAAGTGTTGAGGATTATAAATCTGCCCAGAGGCTCCCAATAAACTTCCACTGGAAAATGGGACTCTGAATTTTGGTAAGGTTTTCTCAGCCTCCTATCCTGACCAAGAGATGATGATATGTTCTGCCATGGGTTGTTTAGGACTGATCCTCTAACCTGCCAATGAAGAGATTATCACTTACAGAAAAAAAGTTTGTACATCACAAGTTAGCGGCACTCAATCTTAATCCTTACTCAACCTCCGGGACAAGGGAAAGGGTAATTTGTCCCACTAACACCTATATACCTGCAACTCCCCCTAATTGAGATAAACCCCTCTGGCACTTATGGGATTGGGAATCACAAACATATGAGAGAACGATTCCTGTTACATTCTGATGTAAGAACAAGAGGATATTGAAATTTTTAAAAGCATCTAGTCATGCCCAATCAAATTATTTGACATAATTTTTTGTGTGTTATAATATATAGTGTCATAATATTTAGAAGCATCAGAAATATAAAAAGATGGATTTGAGCCTAAAAATGTTTTGTGAACTTATTAAGCTATATTTTTCTTAAACGCTGCTTCCTTCACTTTAGGTGAGAAGAGTCTCTCTTCATAGACCCAGAGTTAGAGAAAATACTTCTACTCCAGCAACTTAGTGCATTTGGAAGCAGACACTCAAGAGGCTTGTCCATGACTTCAAAAGCTTTCCAAAGATGAGGAGGTTGCAAAAATCAACAAAGCTGTGGTTGAGATGGCAGTCAACTTTTACATGGTTGTGGATGAGGATGACATTGAGGAGGTCCTAGAGGTGGTTCCTGAGAAATTGACTAATGAGAAGTTGCTGGAATGGGAACAGGAACACATAGCTGAAGAAGAGAAAAGAAAAGAAAATTGTGGGAAAAGAGAAAGAAGAACTTCCAGGAAAAGTCACAGTGAAGGGTTAGCAGAAGGTTTTACAGACATCAACAAGCTCTTTGAAAAGTTTGAG
The DNA here is from genome assembly GCF_021613505.1 of Equus quagga. Taxonomy (NCBI): domain Eukaryota; kingdom Metazoa; phylum Chordata; class Mammalia; order Perissodactyla; family Equidae; genus Equus; species Equus quagga. The sequence goes on from NC_060279.1 coordinate 86,756,908, forward strand.
AGCATGGACCCCAACACCAAAATGTTTTCACTAATAGAGAAGTATGTTCATGATGCTTATCAGCTTACAAGCAAATATATGATGAAAAAAAGAAGCAAACCACCATGGACATATTTCTGAAAAAAAGTGACACCTCCTGAAGAAGACCCTCAGGCAGGTTGTTCAGGAGGTATTCTAGAAGAAGTCATTATCATAGGAGATAACAGCTCTACGCACGTTATTGCCAGTGAAGACCTTCCTGTGGGAAAAGGTGTGGAGGTGGAAGACAGTGATATTGGCCCTCAAGATCCTGTGTAGGCCTAGGCTAATATGTGTGTGTTTTAGTTTTTAACAAAAAAATTAAAAATTTAAAAATACGAAAATAGCATAGAGAATAAGAATATAATGAAGTAAATATTTTTGTACGCCTATACAATGTGTTTGTGTTTTATGCTAGGTGTTATTACAAATAATCCATTTTTTAAGGTTATAGAGTAAAAGCTAAAGTAAGCTAAAATTAATTGTTTATTAAACAAAACAAAACTTATAAATTTAGTGTATCCTGTCTATAGTGTTCATAAAGTCTACATTAGTGTACAATAAAATCCTGGTCCTTCACATTCACTCAAAATCAAAAATCCAGAGCAATTTCCAGTCCTGCAAGCTCCATTCATACTGAGTATCATATCCATGGGTTATCCTTTTTTATATTTTATACCATATTTATACTGTACCTTTTTATGTTTAGATATGTTTAGATTGTAACCTACCTTTTTGTTATGATTGCCTACAGTGTTCGGTACAGTAATATGCTGTACACGTTTTTTAACCCAGGAACAATAAGTTATACCATGTAACCTAGGTGTATAGTAGGGTACACCATCTAAGTTTGTGAAATACACTCTATAATGTTCGCACTTGTTGAAATCACCTAATGATGCAATTCTCAGAAGGAATCTCTGTCATTAAGTGATGCATGATTGTATAAATGTACTTGCCTAATTGGACACAATTATCTATGTAAATATTAGTACATGTGACCACCACCATATTCCCATGACTATCTAGATCAGATCTTGCTGGATTCACTGAGCTCTCACTGGCAGCACCTATCTTTGGAAGTTATTTAGAAAGATGCTTTATTTCAGGCTAGATTTTATTCCTGTATGCACTGAAAACCTATCTGACACCTGGCTTGAATAGTTAAATGCACCAATCCATGCAAATGAATACGTTAACAATATACCTAAATGGGAATGATGTGTGCCTCAGCAAGATTTCATTGTCTGTGATGGTTATCATTCTCCTTGGGCTTATGGATGCCTATACAGCTGGTGCATAGCTGGGCAATTACTTGTTAGATTATCTAACTGTGCCCCTAACTTTCCAGAAATGAACGGAGAAATCTTCTTGGCTGACTCTCCTAGATCTACATCATCAAGTTAGGAAGGACATACCTGGAGGCATTCATGACTCAGGATTCTCTTCCTTTACCAGGGCCATTCTTCCCTGGTTAGGAGTAGACATAAATGATCGGAAACTTCTGCTTAACTCTTGAGAATATTACAGAATCTTCTGCTTAGACAATAGCCATTCAATAAAGATCCTTGTTTCTGACCAAAATTTTTCTGACAATAGGATAGCCCTTGTTTATATGTTAGTTGAGCAAGGAGATGTCTATACTATGGTCAATACCACCTGCTGAACCTGGATTAACACTGCTGGAGAAATTGAAACTCAGTTACTTAAGATCATTGAACAATTCACTTGGCTATAAAAGATGACTCTGTCAGTGAAGTCTTTCTTTGACTTATTTGATTTTGGTTGGTTTGGGTCTTGGAGACTATGACTCCAAAGTGTACTCCAACATTAGAAATTATCCTGCTTATAATAATCATTATGATCTCCCTGATGCATTGTGTTATGTTAAAAGATTTAATGTTTATTTTCAGCTGTTAACCACCAAGCAAATGATCTCTCTATATCTGGAAGGTCAGAAAAGGAATAGAGTGCATGATTAATTTAGATTGTGAGCCTGAAACTGTGACTTGTGAATATCACAGGGATCAAACAAAAATGTCATGACTTCTGGATACTGCACAAAGGATTGACAAAAGCTGTGAATGGCAGCTGAGAATTGTGCTAATACCTTAAATTTTGATGACCTCTCTCAGCTAGGCTGAGAGTCTGATCAAAAGGGAGGAAATGTTAAAATGCAGACAGCAGGCCCAAAATGGAGTCACTTGCTTTAAACCCCATATCAGCAAACCAAGACTTAATATCTAAGTTAATGCATTTTCCACCTTCCTTAGAATGTAACCTTTGACCAGTCCAACTGGAACTACCAGGTTAGCACTAGCAGGTAATCTGTCTGACAGACCCCTTCCTTTCCACTTAAAAGGGTGTCCTTGCCTGAAACAATGCATTTTTTTTGCTAACAATTCCCTTTTTCCACTCCCTCTTTGCTTTAACGACTTTTAATTTTCTGTAGCCCTTTGGAGCTCTTTTGTACTCACTAGATGGGATGCTCCCAGATTCATGAATCATTGAATAAAGCCAATTTGATCATTACATTTACTCAGGAGAATTTTGTTATTTAACACGCTGAAGAACTACAAGGTTTCTAAGAGTCAGGGTTTAGTTTTAAAGAGAGCTCAGTAGCCAGCTAATTACTACTGTCAAAAGAGTGTACCCATTAATTGTTTCAGGGTGGCCCTGAGTTCATACACCAAAGAGGGATTTTCCCACACCTCAGGAGTCTAATAAGAATGGGGCCTCTTTTTAGATGATGAGGTAACAAAGAGAGGAGACTTTTTCCTTTTTGGTTGGAAGAATTGAGGACAATAAATATGCTCATAGAGGCCCAATAAACTTTCATTGGAAAATGGGATTCTGAATTTGGTCAGGTTTTCTCAGCTACTCCTAGCATCAGAAAGGTGATTACACCTTAGACAGGGATATTTACAGTCAGGCAACTAACTTGGCACAAGGAGGATATCGTAAGGAAAACTTTGTTCATAAGAAGTTAGCACTTCATCTTAATCCTTACCCAACCACTGGAGTAGTTTGTCTCACAAATGCTACCCTACCTGCACCTCACCCTGATTGAGATAATCCCCTCCGTCACATGTGGGATGGTGAAGCACAAGCGCATGACACAATGATTCCTATTATATTATGATTTAGAAACACCAGGACATTGAATTTTTCACCCAGCCTGTGGAATTTGTTATGGCAACCAAAACAGACTGATATATGCCCCAACTAGCTCATCAAGTTAGCTTCCCTCCAGTACTACAACTACGCACAAAGGCTACTAGTTGCAAGGTTCAGTCACTACCACATCCCCATTGCCAAGAATGCCAGGAAATGTGAAGCATGTAAGATTTTTACACCATTTGCAAAGTGAATGGATTGTCCTGCAAGTTACATAGATGCTGGCATGAGACATGAGATGCCATGACCAAGACCAAACCCATTGTTCTTCATGGTGCAACAGCAACAAGAGCTTTTAGTTCATGTCTGTTCCCACCACTCCCACATGCCCCATGGGGGCCATGTAATGAGTTGTACGTGGATGCTGTGCTCAGGTTTGTGTCACAGCTGGAGAACATTAAGCTTAAGAAACCCCAATCCTTTAGAGTGCACTATAGGCACACCTGACACACCTTTACATCAGAGGAATCATTATCTTTATTATATTTGTCATGCTATTAATCTGCCCTTGCTCCCAAGACAGATATTACTGCCACCTTCCAAGACTGTTATACAAAAATTCATGCAAAGTAGTCCAGAACAGAAGTTGATGCAAGATGTGAAAAAAATTTTGAGATGTACATGGCAGATTTTCTCCCAATAGGGTTCACCTTTATGTTTAAAATTTGGGAATAAATGATTGCATAAAAAGATCCACTGAAGATTTTGATACCAAGACTGACCTTGGTTGCGTCATGCTGTGGGGTTATTAAAGACTCAAGGAGGCAAGAAGAGGTATTAATTTGCCCAGAGACTTCATGGGAAAGACAGATCCAAGGGAGAGAGAGAGAGAGCAATGAGAGGTAAGGGCAAATGAAAAGAAAGAACAATATTGTATGTTCAAAATAAATTTAAACTTGTTAAGAGTGCCCACTTTCACCACTCCTATTCAACATAGTACTGGAGGTGTTGGCCAGAGCAATTCGGCAGGAAAAAGAAATAAAAGGAATCCAAATAGGCAATGAAGAGGTAAAACTCTTGCTGTTTGCAGACGACATGATCTTATATATAGAAAACCCCAAAGAATCCATGGAAAAACTATTAGAAATAATCAACAACTACAACAAAGTAGCAGGGTATAAAATCAACATACATAAATCAGTAGCATTTCTATACACTAACAATGAACTAACAGAAAAAGAACTCAAGAACTCAATCCCATTCACAATCACAACGAAAAGAATAAAATACCTTGGGATAAACTTAACCAAGGAAGTGAAGGATCTATACAATGAAAACTACAAGACTTTCTTGAAAGAAATTGACGACGACATAAAGAGATGGAAAGACATTCCATGCACATGGATTGGAAGAATAAACATAGTTAAAATGTCCATACTACCTAAAGCAATCTACAGATTCAATGCTATCCCAATCAGAATCCCAAGAACATTCTTCACAGAAATTGAACAAAGAATCCTAAAATTCATATGGGGCAACAAAAGACCACGAATTGCTAAAGCAATTCTGAGCAAGAAAAACAAAGCCGGCGGAATCACAATCCCCGATTTCAAAACATACTACAAAGCTACAGTGATCAAAACAGCATGGTACTGGTACAAAAACAGGTCCACAGATCAATGGAACAGAATTGAAAGCCCAGAGATAAAACCACACATCTATGGACAGCTAATCTTCGACAAAGGAGCAGAGGGCCTACAATGGAGAAAAGAAAGTCTCTTCAACAAATGGTGCTGGGAAAACTGGACAGCCACATGCAAAAGATTGAAAATTGACCATTCTTTTTCACCACACACCAAAATAAACTCAAAATGGATCAAAGACCTAAAGATTAGGCCTGAGACAATAAGTCTTCTGGAAGAGAATATAGGCAGTACACTCTTTGACATCAGTTTCAAAAGAATCTTTTCGGACACTATAACTCCTCAGTTGAGGGAAACAATAGAAAGAATAAACAAATGGGACTTCATCAGACTAAAGAGCTTCTTTAAGGCAAGGGAAAACAGGATTGAAACAAAAAAACAGCTCACTAATTGGGAAAAAATATTTACAAGCCACTTATCCGACAAAGGGTTAATCTCCATAATATACAAAGAACTCACACGGCTTAACAACAAAAAAACAAACAACCCGATCAAAAAATGGGCAGAGGACATGAACAGACATTTCTCAAAAGAAGATATAAATATGGCCAATAGACACATGAAAAGATGTTCATCATCGCTAATCATCAGGGAAATGCAAATCAAAACTACACTAAGATATCACCTTACACCCGTTAGATTGGCAAAAACATCCAAAACCAAGAGCGACAAATGTTGGAGAGGTTGTGGAGAAAAAGGAACCCTCATACACTGTTGGTGGGAATGCAAACTGGTACAGCCACTATGGAAAACAGTATGGAGATTTCTCAAAAAGTTAAAAATAGAAATACCCTATGACCCAGCCATCCCATTACTGGGTATCTATCCTAAGAACCTGAAATCAGAAATCCCAAGAGTCCCTTGCACCCCTATGTTCATCGCAGCATTATTTACAATAGCCAAGACGTGGAAGCAACCTACATGCCCAGAAACTGATGATTGGATAAAGAAGATATGGTATATATACACAATGGAATACCATTCAGCCATAAAAAAAGACAAAATTGGCCCATTCACAGCAACGTGGATGGACCTCGAGGGTATTATGTTAAGCGAAATAAGCCAGTCAGAGAAAGACGAACTCTATATGACTCCACTCATAGGTGGAAGTTAACATATTGACAAGGAGATCTGATCAGTGGTTACCAGGGAAAAGGGGGAAGAGGTGTACCCACAACATGACTAACAATAATGTACAACTGAAATCTCACAAGGTTGTAATCTATCATAACATTAATTACAAAAATTAAAAATAAAATAAATAAATAAATTTAAACTTGTTAATTTAATGGAAAAAAATATAATCCTCTTCCCTCATATAGGTGAAACAAATTCTGAATGTTTTGCTGATCTAAACTTTAAACCTAAATAATACTTTCTAATAAAACAAAGGAGAAATTATTTCTGTTCTTAGAATTGGAAAATATTTCTTAAACAGAAAAATAATCATTATCTACAACAGGGAAATGTTGAATCAGTTCAATTAAAATTAATAACTTATTTTCACCAAAAGGTATGCACACTCACAAAAAACGGAGGGATTGAGAGAGGAGGAGAGAAAATCAAGAAAAGAACAGTATCCAGCAGTTGTAGAGACCTCCTACAAATCAATAGGAAAAAACAAAGACAGAAGACAGAATAGTAAAAATAAACAAAGTAAACATACGCTTCAAAAAGAGGTTGCCCAACATCTAATAAACATAAGAAAATATGCCCAGGTTCCTCAGTAATCAGAGAAATAGAAATAAAATCACTGCTTGCTACCATGACACACTAACCAGGAGGCTAAAAAAAATGAAATAAACATACAAGTGTCCAAAAGGATGTGAATGAAACAAGAATCTCCTGTGCTGCTGGTAGGTGGGAAAATTGGTAAAACTATTTCCCAAACCTATTTGCCACCGTCTCCTAAAGCTGAAGACATGTAAACCTATGACCCAACAATTCCTCTACACTATATACAGCCAGTAGAAATTTGTAAGTGCGGCATCAAAATTTTGCTGCCTACAAACATAGCTTCTTTCCCTGCCACACAAGAGGGGCCAAATACAAACTGGAACACCAGGCTTATGGCAAAGGAAGGGTTTTTATGTCGATGACGTCAGCTGGGAGATGAGAGTGAGCCCTCAAATTTGTCTTTTCATCTCGTCTCCCCAAAAGAGGGGAGGTGAGTGGGTTTAAAGGTTTGTGAGGAATGTGGCTGCTTGTAGAGAGGTGGGGGGAGTCAGTGGCCTTGATGGTTGGAGCTTTCCCATCAGCCTGCATTTGGTCTTGGGAGGAGGAGGAGATGATAAGGAACTCAGGTGGCTGTCCTTGGCAGTGTCTGTCTCCATGGCAGATAGTGGATTCTGGAGCCAGGGAGTAAACAACAAAAGAGTGTTTTGGTTTTAACCCCAGATATGCTGGGTTTAACATAGGGGAACTGACATCAGAGCCAGCGTCAAAAACATATTCTAGAAGTTACATATGAGCATTACTCCTAATAGTCACAAACTGAAAACCACCCACAGGCACATTAAAAGTGGAATGAATGCCATCATTTGGCCCCTGACACTACATGATCCATTTACTCTCATTGTATTTAGGTTGTCCAGCTCAGTTGCAGGAGTTCCCACTATCAATAAGGACAGGGACAGAAAGAAGAGGAATGAAGGAGTTCTCTGAAGAAGCTGAGGCTCCCCTCACCAATGCATTTCTCAAAGTTTTCATCAAGGTTTGTCTTGTGGAACTTAATAGTATGGTGAGCAGGTCTTAAGTGACAAATCCACTCTAACATTCCAATGTTAGAGTCAAGGAAAGGGAGAAAAAAGAAAGGAATACTATCTATCAGATACAGAGACCTCCTACAAATCAATAAGAAAAAGAAAAGACAGACAAGAGAATAGCAAAAATTAACAATGTAAACTAACATATGCTTCAAAAGAGGTTGTCCAATGTCTAATAAACATATAAAAATATGCCCTAAGCCTTTGAATGCATTCCTCCACATTTAAAGGAGGTCAGGCGTTTTTAATTTGCTCCCAATGTACCATCTAAAATTCCATGTTTTAACTGATCTACCAAACTGTTAGAGCCCTTTCTGATAGCATGAGCTGCAACGTTAAAAGCAGAATCTCTGCTTAGTGAGCCCATATCAATGTTTGTCCTAATACAATTTTATATCATTCCACCATTACCACACACCCTAATATCCATTCTCGCATATGTTCCCAGGATTTCTGCTATACAAGTAAGAAAACTCAAGGAGTTCTTTTGGAGTGTAGTGCACCTCTCACGGGTCACACTTTGTACCTAACCATTAGTTGCCTGATGACACTTGAGTCTAGTTATAGTTCTAGGAGAAAGAATCGGCATTGGGAGTGTGTTCTAAGGAGAATCAGCTTGTCTTACATGGCAGCTGCTTCAGGGGAGGCCATTGAAGTTTCCTCAGGCAATGCAAGGTTAATCTCTTCGGATAAGGTTATAAGGCCAATAGCACTGTGCTTGGAGATGTTCCACTGCTGGGGTAGCGGGCCGTCTTGCAGTGGTGGTCGTGAGGCCATTTTCACTGGAGTTTGGGACGTCAATTCTACTGGGGGTAGGGAGAAGAGTTCTACTGGGGGTTGAGAGAACTTTTCCACTAGCAAAGAAGGCTCATCAGGATTTAGGGGCTCAGTGCCCCGAGCCTCATCAAGGTCTTACCACACATCCCCATTCCAACATAATAGAATCCCACTCTCTCCCAATCAATGCCCTCATTTTAATAGTAGACACCCTGTGACACCAGGAAGGCAACTTAAAGTTATAATTCAGCCAGTCTCAGGATGAGAGTCTGTGTTTTATTTGTAGCAATCCCAGCTGAGTGGCAACAGGAGATAAAAGTCTCCTTCAGAGTACACAGATGCCTTCAGGTCATTTATATGGTGCTTCAGCTGGGAATTTGAATCCATGAGCTCAACCCTTTTCTTTCACTTCTTTGTTCACAAATATCAGGAGCAGCCAGCCAATGTTATCTCATTCATTATTTTTCAAAATACGTTTGAAATTGTCATATACACAATCACTCAGATATTTACTTCGCATAAGTAGTTGGTCAGGAGTCTCCAATGCAGATATTTTGCATATTTCTATTGTGAGATCACTCCACAGACTATCAGTGCTCTCTTTAATATGGAAAATAAGCTCATTACCATCTTTAAATCTAATAATATTAGACAGCCAATTTCAGTGTGGATTGAAACAAAGAGTCAAGGTGATATTAGTGAAGGAGTTTATTCAATAAAGATTATGAGGAGCTTGAACCCCAGGAAAACATTTCAATAGAGTGTTCTGATGGAAATGCTCCAAGTTGTATGTGTTTACATACAGCTTATATTTCTTTCACAAAACAGTGCACAAAACAAGATGGGATCTTGTTTATGATATGATTGATGATATGATATGATTGATAGGATTGATCAACCATTGGATCAATGAAGAAATCAAAGGGGAAATCTAAAAATACCTGGACACAAAAGAAAATGAAAATACAAAATACCATCTCTTATGGGATGCAGCAGAAGTGGTCTAAAAGAGAAATGCAGAGCAATACAGGCCCACTTTAAGAAGCAAGAAAAATCCCAAACAAGTAATCTTACACTGCACCTGAGAGAATTAGAAAAGAGAAGAACAAACCAAGTCCAAAGTCAGCAGAGGGAGTGACATAACAAAAATCAGAGAAGAAATGAATGAAATAGAGACTAACAAAACAGTAGAAAGGATTAATGAAACTAAGAGATGGTTCTTTGAGGAGATAAAGAAATTAATAAATCCTTAGTCAGACTCACCAAGCAAAAAAGAGAGAAGGCTCAAACTAATAAAATTAGAAAGGAAAGAGGAGAAAATACAATTGATAATACAGAAATACAAATTATTAAAAGAAAATACTAAGAAAAACTATATGCACACAAGTTGGATATCCTAGAAGAAATGGATATTCTTAGACTCTTACAACCACACAAGAAGAAATAGGGAATTTGAACAGACCAATCATAAGTCAAAAGGTCAAAACAGTAATCAAATACCTCCCACCCAAAAAAGTTCAGGGCCAGATTGCTTCTCTGGAGAATTCTACCAAACTCCAAAGATTTAATACCTATAATTATTAAATTATTCCAAAAAGTTGAAGAAGATGGAATGTTTCCTACCTCCTTCTATGAGACAAACATTAACCTGATATCAAAACCAGACAAGGACAACACAAAAAAGGAAAATTATAGGCCAATATTGCTGATGAACAAAGATGCAAAAATACTCAACAAAATATTGAGAAACAGAATACTGTAATACATTGAAAGGATCGTGTACCATGATCAAGTGGGATTTATTCCATGGATGCAGGGACATTTCAACGTCCACAAATCAACCAATGTGATACACCACATTAAGAAAACGAGGAAGAATCACATGATCATCTCGGTAGATTCACAGAAAGCATTTGACAAGATCCAACATCAATTTATGATAAAAACTCAATAAAATGGGCGTAGAAGGAAAGTACCTCAAAATAATAAAGGCTATATATAACAAACTCGCAGCCAACATGATATTCAATGGTAAAAAAAAAAAAAATGAAAGCCATCCCTCTGAGAACTGGAACAAGACAATGGTTCCCACTCTCATCACTCCTATTTAACATAGTACTGGAGGTTTTGGCCAGAGATATTGGGCAAGGAAAATAAATAAAAGCAACCAAAGTTGGAAAGGAAGAAGCAAAACTATCACTGTTGGCAGATGACATGATTCTATCTACAGGAAACTCTAAAGAATCCATAAGAAAACTATTAGAAATAATCAAAACTACAGCAAAGTTGCAGAGTACAAAATAAATTTTTTAAAATGTTTATTTTCTATACACTAACGGTTAATTAGAAAAAAAGAGAAATCAAGAATACAAATCCATTTACAATGGCAACAAAAAGAATAAAATATCTAGGAATAAACTTAACCAAAGAGGTGAAAGACCTGTATGCTGAAAACTATAAGACATTATTGAAAGAAAGTGAAGAAGACATAAAGAAATGGAAAGATATTCTATGTTCATGGGTCAGAAGAATAAACCCAGTTACAACATCCATACGACCTAAAACAATCTGCAGATTTAATGCAATCCCAATCAGAATCCCAATGACATTCTTCACAGAAATAGAACAGAGAATCCTAAAATTTATATGGAACAACAAAAGACCATGAATACCCAAAGCAATCCTGACAAAAAAGAACAAAGCTGGAGGCATCACAATCCATGGCTTCAAAATATAATGCAAAGCCATAGTGATCAAAACAGCATGGTACTGGCACAAAAACAGATACACAGACCAATGAAACAGAATCAAAATCCCAAAATTAAACCACACATCTATGGACAGCTAATCTTTGACAAAGGAGGCAACAAAACAAAATGGAGAAAGGATGTCTCTTCAATAAATGGTGGTAGGTAAACTGGTCAGCCACATGCAAAACAATGAATGTAGCCCATTATCTTGCACCATACACAAAAAATTAACTCAAAATGGATTGAAGACTTGACTGTAAGACTGGAAATGATAAAATGCCTACAAGGAAGTATAAGCGATACACTCTTTGACATTGGTCTTAGCAGCATCTTTTCAAACACCATGTCCACTCAGGCAAGGGAAACAAAAGAAAGGGTTAAGAAATGGGACTACGTCAGACTAAAAATCTTCTGCCAAGCAAGGGAAACCACCAACAAAACGGAGAGACAATTGGAAGAAACTATTTGCAAATCATTTATACAACACGGGGATTGTATTCTTAATTTCTCTTTCTACAACTTTGTTGTTAGTGTATAGAAACACAAGTGATTTTTGTATGTTGAGTTTGTATCCTGCAACTTTACCATATTCATTTATTACTTCCAAAGTTTTTTGGTGGATTCTTTAGGGTTTCTATATAGAAAATCATGTCATCTGAAAATAGTGACAGTTTCACTTCCTCCTTTTCAATTTGGATCCTTTCTATTTCTTCTTCTTGCCTCATTGCTCTGGCTAGGACTTCCAATACTATGTCAAATATTTAAGAGTGGGGAAAGTGGGCATCTTTGTCTGGTTCCTGTTCTTAGAGAGAGAGCTTTCAGTTTTTCTCCATTGCGAATGATATTAGCTGTGCGTTTGTCAGATATCTCCTTTATTATGTTGAGGTTTTTTCCTTCTATACCCATTTAATTCAATTATTATCATAAATGATTGCTGTACCTTGTGAAATGCTTTCTCTATATCTATTGAGATGATAATGTGATTTTTATTCTCCATTTTGTTAATGTGGTGTATCACGTTGATTGATTTGCAGATGTTAAACCATCCCTGCATCCCTGGAATAAATCCCACTTGATCTTGGTGTTTGACCTTTTCAATGTATAGTTGTGTTTGATTTGCTAGTATTTGATTGATGATTTTTGCATCTGTGTTCATCAGTGATATTGGCCTGTAATTTTCTTTATTTGTGTTGTCCTTGTCTTGTTTTGGGATCAGGATAATGTTGGCTTCGTAGAATGAGTTAGGAATCCTCCCCTCCTCTTCAATTTTTTGGAAAAGCTTGAGAAGGACATGTGTTACGTCTTCTTCGATTGTTTGGTAGAATTCACATGGAAGCCATCTGGTCCTGGACTTTTATTTTGGGGGAGGTTTTTGATTACTGTTTCCATCTCCTTAGTGGTGATTGGTCTATTAAAATTCTCTATTTCTTATTTAATCTGTTTTGGAAGGTTGTATGATTCTATGAATTTATCCACTTCTTATAGATTATCCAATTTTTTGGCATATAGATTTTCATAGTATTCTCTTATAATCTTTTGCATTTCTGAGGGGTACGTTGTAATTTCTCCATTTCTGATTTTTTTTATTTGAACCTTGTCTCTTCTTTTCGTGGTGAATCTAGCTAAAGCTTTTCAATTTTGTTTAGCTTTTCAAGGAATCAGCTCTCAGTTGCATCTCTTTTTCCTATTGTTTTTTCAGTCTCTATTTCATTTATTTCTGCTCTGATTTTTATTGTGTCCTTCCTTCTATTGATTTGGGGCTTTGTCCTTTTTCCAGTTCCTTTAGGTGCACTGTTCGATTGCTAATTTGAGATTTATCTTGTTTGTTGAGGCACGTCTGTAGTGCTATAAACTTCCCTCTTCACTGCTTTTGCTGTGTCCCATAAATTCTGGCATGTTGTATTTTCATTTGTCTCAAGGTATTTTTTTTGTTTCATTTTTTATTTCATTGACCTAATTGTTGGTCAGTAGAATTTTGTCTAATCTCCACATATTTGTGGCTTTTCTGAATTTTTTCCTGTAGTTGATTTCTAGTTTCATACTTCTGTGGTCAGGAAAGATGTTTGGTATCATTGCAATCTTTTTAAATTTGTTGAGAATTGTTTTGTGGCCTAATATGTGATCAATCTGGGAAATGCTTCCATGTGCATTTGAAAAGAATGTGTATTCTGTGGGTTTGAGACAGAACGCTCTAGATAATCTGCTAAATCTATCTAGTCTAATGCGTCATTTAAGGCCAATGTTCCTTACTTCTGTTTGGTTGATCTATCCATCGGTGTGAGTGGGGTATTAAAGTCTCCTACTATTTTTGTGTTACTATTTCTCCTTTTACGTCTATTAATAATTGATTTATATATGTGGGTGCTCCTATGTTGGGTAAATAGATATTTACAAGAGTTTCATTCTCTTGTTGGATTGTTTCCTTTATCATTATGTAGTACCCTTCTTTGTCTCCTGTTAGAGTTTTTGTTTTAAAGTCTATTTGATCTAATATAAATATTGCTACTCCAGCATTCTTTCTATTGCCATTTACATGGAGTATCTTTTTCCATCCCTTCTCTTTCAGTTTGTGAGCGTCTTTAGGTATGAAGTGTGTCTCTTGTATGGAGCATATACATGGGTCTTGTTTTTTATCCAATCCACCACGCTATGCCTTTTGATTGGTGCATTTAGTCCATTGACATTTAAAGTATCTACTGACAAGTATGTATTTATTGCTATTTGCTACTTTTTTCTGGGTGTTTTAGTAGTTCTTCTCTGTTCCTTTCTTCTTCTCTTGCTCTCTTCCCTTGTGGTTTGATGGCTTTCTTTAGTATTATGTTTGGGTTCCTTGCTCTTAATTATTTGTGTATTTATTAAAGGTTTCTGGTTTGTGATTGCCATGAGTTTCATATATAATAACCTACATATATAGTAATTTATATTAAGTTGATGGTCTCTTTAGTTTGACCTCTTTCTAAAACCTCTACTCTTTTACTCTCCTCCTCCCACATTTTATGTATTTGATATCATATCTAACCTCTTTGTGGTGTGTGTGTATGTTACCCTCTTACCATGGAAATAGGTAATTTAGTACTTTTGTCTCTTGACATCTTCAGTGGTGGTTGATCTGCTACCTTTACTGTATTTTTGCCTTTACCAGTGTTTGTATTGCCTTTTTTATTTTTGGAAAATTTCCTTATTTCTATTTGTGATCTTCTCTTTCCCACTTCAATAAATCACTTTAGCATTTCTTGTAAAACTGGTTTCTTGGTGATAAATGCCTTTAATTTTTGCTTGTCTGGGAAACTCTGCATCTCTGCTTCCATTCTGAATGATAACCTTGCTAGGTAGAGTAAGCTTGGCTGTAGGTTTTTCCTTTCAGCACTTTAAATATATTGTGCTACTCCCATCTAGCCTGTAAGTTTCCTCTGAGAAGTCAGCTGGTAGCCTTATGGGTTTTCCTTTGTATGTAACTTGTTGCCGTTTTCTTGTAGCTTTTAGGATTCTCTCTTTATTTTTAATTCATTTTCTTTTAAAATTGGCACCTGGGCTAACATCTGCTGCCAATCTGTTCTTTTTTTTCCCTTCTTCTTCTCCCCAAAGCTCACCCACTACATAGTTGTATGTTTTTTTCATTTGTAGGCCCTTCTTGTTGTGCTATGCATGATGCCACGTCAACATGGCTTGATGATTGGTGCCACATACATGCCCAGGATGCTAACTGGTGAAACCCTGGGCTGCTGAAGTGGAGTTCATGAACTTAACCACTCATCCATAGAGCTGGCCCCTATCTTTAATTCTTGACATTTTAATTATAATTTGTCTTGGTGTGGGTCTCTTTGTATTTATCTTGTTTGGTGTTCTCTGCACTTCCTGTACCTGGATTTCTGTTTCCTTCCTTATATTAGTAAAGTTTTCAGGCATCATTTCTTCAAATAGATTATCTTCCTGTTTGTCTATCTCTTCTCCTCAGGGGACACCTATAATATGTTAGTGTGCTTGATGTTTTCACAGAGATCCCTTAGACTATCTTCATTCTTTTTAATTCTTTTTTCTTTTACCTGTTCAGCTCAGGTGATTTCCTCTAGTCTTTTGTCCAGCTCGCTACTCTGTTCTTCTGTAACATCTACTCTGCTATTGAGTCCCTTTAGTGAATTTTTCTTTTCCTGTATTGTATTATTTATTTCTGATTGCTTCTTTTTTATATTTCCAATTATTTGTTGACATTCTGAGTTCATCCATTCTTCTCCCAAGATCAGTGAGCATCCTTGTGACTTTTTGTTTGAACTCTTTGTCAAGTAGATTTTTTATGTCTGTTTCACTTGGTTCTTTTTCTAGCTTTTTCCCTGTTCTCTTTCTTGGAATGTATTCCTTTGCTTCCTCATTTTGCTTCTTTCTCTGTGCTTATATCTATGTATTAGGTGGGTCAGCTCCATCTCCTGATCTTGGAGAGGTGGCCTTATGTAAGAGATGCCTTATGAAGCCCAGCAGTGCTCTTCCCTCTAGTCACTAGTTCCAAACTTTCCAGGCACGAGCCCTGTGTGGGCTATGTGTGTCCTCTGTTGCAGAAGGGTTGCTCTTACTGCAGGTGCCCAGGGAGGCTAGTCTGTCCCCCTGGCTGACTGGTTGTAATGCTCAGCTCCATATTGCTGCTATGGACCCTACAGTTATTTTATCAGGCATGGGGAGGCACAGCACAGTTGGCTGCAAGGTCTAATAGCGCATTCCCTTTGCAGTTTTTCTGTAAAATGTGTAGGCCCCCAGTGTGGCTGGTTGCCAGGCTCAGGGGCTTATAATCGCTGTTGGCCTCTGGCCTGAAAGGTTCTCAAGCTCTCTCAGAATTGCAGCCAAGTGGGGCTGGTCCCAGGCATGGGAACACTCAATTGTTCCAGGCTTTGGAAGATGGGAGCAATCCCCTATGTGACCATTAAAGAAGCACAAGGTTTCTGAAGCTGAGAAGTCTCACTGCCTACAGGGCCACACATACCATCAGCACAGTCCTGCCCCTTGCACATGCCCTGGCTACATGAAGTGGTCCCAGTTGCCCCACTAAAGTGGTCCTACACACTCCTTCTGCTCCTTGTGTATGCCTGCCCTAGAGAGTTGGACCCACTAGCCAAGTTACAGAGGATCCAGGCACCCAACCTATGCAAGTCCATGAGTTTCCCAAGGGCTTTCTGTTGGGTGAGGTCTGTCCCTAGGGCAGGCTGCCTGCCCTGGCTGAGATAGATTAAATCTTTGCTTTAGTTGGAGGGGCAGAGCCCAGGCTAAGAAGCCAGGGGAAGAATTACAAGGGCATCTGCTAGCCTCTGTGTCAGCACGTCTATACTATGTCACAATAATGGCTGTTGCCAATGTCTAAGTCGCTGGAGAGATCCCATTTCTCACCAATATGCACCCAGAATGGACCAGGTAAGACTCTTTTCACCGAATGACTGCACATATTGCTTTCTGGTGACTCTAGGTTGCTTTCCAAAATGGGTAAATTTCTGAGTCAGCCATTTAAGAGCTGGGGGGTGGGTTCCCCCCTTATATCTGATAGCTTTTCTTGGGATATTCTGTGTTGTTGTTAGTAGCCAGCAAAGCCAGATATTATAGAGTTGTCTCAATTGTGCTGAGTCAAAGGATGCTTATAGTAGCAGTGATCCCCAGCTCAGGTCCCCCACTCCTCCGGGGAAGGTTGTATAATCTAGGATTTTTCCCAGCCATGGCAGATGCCTGCTTCCCACTCACTCATGTCAACCAAAGCCTTTATTGGGATCTTGAAATTCCATAGGCCAGTCTCAGAATGAAGATGCTGAAGAGAGGAAGGGGTGAAGGAGTTTTGAAAAAAAGAAAGAAGTTCCAGTGATAGCTGAGCTTTTATGTAATGCTCAAAGATGAGAATTAGGAGACTAATGAAGATGTGAAATTATGAACAAAGAGATTTCATAGGCAGGCTAGAAGAACGTTCTTTTTTCTTCTAATTTTTAAAGAGAGGATGAGTGACCACAGATTTGTGTGTGTGTGTGTGCGCGCGTGTGCGTGTACATGTGTGTGTGAGGAATATTGTCCCTGAGGTAATATCTACTGTCAATCTTCCTCTTTTTTTTCTCCCAAGCTCATCCAGTACATAGTTGTATATCCTAGTTGTAAGGAATGTTCTTGTTGAGTAGAGTCTAGTAATTTTAGATTCTGGGAGCATCAAGAATTAGGATACAAGGTCAAAAGGTCTAAGTCTATAATTTGACACTTCACACATGTGCAGTGTTTTATGTTTACCAAGAGCTTCATATGCATAATCCTCTCTGGGATTCACAATATCCCTGTGAGGAATGCTGGCAACTTACTATCTCACCAGTAGATTCTGAGAATTAGTGAAGTTAACAATGTGTCCCAAGACAGAACCAGACAGTTCTGCTCCCAAAACCAGCCAATAGCCTTCCCACTACATCGGAAATACACTTGTGGGGAAAAGCATTTCCTGACACCATTATCACTCAATTATCATGGACTCACAGACCATAGATTGGGAGAAGTGTCCAAGGTTCTGCTTCCTTACTTTGTCCTCTTTCTGAGGTCTCTGCTATCAGAGAGGGTCAGTCTTCAAAAGGTGACATTCTCAGAGATGGGGAACTGGGGACCCCAGAGAAAGCAGAGATTAATGGTCACACTTGGAGATCCCAGAATTGAACAGAGACACTTAGATTTCTATTAATTTTATGGAACAAAATACAATAGCCTGAGTGGCTTACAAAATGGAAATTTATGTTTTCACAGTTCTGGAAGCTAAAAGTCCAAGATCAAGATGTCAGTAAGTTTGGTTTCTTGTAAAATCTCCTTCTTGACTTGCCAATGGTCACCTTCTCAGTGTGTCCTCACATGGTCTTTCTTTATGATCATAGGTATAGCCTCTCTCTGTGTGTGCAAATTTCTTCTGATAATGACACCAGTCAGAGTGGATCAGGGCCCACCAATCTGGACTCATTTTAACTTAATCACCACTTTAAAGGTCTTATCTCTAAATGTAGTCACCTTCTGAGATACTGGATTTTAGGCCTTCAATCTTTCAATTTGGGATGACACAATTCAGCCCATAGCACTCAGCCTCTGGACCCTCCAATTCATGTCCCTCTCACATGCAAAATAAATTTGCCCCCCCCATTTCAAAATCCCAAAAGTCTTAATCCATTCTAGCATCAATTCTAAGACCCAAATCTCATTTAAATAACAGTTAAATCAAGGAATTTTGAGATGTGAGATATGAGTCACCATAAGACAAAGTCCTTTCCAGTGTAAACCTGTGAAAACAGACAAATTATCCACATACAAAATAAAATGGTCTGGTCAGGTATAGAATAGACAATCCTATTCCAAAAGGGAGAAACTGGAAAGAAAAAAAGAGATACCTGCCCCAAGCAAGTAAAAAACCTAGGAAGGCAAAATCCGTTAGGTTTAAAGCTTGAAAATAATTCTCTTTGGCTGGATGTTCTATCCTCTGGGCCTAGTGGGTTAGGAATTGCTTTCTGGACCCTCAAGTGCAGCAGCAACAAGAGGGGCTTTTGAAGGACAAAGCTCATTATACTCTCATCCACAAGTTGCCTGCTGGCTAAGATGTTCCATCCCAGGTGTCTAGATATTCCTCCTCCTGTAACTGCACATAATCAGAGTGTCTCATTCTGATTCCTGCAATTCCAATTCTTTGGCAGTCATCCTATAATTTCTCCCAGAAACTTTGTCCAGAAGAACCAGGTGCAAGTAGACAAGTATGTTTATACAAGGTGGAATCAGAAATAAGTTTGAATCACATGCACAGCTGGTGAGATTGAGGTTTATGAGTGTGGGAGAGAGAGATTACAGATGAGGAAGGGCAAGAAGATAAAATGATCCATGTGTAAGAGATTAGAGTCAGAGACATGAGTATGAACTTATGTTAGCTTAATATAAACACAAATGAACCAATATAGTTATATTTATAGATATGCTTATGAATTTTTTGTATAGATATAGACATTTTCTTGCTCCTTGAGCTGAGTCGGCATAGATACAGTGACAACCCCCACAGCAATGAGAACAGCTACTGTCCTTATCTTGGTTCATAACACAATTGTCCAAGAAAGAAACCAGGGCTCCTTGGAGAAATGGCTGAATCTACTACTAGGACAGAAAATATATAAAATAAGCACGGAGAATCGTGTAGTACTACCATGTGAAGAAAATTTTTATACAAATTTTTTTTAAAACATAATAAAGGGGTATGTGAAAGAAATACAAGAGTCATGTGAAAGAGTTCCCGATGTCCACACTGGAAAATTTTGGGAAAAAATAAAAGTTGTCCTGGGGTATAATTCAAATTATAAAATAAATATCCATGAGCCTATAATGATATAAATAAAATATTCAATTCTAAAGTAAATGGGAGAAAATACAGAAATCTTTTCAGAAAGATTCCAAATAATTTTATAGATACTCTATGCTCAATGAGGTGGAACACAATTTCCCACTTCTCACACGTGCAATGCATATTGGAACTTCTTTCAAAAGAATACAAGGGACAAAAATAGTAACCTCTGGTGAAACTTAACAAACACTGCCTCATATATTTTAACACCCATAGAGATAAGCGGTGTTGGTTATATATACACTTGACATGATGTGACAAATAACAGCAGATTTCTTCCTGTAGTCCTTCTCTTCAAACCACGTAAGCCCACTCTAATCATGAGAAAAATATCAAACAAGTCCCAGTTGAACAATAATCTCAAGAATATCTGACCAGTATTCCTGAAAACTTTCAAGATCATCAAAAACAAGGAAAGCATGACAAATTGTCATAGCCAAGAGGAGCTTGAGGAGACATGAGTATTAAATGCAATTTGGTATATGAATAGCACATTGGAACATAAAAAGGACAGAGGTAAAAATAAGGAAATCCGAATAAAGTATGGATTTCATTTAATAAAAATATTGAAGGAGATGTAATGTTTCATAACCCATTCTATGAGGCCCTGATGCCAAAGCCAGGCAAGGATAGCCCAAAGAAGCAAAATTACAGGTCAGTATCACTGATGAACATCAGTGCAAAACTCCTCAACAAAATATTGGCAAACTGAATACAGCAAAACATTGAAAGGATCACACACCACGATCAAATGGGATTTTTACCAGGGATGCAAGGAGGGGTAACATCCACAAATCAATCACCGTGATGCACCACATTAACAAAATGAGGAATAAGGATCACATGATCATCTCAGTAGATTCATAGAAAGCATTTGGCACAGTCCACCATCCATTTATTATAAAGACTCTCAATAAAATGGGTATAGAAGGAAAGAACCTCAACATAGTAAAGACCATGTATGAGAAACCCACAGCCAATATCATACTCAACAAAGAAGAATTGAAGCCATCCCTCTGAGAACAGGAATAAGACAAGGGTGCCTGCTTATGCCATTCTTACTAGGCAAGAGAAAGAAAGAAAAGGTATCCAAACTGGCAAGGAAGAAGCAAAACTCTCACTATTTGCGGAAAAAACGATTTTATATACAGAAAACCTTAAAGAATCCATCAGAACTCCATAAGAAATAATCAACAACTACAGGGGCTGGCCCTGTGGCCCAATGGTTATGTTTGTGTACTCTGTTTTTGTGGTTCAGGGTTTTGCCAATTCAGATCCCAGGCATGGACCTAGCACTGCTCATCAAGCCATGTTGAGGATGTCTCCCACATAGCAGAACTAGAAGGACCTACAACTAGAATATGCAACAATGTACCAGGGTGCTTTGGGGAGAAGAAGGAAAAAAGATCAGTAACAGATGTTAGCTCAGGGCCAATCTTTAAAAAAAATAATTTTAAAAACCTACAGCAAAGTGGTAGGGTACAAAATCAACTTACAAAAATCAGTTGCATTTCTATACTCAATGAAGTAACAGAAAGAGAACTCAAGAATAAAATCCTATTTACAATTGCAACAAAAAGAACAAAATATCTAGGAATAAATGTAACCAAGAAGTGAAAGACATTACATGAAACTATAAGACATTATTGAAAGAAATTCATGATGACATAAAGAAATGGAGGAGGTGGCCCCATGGCCAAGTGGTTAAATTGGCATGCTTTGCTGCAGTGGCCCAGGGTTTCAGCAGTTCAGATCCTGGGCACGGACATGGCACGGCTCATCAGGCCATGCTGAGGTGGTGTCCCACGTAGCACAACCAGAGGGACCTACAACTAGAATATACAACTATGTAATGGGGGACTTTGGGGAGAAGAAGAAGAAAAGAAAAAAAAAAGATTGGCAACAGATGTGAGCTCAGGTGCCAATCAACAACAACAACAAAAAAGAAATGGAAGGGTATTTCATGAACATGGATTGGAAGAAACATAGTTAAAATGTCAACATCACCTTACACCCATTAGAATGGCTATAATCACCGGGACAAAAAATAACCAATGTTGGAGAGGATCTGGAAAAAAAGGAACCCTTATACACTCCTGTTGGGAACACAAATTGATGCAGCCACTATGGAAAAGAATATGGGGATTTCTCAAAAAATTAAAAATATAAATCCCATATAACCCAGCTATCCCAGTACTGGGTACTTATCCGAAGTACTTGAAATCAACAATTCAAAGAGATTTATGCACCACTATGTTCATTGCAGCATTATTTATAATAGCCAAGATGTGGAAGCAACCCAAGTGCCCATCAACAAATGAATGGATAAATACATGTGGTATATATATACAAAGGAATACTACTCAGTCATAAAAAAAGACTAAATGGTCCCATTTGCAACAATATGGATGGACCTGAGAGTATTATGTTGAGAAAAATAAGCCAGACTGAGAAAGACAAACACCATATGATTTCACTCATATGTAGAAGATAAACAAACACATGGATAAGGAGAACAGACTTTTGGTTACCAGAGGGGAAGGGAGTTGCAGGGTGGGTATAATTGGTAAAGGGGCACATAAATATGGTGACGGAAAAATAATAATGTACAACTGAAATTACACAATGTTATAAACTATTATGACCTCAATAAAATAAACAAATAAAGCCAAATCTTTTAATGTGGTGTAAATACACCTGTCCAACATTTGTCTCTGAAGAAGACATTATCTTTATTACATTGGTCAGGTAATTAAGCTGCCCTTGCCCCAACCACAGAGACTACTGCTGTCTTCCAAGGCCGTAACACAAAAATCCTTGAAAGATAGTCCAGAACAGAAGCTGATATAAGATGTGAAAAATAATCGTGAGGCCCATGGAGAATTGTCTCCCAAGAAAATGTACGTTTCCCTTTAAAATCTGGGAATAACTGACTCAGTAAAAAGAGCCACTGAAGTTTTTTGATACCAAGAATGTCCTAGGTTGTGCGGTGCTTTGGGGTTGTTAAAGATTGAAGGAGGCGGGGAGAGACAATGATTTACCAGGCGACTTCACGGAAAAGGCAGATCCAAGGGAGAGGTGATGTTAATTTAGGTGAGCAACAAGAGGTGAGAGCAAACGAAAAGAAAGAATAATATCACATATTCTGAATAAATTGAAATTTGCTAGCTTATTAGAAAACAATATAACTGCCATCCACACATACAACAAATCATTCTTCGTGAATTGACAACATGTTTTAAAGCTCTATAAAATTTAAAAAGAAAAAAGAGAACATTTCTATAGTCTTACAATAGGAGAATATTTCTTCAACAGAATAGTAAATATCTATAAAGGGAAAACATCAACTTATGTTAAAATTAAGACTTCTCATCAAGGCACACATACACACACACACACACACACACAGAAAGAGGAGACAGGGAGAGAGAGAAAGAGAACATATCCAGCTGATACATAGAACTACTACAGATATGTAAGAAACAGACAAAACAACAGAAAGAAATGGACAAAATAAACTAATGCATATTTCAAAAATAGATTGCCCAAAACATAATAAATATGGGGAAAATGCTCAACTTCCATAATAATCAAGGAAATGCAGCTAAAATCACTACTTGGTACCATCACACACCAATCAAAAGTCTAAAAGTAAAACTGAAAAATATTTAACGGTTGACTAGGACGTGGATGAACCAAGAACCTCCTACACTGCTGCTGGGTGTGGAAATTGGCACACATGTTTCCCAAACCTCTTTGGCACTATCTCCTAAAACTAAAGAGATGCAAACCTGTCACCAAGAATTCCATTCCTACATATATAGCCAACAGAAACTGGTACGTGTGTCATCAAATCATGTCCTAAATTTGCATACCAGCAGTATTGCTAATAGTCTCAAACTGAAAACCACCCATATGCCTACAAACAGTAGAATGATAACATTAATTATTATATATTCACACAGTAGAATCCTAGACAACAATGCAAATGAATAATCAATAACAATGTGCAGCAATAAATTCACAAATATCAAGAATTATAAAAGCCAAATACAAAAGAGTTCATGCAGCATGATTTCCCTTCTATAAAACGTAAAACTAGCTAACGTGACCTGTGCTGTCAGATGTCCGAGCAGTGGTTCCCCTGAGGAGTAGTGACTGGGAGGGAGCACAAGGGGACTCTGGGGACCTGACAATATTCTCTTGATTGATCTAGGTACTGGGTACAGAAATGTGTTCCTTTTCTGAACTTTCACTGAGCAATGCACTTGTGACCTGTGCATGTGTCTTTAAATATTTAAAATACATACCACGGATAAAAAATGTAGGGTATGGTGAGGGGGCCCGCCAGGTGGCGCAGCAGTGAGGTTCGCACCTTCTTCTTCTGTGCCCCCGGGGTTCCGATGCTGGGTGAGGACCTATGCACTGTTTATCGAGCTATGCTATGGCAGGTGTCCCACATATGAAGTAGAGGAAGATGGGCATAAATGTTAGCTCAGGACTAATCTTCCTCAAAAAAGGAAAATGTAGGATATGGTGAATAGATTAGTGTTGTGATGTCCTTGTATTGAAAAGATGGGGTTTAATAGTATTAAATAGAGTGACACTGTGATTAGCTTTTAAAAGCATGCTGAAATTTCTAGATAAAAACTAACAAATAATCAGAAGAATCAGTATACAACTTTCAAAGAAAAAGGGGTCCATCATATTGTAGATTTATAACACAGAAATATATTTTACAAATAATAGAGAAAAGTTACCTTAGATAAAATAAGAAAATAAACAAACTCTATTGATACTCAAATATATCAATTATTACCTTAAACTTAGGTTAATTACTTCTAAAATCAAACATGTTTTAGTTTCTTCACTGGATGTTTTTTCGAGAGATATTGCCAAATAATATAATTTAAGTAGGAAAATGAGAAATAGAATTATGAAGTTTTAACAATTGTCCAACTGGCATGACAATACACATATTATATAACATACCTTTTAAGATTTGTCGTTATTACAGTTAGTACTATTTAAATTTTTCTTAAGGTACAGGCTTCCAATACATAGACTGACGATAACCATGATTGACTTTATATGCACATGTACATAACATCTACACACAGATCACACACAGACAATACATTTATATACACAGTTGCAGGTGTATGTGTGTCTACACATCTATTTTTTTCCTTCTTGACTTGTGATCCAATTGGTTGTAAATACTTAAGTGTCTCATGTGACTAAAAATATAGGTTTATTTCTGTGGTACAAGTTCCAATACATACATCCTTTGGTCAAAATAATTATTTTGTTTTTCAAATTGTTGAGTTCGCAGTACTTTACATCAATTGAAAAAATATCCACTTGGCTCCTGGAAAATTAAGGACCCACAAACTCCACATAAACAGAATGGATTCAGGTCTTTCCCTTTCAAATGGCTCTCCCTACAGGGCTCCAAATTTAACGGAAGTCTCCATCATAAAGTAATTTCATCACTTTAGAGACAGGGGTGTGCACCTTCAAACCTCTTTCTTGCCAACATGCCCAAATCAACTTCACAAAAAGAGAAAAATCTGCCATCTACACATCACAATTCCACACAATTCACATCTTTTAAAATTGTCAAGCTCACTGATGTTCTTTAAAAATCAGCTAGAGTACAGTTTTATGTTTTCTTGTCCCCCCTTCCAATTTAACCTGGCCATTTCTGCCTGAAAATGTTTAAACATGCTCATCTTCCTTCCTAACATCATGTTTGAAATAAATGCCTCCCACTTCTCTAAGGATGTAATGTACAAACTCATAACTGGCTCCCAAATGTTTGACCTATTGACTGAAATTCCCCTCCAGTGCTATTGTCTTCAATTTTAGTAATGACTTAACACATATTGTTCCATCTTTATGTCCCTCTTCTTAAATTCCATGCCTAGTTCATTTCTGGGAAATTTACTGTGATAGATGCGTTACACACTAAAATACATCTCCATAATATTCAGATTGTTTCAGGACCTAAGTCTGTTATTGCATAAATTCTGAACTCCTCCATGACAGCATGAGTAAAATTAAAACCACATAAGTATTTATCTGATACTTATATATTTCCTTACAATTACTATTATTCTTTACTGTTTACTTTGAAGAAGATGCTCAGTGTGTTCTGGTTACATTCTCTGGTCAACCACTCATAATTGTACTTAGAACTCTGAGGGGAATGAGTGAATTACCAAATAAACATTGTGCAAATGCATACAATTCACATATTTCCCATAAGATTTTGTCTTCTTTACATGGGCAAAGCAGAGCTAAGATACACTGGAGTCATGGCTCATGAGCAGAAATGGGTGGGCAGTTGGGAAACACATAGTCATGATTGCAGTAGTATTCAAGAGAAATTGCTTAGGATTGTTAAAAAATAGTGAAACACACTTGAAAGATGGAAGAAAGGGTGTAAAAATAGACAAAGGCGCTCACCACAAGAAGGATGGTTTTAGTAGCTCTGGACTCAGAGGAGGATCTAGAGGAGACGTTGGCCTTATGAATGTGCTGGACCCTCTGGTTGTGGCTGTACAGGATGAAAACTATGCAGCTGCTGGCCCAGATCATCAGCACCAAACAGAAAACATCAGGGATTGTTAGAAATGCTGCATATAAGGAGTCTCTGGTTTTGTCATGATGAACAGCAGAACAGTATCCAAAACTTTTTCTGTTTCTTATATTTTTCTTGCTCCAACTTCTACTTTTAAACAGATGTAATCTTGTCACCAAACAATTCCACTATTGCATATATAGCCAATAGAAATTTGTATGCGTGTCATAAAACATATCCTAAACTTGCATACCAGCATCATTCTTTTTTGAAGAAGAAGAAGAAAGATTAGCCCTGAGCTAAGATCTGCCGCCAATCCTTCTCTTTTTGCTGAGGAAGATTGGTCCTGAGCTAAAATCCGTGCCACAGCATGGCTTGATAACCACTTGGCAGGTCGGCACCCAGGATCCAAACTGGCAAACCCAGGACAACAAAGCAGAGCACACAAACATAATTGCTCCACCACTGGGCTGGCCCCACCAGCATTGTTCTTAATAGTCTCAAACTGAAAACCACCCATATGCTTTTTAACAGTGGAATGATTAAATTAATTGTTTTATATTCATAGAATAGAAACCTATCCAGAAATGCAAATAAACAGTCCGTAACAGCATGCAGCAATACATTCACAAACAACATAAAGACTCAACAATAGCCAAATACAAAAGAGTTAATGCTCTATGGTTTCAAAAAAGGCTAAGCTGACATCTGCTGTTAGCTGTCAGAGCAGTGATTCCCTGAGGAGCACGGACTGGGAGGGAACAAGAGGAGCTTCCGGGGGTCTGACAATATTCCCTTGATTAGCCTAGATACAGAGTACAGAAATGTTTCACTTCGTCAGCTTTCAT
This sequence comes from Equus quagga, assembly GCF_021613505.1. Lineage (NCBI taxonomy): Eukaryota > Metazoa > Chordata > Mammalia > Perissodactyla > Equidae > Equus > Equus quagga. Next base: position 86,783,834 of record NC_060279.1, read on the forward strand.
TGCGCTATACACTTATGACCTGTGCATGTGTCTAAATTTTTAAACTAGCAATCACCGATCAAAAAGTGGCATATGGTGAATAGATGAGTATTGTAATGTCCTTATCTTGAAAAGGTGGGGTTTAAGTATTGCATAAAATGACACTGTGACTGGCTTTAAATGTATGCTGAAATTTCTAAGGGAAAAATTAACATGTAATGATTATATAATTTTCAAAGGAAAGTGGCAGATTATTAGGTGGAATCATAATATAGACATATTTAAATATTAATAAAATGTAGTTAACATAGATAAAATAAGAAAAATTCTATCAATATTGAAATGTATCAATTATTATATTAAATTCAAATAGACCAATTACTTGTTTTAAAATCAGTTTTTACTACATTCGTTGAATGTTTTTGAAGATATGGCCACATAACAGAATTAAAGTAGGAATACAGAAAATAAATTATGGAATTTTAACAATTAAACAACTAGCATCATAATATACATATCAGATAATATGTACTTTATGATTTGTCATTATTGTAATTAATAATTACATATATTATTTAATAAATAATTAAAATGATTATTTCAAATTTTTCTTAAGGTACTTGTTTCCAATATATTTACTAATGGATAACAAACACAATTTATTTTATATCTTTATATGTATATGTACATACATATAAATATATAGATACACATAGATCACACATAAACATGTAAATATATTTATACACACAATTGTAAGTAAAGGTGTTTCTGTATGTTTCCATTTTCCCTTCTCCTTCCTTTGTGATCTAATTTCTGGTAAATGTATGTGTCTCTTTTGAGTCAAAAATATGGGCTTCTCTTAGCGGTACAAGGTTGAATATATATATCCATTAGGTCAAAATAATTTATTTGTTTTTCAAACTGCTGAATTCTCAAAACTTTGGATCAGCTTCAGAATGTAAATACAGAGAAAACTGCAAGAAAATCTCTCCCCAAAATTGAAGAAATATCCACTTTCCTCCCAGAAAATAAAGGAGCCATAAACTCCACATAAATAGAATGGATCCATGTCTTTCTCTTTCCAATGGCTCTCCCAACAGTGCTCCAAATTTAATGGAAGTCTCCACCATAAACTAATTTCATCACTTTAGAGACAGGGGTATGCACCTTTAAACCTCTCTCTTGCCAACACGCCCAAATCAACTTCACAAAAAAAAGAAAAATCTGTCTTCTACAGATCCCAATTCCTTGCAATTCATTTCTGTTGAAATTGGCACACTTATGTGATATTGTTTACAAATCAGCTAAAATGTAATTTTTTTAACTCTTTTGCCCCACTCCAGTTCAACCTGACCATTTCTACCCGAAAATGTGTAAATGTGCTCACCTCCCTTCATAACATCATATTTCAAATAAATGATGACCACTTCTCTAAGGATGGAATGTACAAAACACATATCTGGCTCTAAAAAGCTTTACTCACTGATTAAGTTTCCCCTCCAGCACTATGGTCTTCAGTTTCAGTATTGATATGACACATGGTGTTCTATTTTCAAGTACCTTTTCTTAAAATTCCTTGACCAGTTCTTTTCTGGGGATTCATTGTGAGAGATTTAAGTTACACACAAAAAAAATCTCCATAATATCCAGATTCTTTCAGGACCTGGTTTTACTATTGCATAAATTCTGCACTCCCCCACAGAAATCATTAGGAAAACTTTAATCACATAAGTATTTACATTATAAATATACAATATTTCCTTGCAATTACTATTATATGTTATTGTTTTGTTTAAAGAAGACACTCAGTATGTCCTGTTTATAGTCTCTGGTCACCTACTCATAATTTTACTTAGAACTCTGAAGAGGATGAGGGAATTGCCAAATAAACATTGCCCAAATATATAGAATTCACAGATTTCTCAGAAGGTTAAGGAATTTCGTATTCCTTATCCAGGCAAAGCAGAGCCTGAATAGACTGGAATCACAGCTCATGAACAGAAAAGGGCTGGCAGTTGGGAAACACAGAGAAATTATTGAACTGATTTTTAAAATAAACCAGTTAGGATTGTGAAAGAGAGCCAAACATACATAAGAGATGGAAGAAAGGGTGTAAAAATACACAAAGGTGCTCACCAGGAGAAGGATGGTTTTGGTAGCTCTGGACTCCGGGGAGGATCTGGAGGAGACATTGGTCCTATGAAGGTGTTTCACCCTCTGCTTGTGCCTGTACAGTATGAAAACCATGGAACCGCTGGCCCACATCATGAGCACCAAACTGAAAACATCAGGGACTGATAGCAATGCTGCATATAATGAGTCTCTGGTTTTGTCATGACGAACAGCAGAACAGTATCCAAATGATTTTTGGTTTGTGGTGTTTTTGTTCCCCAAATTGCTGCTCACAAACATAGGATAGAGGACATTTACCAGCATGTGCAGGACCCAGCACAGGGAAATTGATGGGACAACACTCTTGAGAGCTTTCTCTTTAAGATCTGCCCTCCTGGACTTTCTGGGGCAGATCATGATGGCCTGGAAGACACTCAAGAGGCAGGTGGTGCTGATGGACACACCCCTTCCTACTCCACGAAAATATAAAAAAAATCTGCATCCAAAATCACTGTAAACCTGATACCACCCAAAAGATGACATTGTATGGGGGATTCCGCTAAACAATAAAACCAACAAGTTGGCTACAATCAGGTTCTTGACAATCAAGTCGGTGGATCTTAGCCTAGACCCAGTGAAATAAAGGAAAAGATAATGGTAAAGAAGAGAGAAATTCCCCAGGATTCCGAATGTGGTCTGTAATGACAAGATAATTCCTACTACTAATTCTCTAGAGGCCTTCCTGTCAGTAGTCAATGACAGATATTTGTCTTCTGAGCTAGAAAATCCTGCAAGGGGATATGAGTCACGGTCTACATGTATCATGTCAACTGAAATCCAATATTTGCCTCTTATGAAGAGTCCCTACTTTTATGAAATTACTTACTTTCATGTCATTTGCAGGCTTCCAAGAGTTGAAAGTATAACAATTAAAAACCCTTGCAATGTAGGAATCACTACCATGAAGGCAACACATGCTGTAATTTCTTTATTCTTCACAAATTACTATGTAGTGAAGCACTGTTACATTCCTGATAAAGAAGGGGAAAACACAGGCAATGAGAGGTGAAGTGTTTCCTTTAAATTTGTTCACTGGTTAGGGGCAAGGTGGGAATTTGAACCTGGCTGGGCTGATAGCAAAGGTAGTGTATTTAATCCATAATATACTAAAACACCACTTAGCTGGGTTCTTCAAACAAACCAGATCTAAATTTAGCTTTGTGTTTGCACCTTGTCTGTTCAATTTAGATGAGTGATATTCTATTAAAAAAAATTGGTCATGACTAGTTTCTTCTTATTTATAAAGACTTATTCAATAGGCAAATATAAACTTTGAATAAAGCTTTAGAGATCTTAATAAAATGTAGATTCCCTGGTTGCAGTATAAAATGCAGGATCCTGCATCTGGAAAAGTTGGCTTTAATGAATGTAAGAATGGCTTAACCTTAGGATGGCAACAGAAACGTTTGCTTTTATCCCAGGAACATAAGTAAAATGGCCTGATTCACAGGAACTAGGAGAGATGAAACACTGATGTCTGATGAACACTGTCTAATAGAAGCCAAGTAATACTAATTTTGGAACATGCACATGTCTGTTTATTAATACTTGAGTTAAAATTATTAGCACTAAGGAAAGTTTTGGGAAGATATTAAAGTACAAGACACATAGAAAACGCAAAGTTAAGGCAAAAACCTTGTGTACGATATTAATGACATACATTTTTTGGATTGGTATTATAATACTTAAAGGCATCAAACGTAACATAATACGTTTGAGCCAGAAAATATTGTCCAAAACTTACAACAGTATGTTTTTCTTAAACACCGCTCCCCTCACTTTACATGGGGAAAGTCTCTTCGTAAGCAGTAGAGACGCCATCATGCAATCTATTAAGCACTTCATACACCCAATAGTAGAGAAAACATTTCTATTCCAGAAACTGCTATCAGACAGACTGTTTTTGCACAGGATCAGATGATTCTGTAGGTTCATCCTATTCTTTATTATCAGCATGGAGTTATGCATGCACCTCTGGAAATCTGAAAATTTTGTCTATGATTCCTATAAAGTAGTCTGAACAGAAGATTGACTCCAGCACAGTCCTTAAGCACATTAAAAATCAGATTTCATTATCCCTTGGACTAAAACACAACAAACAATGTCAGTAAGGACTAAAAACATACCTTAGGAGACATCAAAGATTGCTGGAAAGTCTAGGACCCCATCTCTCTAAACTAGCTCAGCTCATGCCTCAGGATTGATTCCACCTTCCTAAGGGACTTTAGTGCTGGACCAGGATCAAATGCAGAAAGTTCTCTTTGTCCAATATGTTCAGTCACCCAGACTCCTGATACAATTACTCTCCTTACAGATTCTGCCTCTCAGATGAACATAGAGAAAACTTACCAACTTTTTCCTACTGCCTGGATGGTGGGTTCATCATGAAGGTCAGAGTAGTCCATAGATGTGCAAGAGGGGTAGCTAGACCCTGATATATGAGTTTGTGAGTCTGTGACCTCACCTCTCCTAAGGATTGCAATTATCATTTCCCTGCTAGTAGCATTGGCAGTAACAGGCTTGGGAGTTGAGAATATTTTTGAAAATTTTTTTCACAAGTGCTAATTATGAACAACAACTACAAGTTTCTAGTTAGCATCTCTTAAGAGACTGTTGGAGTGTTTGTGAGAGACTCTTACTTTTCCACGATCCCTGGAGGCAGACAGTGTCTCACATGGAGGAGAGCAGGAAATCCTTAGGTCTGACACAGGGGGGACTGCTGGTGACTATGTTTTTCTCACACAACGTTTTGCCTCACTGAGAAGTTCTACCCAGAAGTGAGTTCTATCCTAATTTATATAATTGAGCTACCACATAAAATCAATTATAAGCAAAGAAGTGGAATTTGTCAAAATATGTGAGAAGGATTTAAAGAGAGATATAAGTAACAAGAACATGATGCCAAAAATTTACATTAGACATTATTGCACTCATTTGTGCAACTCAATATCAAGTAATATGTGAACTGTCTGGACAGTCTGTCAATGTTGACCCCCAGTAGTGACAGGAAGGAGAAGCAGACTAATATCCATAGAAGAAAGAGACAAGATTCTAAAACAGTCCCTCACAAGGAAAACCCAGGATCAGATGTTTTAACAGACAGACTCCACCACTCTTATAACTATCAGATTAAGTTGCTTCCTTAATTCAAGACCATCTGAGGGTCAACACAGTCCTCTACACATTCTGCAGTATTTTCAGTAAGGTACTATGACTGCTTTTTAATTAGGAAACCTATTTCTAAAGGCTCAAGATACAAAAAGCAAATATAAATTATGAGGCAAATTTAATTCTTCAGGTTCTCCTACATGCAAGTTGACTCTTGGATCCAGCTTCACTATGTTATTTCTCCCAATTGTCAAGTTGGTTGTTACAGCCATAATAGTGGACAACCGACCCTACACACGTGCACAAACTCATTTACACACAGATGCAGACACACACATGCAGACACATTCACTCACACATATAGTCACATACATTCACAGAATTATACACATGCAGGCACTTAACATACTCACACTAATTTGCATACTCAGAAACGTTACTGCACAAATTAAGCACACGAAAATTCACACTCCCACATGGAAATACTCTTCCATACACACATTCCTAAAATCCTGATTACACACTTTCCTAAAGTCATAGTCACCATGCATGTGTGTAGCTCAGTTACACGACCTGATTCAGAAGATTAGCGGTATTACGGTCACCATGCATGTGCATATCTCAGTCATATGATCTTATACAGAAGAATAGTTGTATCTCCAGACTTCTGAATGCCTGAAAAATGGGCCTTTCCTACCCTTATAGCCCTCCTAAACCTGCAACAATCACAATGCACAACACTTCAGATGTGCCCTGAGCATTGTCACTTTACATTGAGACACATACTGGGTAACCTGGAGTGTGCAGGGGAGTGACAGCATGTGAGTATGTGACAGAGTGGAACAAGAATAGGCCTCAGAACAAAGAAGACATAAAAATAATATGGGGGTGTGGAGAGCCTGAGAGGTTCCAGTAATAGGGAGTACAGCGCAAGAGAGTGGGCATAGAGAGAAAAGGCAAAGGAATTTTAATGTTGCTGAAATATTAAAGTGGAAAGCCAAGGATAAAAGAGCAAGTGTGCAAGGAAGTGGAGGTAGCAGGGATATTGGCATCTCGGGACATAAAGAAGGCAGAGAGTCACAGGAACAGAAGTGCTAATGGGGATGGGAAATTAATGGGCAAAATTGAAGAAAGGCCAGTTACTGGAGCATTTAAAAAAGCTAGTGTGGGGAGAAGGTGAATTCAGATAGGTTAGGCAGATCTTGGTAGAAGATAACAATCCAACTTGGATACAAGGTAGGAAAAGGAGATGGCACTAGGGGAAACTATGGGGATGGACAGGAAGGCCAAATGGGCTGAGAACAGTGAGACAGCTGGAAGGGCAGTGGATTTAGTCAGCTAAAGCACCCAGGAGAAAGAGTCAGGGATTATAAAGTTGGGTGTAATGGGTGCAGGGTGTGGATTGGGTTCCTGGGGCATTCACGATGTCTGGGAATCGAGGGCTAGGGAAATGAGAGTGCCAGGGCATAGAATTCAGAGGACATGGGATGAGATTCAAGGAACTGGGAAGGAAGGCATCACGATGGATGTTGCAGAGGTGATGAAGGCTGAGGAGGGATGAAGGTCCCTAGAATAGTTGTCACAGAGGGTTCAAGGTGAAAAAGGTCACAAGATGGAGGTGGAGAGTATAATATTGAAGGCAAAGGGCTTGAATGGAGGGGAGAGAACATGAAGTTTTAGTGGATGTCTGAAGATCACAGGTGGACAGATGAAGAATGTAGCAGAGGAATAGAGGTAGACTGAGGCGATGGACAGGTCTAGGAGTGATGGAGGTGGCAGAGGGCACAATGGAGGCCACTAATTGATTCCCCCATTCAACTATTCCCTCATTTATGATCAAATTACAACAGTCATATATGGTTGTTTATTGAATATATTTCACATATAACATTTTGTAAATTCAAAGTGTACATCATGTTGATTAATTCTTTTATATCTCATAATATGATTACCATTGTAGTGTAGTACCTCTGCAAGTCACCTAATTATCATTACTTCTTTTTTTATGTGTGTGGAAGATTAGCCCTAAGCTAACATCTGCTGCCATTCCTCCTCTTTTTGCTGAGGAAGACTGGCCCTGAGCTAAAATCCGTGCCCTTCTTCCTCTACTTTATACTTGGGACACCTACGACAGCACGGCTTGCCAAGTGGTGTCATGTCCACGCCAGGGATCCAAACCAGTGAACCCCAGGCCACCAAAGCAGAACGTGTGCACTTAACCCCTGCGCCACCAGGCTGGCCCATCATTACTTTCTTGTGGTTGGAATAAGTTGACGAACATAATTCAACGATGTTGTATTTATTCACTACACTGTGCATTAGATCTCCAGGACTTATTTGTATGCTAGTTGCGAGTTTGTACCCTTAAAGAACACCACTCCTATTCTGATACATCTCTACCCCTAGCAACCACCATTTTACCCTGTTTTCATGAGCTTGGCTTTTTTGTTTCCCACATGTAATTGAGATCATACAGTGTTGTCTTTCCCTGTCTGACGTATTTCACTTAGCATAACATCCTCAAGGTCCATCCCTGTTGTCAGAAATGGTAGCATTTCCTTCTTTCTCATGACTGAATAATATTCCATTGTGTACATATATATCACATCTCTTTATCCATTCATCAATTGACAGACACTTAAGTTGTTTCCATGTCTTGAATATTGTAAGAAATGCTGCAATGAATGTGGGATGGGAGATATTCCTTCAATAA
>NC_060279.1:87109730-87215162 GCF_021613505.1 Equus quagga
AAAATAGCCATTCTAGCAAGTATGAGGTGGTATCTGATTGTGATTTTTTTTTCTTTTTTTTTTTTTTTTATTAATGTTATGATGGATTACAAGCTTGTGAAATTTCAGTTGTACATTTTTGTTAGTCATGTTGTGGGTACACCACTTCCCCCTCCGTACCCTCCCCCCACCCCCCCTTTTCCCTGGTAACCACCGATCAGATCTCCTTCTCAATATACTAATTTCCACCTATGAGTGGAGTCATATAGAGTTCGTCTTTCTCTGACTGACTTATTTCGCTTAACATAATGCCCTCGAGGTCCATCCACATTGTTGTGAATGGGCCAATTTCGTCTTTTTTTATGGCTGAGTAGTATTCCATTGTGTATATATACCACATCTTCTTTATCCAATCATCAGTTTCTGGGCATGTAGGCTGGTTCCACGTCTTGGCTATTGTAAATAATGCTGCGATGAACATAGGGGTGCAACGGACTCTTGAGATATCTGATATCAGGTTCTTAGGATAGATACCCAGTAATGGGATGGCTGGGTCATAGGGTATTTCTATTTTTAACTTTTTGAGAAATCTCCATACTGTTTTCCATAGTGGCTGTACCAGTTTGCATTCCCACCAACAGTGTATGAGGGTTCCTCTTTCTCCACAACCTCTCCAACATTTGTCGTTCTTGGTTTTGGATGTTTTTGCCAATCTAACGGGGGTAAGGTGATATCTTAGTGTAGTTTTGATTTGCATTTCCCTGATGATTAGCGATGATGAACATCTTTTCATGTGTCTATTGGCCATATTCATATCTTCTTTTGAGAAATGTCTGTTCATGTCCTCTGCCCATTTTTTGATCGGGTTGTTTGTTTTTTTGTTGTTAAGCAGTGTGAGTTCTTTGTATATTATGGAGATTAACCCTTTGTCGGATAAGTGGCTTGTAAATATTTTTTCCCAATTAGTGAGCTGTTTTTTTGTTTCAATTCTGTTTTCCCTTGCCTTGAAGAAGCTCTTTAGTCTGATGAAGTCCCATTTGTTTATTCTTTCTATTGTTTCCCTCAACTGAGGAGTTACAGTGTCCGAAAAGATTCTTTTGAAACTGATGTCAAAGAGTGTACTGCCTATATTCTCTTCCAAAAGACTTATTGTCTCAGGCCTAATCTTTAGGTCTTTGATCCATTTTGAGTTTATTTTGGTGTGTGGTGAAAAAGAATGGTCGATTTTCAATCTTTTGCATGTGGCTGTCCAGTTTTCCCAGCACCATTTGTTGAAGAGACTTTCTTTTCTCCATTGTAGGCCCTCTGCTCCTTTGTCGAAGATTAGCTGTCCATAGATGTGTGGTTTTATCTCTGGGCTTTCAATTCTGTTCCATTGATCTGTGGACCTGTTTTTGTACCAGTACCATGCTGTTTTGATCACTGTAGCTTTGTAGTATGTTTTGAAATCGGGGATTGTGATTCTGCCAGCTTTGTTTTTCTTGCTCAAGATTGCTTTAGCAATTCGTGGTCTTTTGTTCCCCCATATGAATTTTAGGATTGTTTGTTCAATTTCTGTGAAGAATGTTCTGGGGATTCTGATTGGGATAGCATTGAATCTGTATATTGCTTTAGGTAGTATGGACATTTTAACTATGTTTATTCTTCCAATCCATGTGCAAGGAATGTCTTTCCATCTCTTTATGTCATCGTCAATTTCTTTCAAGAAAGTCTTGTAGTTTTCATTGTATAGATCCTTCACTTCCTTGGTTAAGTTTATCCCAAGGTATTTTATTCTTTTCGTTGCGATTGTGAATGGGATAGAGTTCTTGAGTTCTTTTTCTGTTAGTTTATTGTTAGTGTATAGAAATGCTACTGATTTATGCACGTTAATTTTATACCCTGCTACTTTGCTGTAGTTGTTGATTATTTCTAATAGTTTTTCTGTGGATTCTTTGGGGTTTTCTATGTATAAGATCATGTCGTCTGCAAACAACGCGAGTTTTACTTCTTCGTTACCTATTTGGATTCCTTTTATTTTTTTTTCCTGCCGAATTGCTCTGGCCAGCACCTCCAGTACTATGTTGAATAGGAGTGGTGAAAGTGGGCACCCTTGTCTTGTTCCTGTCCTCAGAGGGATGGCTTTCAGCTTTTGTCCATTGAGTATGATGTTGGCTGTGGGTCTATCATATATGGCCTTTATTATGTTGAGGTACTTTCCTTCTATACCCATTTTACTGAGGGTTTTTATCATAAATGGGTGTTGGATCTTGTCGAATGCTTTCTCTGCGTCTATTGAGATGATCATGTGGTTTTTCTTTTTCATTTTGTTGATGTAGTGTATCACGTTGATTGACTTGCGGATGTTGAACCATCCCTGTGTCCCTGGTATAAATCCCACTTGATCATGGTGTATAATCTTTTTGATGTATTGCTGTAATCGGTTTGCCAAAATTTTGTTGAGGATTTTTGCATCTATGTTCATCAGTGATATCGGCCTGTAGTTCTCCTTCTTTGTGTTGTCCTTGTCAGGTTTGGGGATCAGAGTGATGTTGGCTTCATAGAATGTGTTAGGGAGTTCTCCATCTTTCTCAATTTTCTGGAACAGTTTGAGGAGAATAGGTATTAAGTCTTCTTTGAATGTTTGGTAGAATTCTCCAGAGAAGCCGTCTGGTCCTGGACTCTTGTTTTTGGGGAAGTTTTTGATTACCGTTTCTATTTCCTTGCTTGTGATTGGTCTATTCAGATTCTCCATTTCTTCCTGATTCAGTTTGGGGAGATTGTAGGAGTCTAGGAATTTGTCCATTTCTTCCAAGTTGTTCAATTTGTTGGCATATAGTTTTTCATAGTATTCTCTTATGATCTCTTGTATTTCATTGGTATCTGTTGTGATTTCTCCTCTGTCATTCCTGATTTTGTTAATTTGTGCTTTCTCTCCTTTTCTTGGTGAGTCTGGCTAGGGGTTTGTCAATTTTGTTAATTCTTTTGAAGAACCAACTCTTTGTTTCATTGATCCTTTCTATTGTCTTTTTTGTTTCAATATCGTTTATTTCTGCTCTTATTTTTATTATTTCCCTCCTTCTACTGACTCTGGGCTTTGTTTGTTCTTCTTTTTCTAGTTCTGTTAGGTGTCGTTTGAGGTTGCTTACGTGAGCTTTTTCTTGTTTAGTGAGGTGAGCCTGTATTGCGATGAATTTCCCTCTTAGGACTGCTTTTGCTGCATCCCAAATGATTTGGTATGTCGTGTTCTCATTTTCATTTGTCTCCAGATAATATTTGATTTCTTCTTTAATTTCTTCAATGATCCATTGTTTGTTCAGAAGCGTGTTGTTTAGTCTCCACATTTTTGCACCTTTCTCTGCTTTTTTCTTGTAGTTGATTTCTAGTTTAATAGCGTTATGATCAGAAAAGATGCTTGATATTATTTCAACTCTCTTTTATTTATTGATGTTTGCTTTGGTTCCCAAAATATGGTCAATCCTTGAGAATGTTCCATGTGCACTTGAGAAGAATGTGTAACCTGCTGTTTTTGGATGAAGTGTTCTATATATATCTATTAAGTCCATCTGGTCTAATTTTTCATTTAATTCTATTATTTCCTTGTTGATTTTCTGTCTGGATGTTCTGTCCATTGGTGTTAATGGTGTGTTGAGGTCCCCTACTATTATTGTATTGTTGTTGATGTCTTCTTTTAGTTCTATTAAGAGTTGCTTTACAAATTTTGGTGCTCCTGTGTTGGGTGCGTATATATTTATAAGTGTTATGTCTTCTTGGTGGAGAGTCCCTTTTATCATTATATACTGTCCCTCTTTATCTTTCTTTATCTGTTTTGCTTTGAAATCTACCTTGTCTGATATTAGTATAGCGACACCTGCTTTCTTTTGTTCATTATTAGCTTGGAGTATTGTTCTCCATCCCTTCACTCTGAGTCTGTGTTTGTCTTTGGGGCTGAGGTGTGTTTCCTGGAGGCAGCATATTGTTGGATCTTGTTCTTTGATCCATCCTGCCACTCTGTGTCTTTTGATTGGGGAGTTCAATCCATTTACATTTAGAGTGATTATTGAGATGTGGGGGCCTACCACTCCCATTTTGTGTCTTGTTTTCCGTTTTTTTTCAGTTTCCTTTGTTTCTCGTCCCATGGTTTAATCTGTTCTGATGTAGAGCTGCTACTCTCTGTTGTTGTCCTTCTACTTATCTCCTCTGCTCTTGGTTTTGTAGCCCCTTTCCTTGAAGATGGGTTTTTGAGACATTAGTCACCCATCTTCCAATTTGCTGGCTAATCTAACCTAATTAAACTTCCTTTCTCGCCTCTAACTCCTTGTGATTAATTGGCTCAGATTGTGGCAAGCAGAGCGAGCCCATTGCTTGGTATCAGTTATATTCTGTCAATGTGTGAATAACAGATATCAATGAAATGGAAATCATACATCTAGAGCAGGAGATCAAAAAGCTTATAAAATACTGAAGTAACTGACTAATTTCTGATGATTTGAAACAAAGAAATAAAGGGGAGAATTCACAAATAATCAGAAATGGAAAGGGGACATCCTTACAGACCTGTAGATGGTAAATTAATAATGAGAAGATATTATGAAATTGTTTTTTGCCAATACACTTGAAAGCTAATATGAAATAAATTCCTAGAAAAAGTAGAAAATCTGAATAGGCTATAACAAAATGTAATCAGAGGTGAAAAATCTGCCCTGAAGAAAAGTGGAAGCCCAGATGCTCTGTCAGGAACATTCTCCTACATATTCAAGTGTTGACACCAGTAATCAATCCACAGACAAGAAAGGTAAGGGGATATTTGTTGAGCCAGCTGAGGACCAGCCTGGAAGTACAATCTTCACCAGGGAAGAAAGCACTTTGGAGAAGTGTGATTTATAGCATAATTACATACTGGTTCAGAACAAAGAACATACGTCAGGCACGACAGGAATATACTTTTTTTCTCAAAGCCACAAGGAGATGTTTTGCTGCAGTTTAGCACATACACGGCAGGTCAGCTTGACCTTGGTTTACTGGGAAGCAAAGCTTATCTTCAAAGAAGTACCGGCATTGGAGAAGGCAGACATTCATCGCTAGCTTTAAAGAGGGCATTCTTTGCTTTAGGAAAATGTTTGAAGCAAATGTACACTGCGTGTTTGGGGGGCCATAAGTCAGGCTGCTCTGGGAAAAACAAGTTTTAGGCAGAATCAGGTTTAAGCCAGGTTGGCTTCCCCATTGTGGACAAATTTTTCAGATCCCTCTCCTTGGTCTCACAGGAGAATCTAGCAAGCAAACTGCATAGGCTTTGAGTCAGGACAATAAAATCCACGCTGTGCTGTGAAGCAGCTGAGCCGGACATCTTCAGCCTGTGTCACAATGACCTTGCAACCCCACATCTCATGACGGAAGACGCCAGCTGGACAGGTCCACAACAGGAAAGATAAAGGAAACCTCGCTCTCACATTTCCCAGCTGCATGTCTTAGAGACTGAGGGATGAATTAATGACCCTGGTCCTTGCTCCCTCCACACATAGCTAACATCAGCCTCTGAACTTGTCTGATGTATAACCAAGAAATTCTTGCTTATATTACCGTCAATGTATAATCTAGAGAAAAACCAGGTGTACCCTATCCCTTTTTTTGACATATATGAAATCTAGTTTAGGGTTTTTTTCCCTTTCCTCTCCCCTAAAAGGACACTGTTTTGTAAAAGAGATGTAAGCTGCACTAAACTCATATACCTCGGAGCAGTTCCATCAGAGCGCTCTGTTAACTGTTTTCCTGGGGTTTGAACTCCTCATGCTGATTATTGAATGAACTCCTTCCCTAATATCACTCAATTTCAGTTGACACCATATACCTCCATATGTGAAAACATTATTTTCATCACGAGGAAGAAATACTTCCAGTCTTCTGCAGACATCCCACTCATTTTATGAAACTGACATAACTTAGCTACCAAAACCTGATCAATACAGCATGCAGAGGAAAATTATGTCAACCGCTCTCATTCATATAGATACACGATTCCTAATAAAATATTAGCAAATCACAGCCAGCAGTATATAAAAAGTTTAATACATTGGTACAAAGGAAAAACTCTTCTTTCCCTTTACAAAACACACAATACTCTGAACACTTCTGTACTCTGGTTACCAAATGCCTGGGAGTTTTTCTCTCTCCAAAGGCGGCGCCCAGCGCCTTGAAGGCGGCGTACACGACCTGGCGCTTGCAGCCCCAGCGCTGAGCCACACACGCACCTGCGCGGCCTCACCAGCGCCTCCACCACCAGCCGCCAGGGGTCCTCGGCGCCCGCGCCCCGCCGGTGCTGCAGGTACGCGAAGAGGCTCTGCGCCACCAGGTCCGCCGACAGGAAGGCCCCGGCGAGGCCCAAGGCCAGGAGGCCATAGCGATCGGAGGCCAGCGGCACGCCTGCGGCGTAGGCCCAGGTCATGAGGCCCAGGATGAGCAGCGCGAAGGCGATGGTCAGCACCCGCCGGACCAGGCCAGAGCAGTGGCGCGCTGCAGGGCTGGGCTTGGGGACGTCCTGCTGGGAGCGCAGAGAGGGGAGAGCAAGGGAAAAGAGTGCTGAAATCGTCCTGGGGAAGGGAAGACCTCCTGGGTGTTTTTTCCCAAGGGGAGGGTAACATCCCCTTTTTGTAGAGAACATCGCTTAACTACTGCAAAGTCATTTTCATCAATGAAAAAAATTGTGGCAAACAGTTATTGAGGCATAATGCCTGATTATATTGATTCTAATAGACTTTTTTCACATTTTTAACAGCTCTTAAATCTATGAGGATTACCCTCAACGGAGTGTCACAGTTTAGCAGGGTCCCTCCCTTTCTTTGTGGCACATGAAATAATGATTCATCTCACAATCAATGGTTTCTTAGAGTCGAGACGATAACAGTAATAATCATATCCGTCTAAAAGAATAATGCAGTATGGTATGTACCAGGCGCTGCTCTAAGCCTTTTAGGAACTAACAGTTTAGTCCTCACAACAGCCCTATGAGGTCGGTACTATTATCATCATCCCCGTTTTACGGATGAGGCAGCTGAGTCACACACAGGCACAGCGACCCGGCCAAGGTCACACCTGGAAAGTAAAGGGGCCGGGATTTGAACTGTCTCTCCTGTTACAGATGAGGAAACTGAGGCACAGGAAGTGTATTCCTTTGCTGGAGGTCACTTAGCCTGGCTCCATGGTCCTCCTCTGTGCTAAACGGCCTCCTAGGTCACCGGTTCCCACCTCATGGGCTTGTTATGAGTCAAATGAGCCATTAAGCTAAAGATCCGTGTTGTGCAGTGCAGGAGTCACCGGCCACATGTGGCTATTGGGCACCTGAAATGCAGCCAGTGTGACTGAGGAGCTGACTTTTAAATTTTATTTAATTTAAACTGATTTAAATATATACACTGATACTCAGTTATTGGAAAGCTTTTAAGTATGTTTGGAACAAGTGGGATCTATGAAGTTTCTTTTCAACTATAAATTTTACAAGATCTAAATACAGATTAAGTAGCGCAGGCCAGGTGGCGCAGCGGTTAAGTTCGCACGTTCCGCTTCCCAGTGGCCCAGGGTTCGCAGGTTTGGATCCTGGGTGTGGACATGGCACCGCTTGGCACGCCATGCTGTGGTAGGCACCCCACGTATAAAGTAGAGGAAGATGGGCACGATGTTAGCTGAGGGCCAGGCTTCCTCAGCGAAAAAGAGGAGGACTGGCAGTAGTTAGCTCGGGGCTAATCTTCCTCAAAAAAACCCAAAACAAAAGAAAACAAAAATAAATAAATAAATACAGATTGAGTGTTTCCAAGGAAAATGCAGCATCTGCGTGAGATGTGCTTATACGTCTGGAATTTGAAGCCTGAGTACGAAAAAGAAGGTAAAATATCTCATTAATATTTCTGTATTGATTACAGATTGAAATGATAATTTTTTTGATATAGAGCAGAGGTTGACACACTCTGGCCCCAAGGGCCAAATGCCTGCCACCTTTTCACCATGACCTGCAAGCTAAGAATGTTTTTTATTTATTTATTTATTTTTTTTGCTGAAGAAGATTCACCCTGAGCTACCATCTGTTGCCACTCGTTCCCTTTTTGTATGTGAGCCACTGCCAGAGCATGGCCACTGCCAGATGAGTGGTGTAGGATTCTGCCCAGGAAGCGAAGCCAAGCCACCACAGCAGAGCATGCTGAACTTAACCACTAGGCCACAGGGGCTGGCCCTTACATTTTTAAATGGTTGAAAAAAAGTCAAAAGAAGAAGAATATTTTGCAGCACATGAAAATTAATTATATAAAATTCAAATTTCAGTGCCCTTAAGTCAAACTTTTTTGGCACACAACCATGATCAGCTGTTCACATGTTGTCTATGACTGATTTCACATTACACCAAAGCTCAGTGGTTGCAACAGAGACCGTATGACCTGCAAAACCTCAAATATTGACTATCTGGCCTGGTAAGAAAAAGTTTGCCAGTCCCTGTTACATGGGGTTAAATAAAACATATTAATAAAATTAATTTCACCTGTTTCTTTTTACTTTTTAAAATGTGGCTACTAAAGAATTTTAGATTATGGATGTGGCTCACGCTATGTTTCTCTAGGACGGAACTAAGGTAGAGCTTTTAGCCTGGTGACAGTAATCACTCAATATTAATAATTATTATTATTTCTTCTGGAATCTTCCTTCTCTGTCCCTTTGCCCCAAACCGGGCCCTGCCTGAGTTTCTGGGGGTGGCCCAGTTCATGCTGGGGAGAACGGAGATAGGTGGGCATCCAGAGGGTTCTAATCTCAGCAACACGCACAAACACACGTGTATCAGCCATGGACACAGCCCCCACCCAGGTATAGTCACACGTGATGAGGGACACACAGAATGTGCCCACATAGGACAACACCCACGTTCTAGAAGACGACCCTAGACACCTGCCCTCAAGTAGCACTTAGGGATCCTGAGACCCGCCCCTCTGACAGCCACACAGGTGGACTTGGGCACACACACCTTTCGGCAGGAAGGAGCAACTCTGGGAGATGCCCACAAGGCAACAGACACACAGACACCCACCCGTGGGTCTGGAACAACGGGGCAGAGTTTGAGAAGAAATAGTAACAGTTGAGATTGAACTGTATGAAATTGCCATTTTTACAGGTCAAAAGTGAGCAGATATCGTCGATTTCATTTGGTTCAACCTAAGATTTGTTGAACACATAAAAGGAGAAATCCAGACCCACGTGTCAGGCAAGTCCTGCTCTCCCTCTGGCCCTCTCTCCCCATCCCTGGCACACACACACACACACACACACGGATTTACAGCAAGATAAACATGGACATGTCACATCTCACATTCGTATAGGCGGGATGGCCATCCACACACAGCCTCACGTGGTCACTGTCCCACACAGATACTCGCTGTCACCCACATGAGCACACACGGGAAATCTCTCACACACAGTCTCCCCACACACGTTGTCACAGACGTGGGGCTCCCCCACAGGGCCGCAGTCACACGCACACACCTGTCTCATGGCTGCGGGTCCGCCGGCTCTCTCCCTCCGCTCCCGTCCCAGTCTCTCTGTGCCCTGTGCCCGGAGAGCTGGGGGATCCTTTGAAGACCAGCGCAGGCGGGGGCGGGAGCAGGGCCTGACGTCAGGGCTGAGCTGGGCCAGGGGCTGTGAGGTCACGGCCGAGCCGGGCAGCTCCACCCGCTTCCCGCCATCAGCCCCCATCCCCCGCGCCCAGAGGGGCCTCCCTTCCCTCTCCTCCTAGGTCCCCCCATCGCTCCCCTCATCCCCGTCTCTCCCCGCCGTTTCTTCCTCTCTCTCTCTTGCTCTGTGCTTCTCTCCCATTTTCTCATCTCTCTTATCCTGTGTCTGTATTTCTCTCCGTCCCTTTCTTTCTTCCTCGTCTCTCCCCGCTTCTCGCCCACCCCAGTCGCCCCACATACGGCCTCTCCCGACAGCCGCTGGCAGACTGTCCCCCAGGGGCTTGTCTGGGCAAACGGCAGATGGAATAAGATGCACATACGTGCGTGTTTGTGGGTGTGACTGTGCTCTGGCTTGTGAGGCACGGCTGTCTGGAAGTGGAGCTGTGAGTGAATGTTCGGTGCCTAATTGTGTGGGTCTGAGTGCGCATGCGTGCGCATGTGCGTGTGCATGTGTGTGTGTGCCAGGGGCTGAGGAGGCGACTGGAGCACTGGGATCTGTCTCCCTGGGGCTGGGGGCTGAACTCAGGAGTTGGTGGTCAGCTGCCCCCAGGAGCCGCCCTGGAAACTGAGTCAAAGGAAAGGTGGGAGTGGCCTCCCAGAGGCCAAACAGACCAGGTCTTGGGGCATCTGAGCCCCAAGCCCCTCAGGACCAGCAGACTCAGTGATAAACGTCATTGTTTCTATGCCCTTCTTTACAGGGTTTTTTTGAAAAAAATCTCTGCGCCTAATTCTTTCTCTCCACTCCTCTCACTGAACTGGTAATGTCTCTCTCTCCCTCCACAGCTGTCTCTCTCCATTTCTCCCTGTGTCTGTGACTCTGATCGCTTATCTCTAAGTCCTCATCTTCTTTCTCTGTCCTTCTCTTTGTCATTTTGTCTCTGTCTCCCTGGCTCTGTTTTTCTGACCATCTATCTGTCTGTCTGGTTCTCTCCCAGCCTCCCTAGCTTTGTCATTTTTTTCTCTCTCTCTGTGTCCATTTCTGCCTGCTTCCCTCTGGGTTTGTGTCTGTCTGTCTCCGATTTTCTGACTCTCAGGCTCCCTGACTTTCTTATTCTGTCCCGCTTTCTTTCTCAGTGTCTCTCCCTGACTTTCTCATCCTTTCTCATGCTCTCTTTCTCTCTCCTGTGTTTCTCTGCCTCCCTCTCTCTTTGTATATGGCTGTCTCCTTCTCTCCGTTTCTCTCTGAATATCTGTATCCTTACCCTTTTTATTTCTGTCTCCCAGTTTTTGTTTCTCTGCTTCTCCTTTCTCTGTCTCTGTCTCTCTCTATCTCTCGGTCTCTATTCTCCCTCGGTCTCTCTGCATCTCTGTGTATCTCTGAGGCTCGGTGTCTGTATATGTCTCTCTGTCTCTCTCTCTCATTCACGGTTTCACTCTGTTTTTCTGGCTCTAAGTCCTCCCTTTTCCCTGCGCTCCGTCTCGTCCAGCCTGTCCTGGAGCTTTCCCCTGCAAGATGCCAAGTCCTCACTCCCTGGGTTTCCCCGGGGAGTCAGGATGTGGGGGTCTAGGGCCAGGTTGTACCTTTGCCTGAGCGTGCCTGTCAGGGAGAAGAAGGCCAGTTCAGGGCCCAAGTGAGGGGCACCCCACCCGTCCCAGCAGGGCAGGGCCAGCCGACAGCCTCTGACGCTGTGGCCAGGAGCCTGAGCCTCCGCCTGGTGTCTGAGTGTGTCAGGATGATGGGTCCTCCCCGTGGGAGCCAAGCCCAGAGCAGGAGGGGAGGGTGATTCCACTTGCCCGGGGTGGGGATGAGGGGCAGCCCAGGCTCCACTCAGAAGCCCAGCATTTGGCTGCCCAGGCCCCTCCCTGCCCTCCCTGGGTGGAGCAGCTGTATAAAACCAGATGTTTCTAAAACCAGAGTGTGGATGAAGAAAGAGGGACCAGGACTTTAAACCCCAATGGTTTCCTCCTGCAGGATCCAGGAGTCTAGGCCCCCAGGCCTTCCTCCCTCAGACCCAGGAGTCCAGGCCACCAGCCCCTCCTCCCTCAGACCCTGGAGTCCATCCCCCAGCCCCTCCTTCCTCAGACCCTGGAGTCCACCCACCAGCCCGTCCTCCCTCGGACTCTGATGTCCAGCCTCCAGAATTCCTTTCAGGGAGAGATGAGCAAGACTGGAAACAGCCAAGACAAGAGCTGAAGGACCATGAGAGATGAAACTGGGCCCGCCCACAAGAGGCAGGGACTGGTGGTGGCAGGACCCCTCCTGCTCCCCTCAGTAGCACCCTCTCTCCCAGAACCCTCCCTGCAGTGCAGGCTGATCTCAGGTCCCTGTCCTGGGCCCACAGTGGCCCTCCCACGATTTCAGTTATCCTCAGAAACCCTCGGGGTGTGGTTTACAGAACACCAGGACAGAAGGAGCAGAGAGTGGGGAGATAATAAGGCAGAAATGGAGAAGAAGCAGCGGAAGGAACATTTGTTCACCACAGGGACATCTCCTGTGCCCTTGGTGGCCCAGGCTCTCGGCTGGGTGATGCCAGGCACACAGAGATGACTCAGACCAGGACCCTGCCCTTGAGGAGATGCCAATCTGATGAAGGAGACAGCTGTGTAAACAGAAAACCACAGACCAATGTGAGGATGCACCAATCCAGCAGGGGAGTCAGGGAGGGCTTCCCAGAGGAGGGGACGTCCTGGAGGAGCTGGATCCTGACTGATGAGGATTTCGCCAGGGTAAGGGCTTGGGGGTGGGGCTGGGGGTTGGAAGGTGGACTGGGAAGTGCATCCGAGGCAAGAAATGCCCTGGCCAGTGAGGAAAGTACAGGCGAGTTGATGTTTTCAAGCATAAAGGCTGAAGCACAGGTGTGGGTGTGGGGTGCATAGCCGGCTCCTCCCAGTCAGGGTTCTGAATATGGGACTGTCCTGGGGTGCTGCGGAGCCATGGGCAAGCTTGGAGCAGGGGAGAGGAGGGTCAACTCTGGGCACCTGTGAGGGACAAACTGGATGAGAGACTGGGGACTTTGAGCCACGATGTCTGGGCGGCTGGTCATATCAGGGTCTTCTCTGGACAAGAGAGCTGATTCTGAGCTTGGATGCAGGTGGAGGCTGTGGAACTGGAGGCGCAATGGGGACGTGCAGAGCGAAGTGGAGCAGAGGTCCCTGAGAAAACCCCGAGGGGCAAGGACACTGGACAGCAGACACGGCAGACGGGCACCCTGAGCCTTTCATCTGAGCTCCTTCTGACTACATTTCTCTCATTTGGGGCAGGTACCCTGCTTAAGGATCATTGGCCTCCTGGGGAACTAGGGAGGGTAGGGGCCCGGGAAGTAACTTGAGGAAGTCTGCGTTTTGCTAAATGCCTGAGTCCAGGTGAATGATTTCTGTGCATGGTGTCCTGGCTGGGAGGGAGGAGTTTGGGAGGATCTAGATGCTGAGAGACAGAGGAGACAGGAAGGGAGAGTGGAGGGGGGGAGAGGAAGGGAGGAGGGAGGAAGGGAGGGGAGAAAGGAGGGAGGGAAGATGGCAGGAAGGAGAGAAGGGAAGAGAGAAAAGAGGGAGGGAGGATGAGAGCGAGGAAGAGGAAAGGGAGGCAGGGGGAGGGAGGAGGGAGGGAGGCTGGCTCACCCGACCACCCTGTTTAATGTGGAAACCTGCCGCACCCTGGGGTCCTGATCCCCTCGTACCCTCCTCTACCTTTTCTGTTTTCCAGAACGTTTATCCCCCTCCCACATAAAGCACACCTTGTCCGTTTATTATCTTTTCTGCACGATGTGCGTCTCCCTTGTTAGAATGCAAGCTCTACACAGGCAGCGGTCTTTGCCTGTTGTGTTCAGGACTCTGTTTCCTCAGGGGCTGGACAGGTGCCTGGTACAGAGCGGGTACTCAGTAAACATGAATGAATGAGTGAGGTTGGGATGGAGAGTGAGAGAAGTAGACAGAGACAGAGAGAAAGAAGAGGAGGAAAAGGAGGGAGGGGGACAGAGAGAGAGAGAGAGGGAAGAAGGCAGAGAAGTGCGAGGCAGCTGGGACCCCCACCCCTACCCAGCAGCTGGAGTTGACCACCTCTCAGAGGGATGGAAGGAGAGCTCCAGGGAGGCGGGGCTCTAGGCAAGGCTTCCCGGGACCAGCAAAGATCTGAATCTGGAAGCAGAGTACCTCGGACTTCCAGGAACACAGAGGGCTTGGTCCCAGTGCTCCCAGTGGAGCCTGGACCAGCTGGGGTTCCAGGGGGCCGTTCCTCCCACACACCCACATTCTGGAAAAGACCTAGGCCTCCAAGATTCTGCTGAAACCCTGGGAGGGAGGGAGGGATGACTGTACCTCCAGCTCTTCCTCTGAAGGGAAGCTGTGGGACCTCTGGAGAGGGGAGGGCCCCGTGTGCCCATAACCCTGTTCCTCCAGATGAAGATGCCTCCACTCCGGCTTCCACCATGGCTCCTAACTTTTTTCCTGGAGGGAAACAGAGACAGAAGGAGCCAGAGAGAGAGGGGGAGGGAGACTTCCTTTTGCAGCAGCTCTATCCTCGCAGCAAGAGAGACGGGCTCATTTCCAGAGAGGGGAACTGAGGCCTGGCCAGAGTGATGCTGCGAGGGGGTGGGAAAGTCAAGTAAGAAGGTCACTGTGGGAAGAGGGGCTGGGTGCCTGGACCCCTGGGTCTGAGGGAGGAGGGCTGGGGGCCTGGACTCCTCGATCTGAGGGAGGAGGTGCTGGGGCCTGGATCCCTGGGTCTGAGGGAGGAGGGGCTGGGGCTGGACTCCTGGGTCTGAGGGAGGAGGGGCTGGAGGCCTGGACTCCTGGGACCAAGAGGAGGAAGCATCTTGGATTTACACTCCTCTGTGCTGAAGTGGAGGTCTGGCCCCTGGACTCTCAGGTCCATCACCCTCTGAGCTCTGACATAAAAATTTGGGGACTTCAGGTTACTCTTGCACACACAGCTTCGGTCCTGTGCTCCCTCCCATCCCTTCCTGAAGTTCCCGGCATCCGCCTTGAGTCCCCGATTGGCCTCCACCACAGAGCAGGGCCTGAAGACCCTCCGTGGGAGGGAGACAACAGTCTGAGTCAGAAGACAGATGTGAGGATGGGGAGCCAAGCTGGGGTCCCCAGGGCAGAGCCAGTTACTCGCCTGTTCTTGACAAGGAGCCGTCTCATTCCCCTGAGCCTCTCTTTCTTCATCTGTAAAATGGGGATATTTCAAGTTTTCCCTCAGAGGCAGCCCTTCAGGTTAAGAGAGAGCTTCTGCCTGGCACACTGGCACTTGAGGTTTGGCTTTTCCTGAACCAGCAGTAGCTGAGGGTCTCCATGACTGACTCAGATGGCAGCAGGGGACCCTTCACTCTCCCAGCTGCCTCAGCTGTTGTCTGGGGAGGAGGCTGGGAGGAGTCCGTGGTCTGCTGTCTGACACTCTTGAGTTCCAAGGCTGGTGGCCTCTGGCAAGCCACCTCCCTGCCCTGCTGGAGCTTCCCCCTCCACCGGCAGACAAGGAGGGCCCATGATCACGTTGATGGGAGTGGACAGAACTATGCTGGGCAGTGACTGAACCCTTGGGCTTCCTCGTCTCTCGATGGTGGGTGAGAGAAGCATCCTACCACGGGCTACTGCAAGGAGCTCAGCATAGCAGGAAGCTCAGGAAAGTGTGGGGAGCAGATAGACCATGTTCAGCATAGATCGTGTGCCATCGAGGGGTCACCCCTGCAGGCTCGAGATAGAGGAAGTCAGAGGAGCAGAAGCCTGGAGTCCCCTTCTGTGGTCGGTGCTGCAGGCATCTGACATCCAGGGGCTTCAACCACATCATCTTTCTCAATGAAACCTACCAGATGAGAAGAGGAAATAACGTTGCCGTGGTGTTCTGTCCATCGATTGCCAGTACCTGGGCTGTGGGTTTTCAACCCAGACCTCACCCTGGCCAACACTGCTCTGATCCCTGTGATGAGTTCCAAATGCCGAAATTGGGGCTCAGAGAGAAGCAGAAATGCGCCACAGTGGACACAACCGAAAACAGGCTCCACTGTCTGCTCTCGTCATCACATATCCAGACGTTCTGCAAACTGGTCTGTGGGCACCAGGGCATCTGAATCATCTGTGTGTGTTTGTTAAAAGTACAGATTACTGGGCCCCACCTGCAGTGAGTGAGCTCAGGGCCCCTCAAATGACTTGAACACATGTCCCAGATGATTCTCATGCACTGGAACGTTTGAGAACCATCTGACTAGGAAAAAAAGCCTCCCAAAGTGAAATTGCATTTTCCAGGCTCCTACTTTGTGCCTGGCATTGATCTGTGTGCTTTCTCTCACTCAACACCTTGAAAGGCATTAAGGAAAGTACTATAATCCCCATTTTACAGATAAGGAAACTAAGATCTTGACATATTTAATGTCACACAGACAGCTGGAGGTACCAGGAATGGAACCCTGGTTTAAGTGAGCTGCCAACTCATTCATTGATAATTTTCTATTTCTAGGAAATATTCACACAAGATAGCTTTCTATGCCTGTTGCTGAGTTCCTTCATTCACTTGCTCACTTATCCATTCATCAATCGTTGTTACTAGGCCTCTGTGACAGAGAATGGCACGGCAGCAAGTTGAAGGACCAGTATTCTAATCCCATCTCTGACATCTGGCACCATGAGTTTGGGAAAAGTGACTTGACCTCTTGTAGCCTCAGTTTCCCTCTTCTCACACTGTTTTGGAGTGACAATTCCACGAGAGGATGTATATGTGCCACCAGATATAGTGGGTTGACTGGTGGACCCCCAAAAGATATGTTCAAATCCTAACTTCTGGTACCTGTGGATGTGACCTTCTTGGAACAGGGCCTTTGCAGAGGTGATGAAGGTAAAGATTTCAAGATATGATCACATTTGTCGCAGTTTACAAATAGTGATACATTACATGATACTCTGTCTTGTAAATTTCATGCAAGTATAATTTCTGGATGACCTGCCATTTCTTGCAAAACCCAGTATCAGTTTTTACAATTCTACCACCAACAGTAATGGCACAATATCAGGCTTTCTGATATTTTTGTTTACATTAATGAGAGAGACAAAAGGGAAATGAAGAAGGTGTGTCTTGGACCCCGTTCATCAAAATGAAGCAAAGTAATTAGGAATTGATGAATTTTGAGAATTCATTACCTCTTTTTGAATATCACTTAATTGTAATTTTATATGATTGATTTTCAATAATGGCTCATAATAGTCCTGATATTTTAACAATTGTCCCTTGGGGAGCTCATACGAGGCATCTCAACACATCGCTGGTGGTATTTCCACTGATATGTGTGTGGGACAGACATGGGGCCTCCACCATGTCAGACTCCCAGAAATCATGGTCCCTGGCTACTCTGAGGCGTGGGAGACTGAGGCCACATCCAGCCTATGGAAATATTATTGACAACAGAGGGAATTTGTCAGGCGGCCTCTCTGCCTCCAGCACTGTCAGATGCTTCAGGTCACTGAGGATTGTGCTTGGAATACAGCTACTTCTGTCTGCACTGAGAGTGTTTC
This sequence comes from Equus quagga, assembly GCF_021613505.1. NCBI lineage: Eukaryota > Metazoa > Chordata > Mammalia > Perissodactyla > Equidae > Equus > Equus quagga. The sequence continues at coordinate 87,126,833 of NC_060279.1, forward strand.
TCCCAGCCTCCCCTCCATGTCTCCACATGGGTGGATGGAGGCTGGGGTGGGGAAAGATAAGAAGTGATTTTCACTGTCTCTACTGAGCCCTATGTTGACTTACCCCACCTCGTCTTGTTCAGCTGCAGAAAATTCTGAAACTCACCCTTTTCCTTTCTGTGCCAGGAAATTGCTCTCTCCCCCTCTTCCTCACCACTCTATCCCTCTGTCCCTCCCTCCCTCCCTCCTTTCTCTCTTCCTTTCTCCTTCCCTCCATCCTTTCTTTCTCCTTCCTGCACTACCCTCTCCACCTCTCACCTCTCTGTATCTCTTTCTCTCCCCGTCCTTCCATTTTCTCTCCCTCTCTTCCTTCCTGCCTTTTCTCTCTCAGTAAAATTTTTACTGAAGTATAATATACATACAGAACATTGCACATATCATAAATGTACCATCAGTAAGTGTTCACAATGTAACCGACACCCAGATCAGGGAGCAGAACATCCCCACTAGCCGCATCCCAGTCACCCTACACACTCAAGTATACACGCTTTCCTCACTCTAATCAGTATCCTTTAGTTCCTTGGTTTTAAAACCTCATGTGAATGGAATCGTACAGTGTGTCCTCCTTTATGCCTGGCTTCTTTCACTAAACAATATGTCTGTGAGATGCATCCAGAGTTGTGCATGTGGTTATGATTTGCTCATTCTCATTCCTATAGGGTTAGCATCTCCCTGTGTGAATACACTCTATCTCTTTTCATTGTGCAGACAAGCCTCTTCAGGAGGGATTGTTAATAGATCCATTTTACAAATGAGAAGACAGAGGCTCAAAGATCCAGGAGTCTGGGCCCCCGGAACTCCCTCTTAGTCACCCAAGAACTGCGGTTCTCAGTTCTCTACCTATCAGATCTGTTTCTGATGGGCCCAAAGCTTTTTAAGCTTTGGTGATGTCCGAAGGAACAGGGCTGAGGGACAAGAAGGGGAAGTAGACCTGGGGCAGCTTGAGTAACAGGAACTTGATCCCCTTCTGATTTCCAAACAGCCAAGGATGTGAGGCCACAGTGCCTGTGTTAGCACCATTACGGGGGAGCCTGGGCCCCCTGGGAACCTAAATATCCAACCCCCTGACCTCCTTCCATTGCATCACCTCCGTGTTCCTACCATCCTGCAGCCCTCTGCACGTTGGGGGATGATTTATTACCTTCTTGCTGAGGCCATACAGATCTCTTGGAGGTTTTAAAGGTTAGCAGCAAACGCCAACGGCTGTCTCCCAAACACATTTGTCAAAAGTAGAAAGAAATCTGGAAAATGGGAGAGTGTGTGGATGCTCATTCCTTTGTGTTTAGTGTGGCCTGTGTGCCAGGCTCTATGGGCAGAACAAAGAGGCAAATTGGACCCAGAACAGCCTTAACAAGCTGAAAGTGTGGTGGAAGAGGAGGAAGGGAGGCCCTCAGTCATACTAGAGCCACACAGGTCAAGACGTTGGCCACTAGCCACATGCAGCTATTTCAATTTAAATGAATTAAAATTGAATTTATAATCTATCTCCTCCACTGGTTATTTAGACTCTGAGCTGGATACACTGCTGCCATGAAAAGAGTGCAGTCCATGAGGAAGAAAGTGAGGCATGACTGTTGACGGGTGCAATGGTCGGATTCCACCACCAATTCTGATGTCTGGGTCTCCACCACACCATGCAGGCTCTGACACCAGGTGGGTGTTCTGCAATTCAACCCAATTCTGACGCTGTCTACCTGGAGATAGCATCAGTCACCACAGGTTAAGGGCTCAGTCCTACAAGACTGCCCCTCAGTTCAGATGCCAATCACAAGTCCAGGCTGTTACCTGTGCTTCTGGCAGACTGGCTATAAATCAGAGGTTACCATGACCTCCTCTTGAGTTCAATTAATTTGCTAGAGTGGTACAGAGAATTCGGGAAAACAGTTTACTCACTAGATTACCAGTTTATTATTAAGGATATTAAAGGATATGAATCAACAGCCAGATGAAGAGATGCATAGGATGAGGTCCTGAACAAAGGAGTTTTTATCCTCGTGGAATTTGGGGTCCAGCATGGTGGCACGTGGAAGCGTTCTGGTTCACCAACCTGTAAGCTCTCCAAACCCTGTCCTGGGTTTTTATGAAAGCTTCATTACATTGATGGGATTGATTAGATCATTAATCATTGGTGATGGAACTCAATCTCCATCCCCTCCCCTCTTCCCGGAGGTTCCACCCCTTAACCACATGGTTGGTTCCTCTGGTGACTAGCCCCCCATTCTTAGGTGCCTTCCAAAGGTCACTTCATTAACACAACAAAAGTCACCTTTATGCTCTCACCCTAGGAAATTTGAAGGGTCTTAGGAGCTCCCTGCCAGGAACAGGGATGACGATCAAATATATATTCCTTATAATAAATCACAGTATCACAGATGCTCCTTTAGCTAAGGCAGATTACTTAGCCAAGGAAGACAAGGTCCTTACCCTCCAAGAGAAAATACTGGGCAAAAGGTGTAGAGAGAGCACAGGCAGTCCCACAGAAACCTGCACAAACCTGTTCACAGCAGCACTCTCCACACAGCCTGAAGGTGGAAACGACCAAAACGTCCACCAACAGATGAACAGAGAAACAAAATGTGTTCCATCCATACCATGGAATATTATTCAGCCATAAAAAAGAATGAAGTTCTGCCACCTGCTACAACATGGATGAAGCTTGAAAAGTGAAAGAAGCCAGACACAAAAGATCATGTATTGTATGATTCCATTTAGATGAAATATCCAGGATAGGGAGATTCACAGAGACAGAAAGCAAGTTAGTGGTTGCCAGAGACTGGGAAATGCGGTGTTACTGCTTGATGGGTACAGAGTTTCTGTTTAGGGGGATGAAAATGTTCTGGAACTAGACGGTGGTGATGGTTGCTCAGCAATGTGAATGTACTTAACACCAATGGATTATATATTAAAATGGTTAAAATGGGAAATTTTATGTGTATTTCATCACAATTTCTATAAAGGAAAAAAAAAGAAGGTGTATGGACATCAGAAAATCCACGGTAGACAGCTTCTGTGACTCATTGTCAGGCAGTCGGGAGCTAAGGCTGGTCTTCCTCCTATGACTTTCTTCCTGAGGGCTATAAGGTAGGCAACTTCTCCATCCCAGAGTCTGCCCCTCTCTCCTAGGGGGCATGAAAGCCTCTTTTCTTCTGCCGTTGTGAGAAGTCAGGTGCAATATCTGGTTAGCTTTCAAAGTGAGGCAAAATGGATCAGTGGGTGATACCAGACAATGTGGAATCAAGTAGTTACACCTTGTGGATTCTGTGTTTGAGGAAGTCAGAGCAGGAGACCCCATTTCCATTCTTGTCTCTGTGGTTATCTCTGCCTAATGGATGGGATGTGCTTTTCCATCCACTGGGTGGGCTCAGTACTCTTGGGGACGAAAAAGCGCATGACAGTATTCTATCCAAATACCTGCTGGGTGTGAGACTTAATTAGATTCGGTATGCAGACCACAAGCCAGGCTCTTGCAAACAGCTTTTCTTCTCTTCTAACCCTTGCAGCATCCTTCTCAATGGTTGTCGTGAGGAGGAAGTTGGTGAATACCAGAAAGCATGGGCCAGTGAGTGACACACAATACGTACGCAGGAATGTTAGCTTATTGTTATTATTATTATACCCATTTTATAGATGAAGAAAGTGAGACTTAGAACATTTAATTGCTTAAAGTCACCCAGAAGCTCAGGCTGTCAGATTCCAGCAAAGGCCTCTTTCTGCCCCTGCCCTGCCATCCTGCCTCCGCGGCTGAGCTGTCTAACCCAGCAGCCACTCACCATGTCAGGCCCTGGGGAACGTGAAATACAGGTAGGACTATTTGGGAGGGGACGTAAGAGGAAAATATGGATTAGATTTCAAAAACTTAGGTTGAAAAACCTAATGTGACATATCTCATTTATAATTTTTATATTGACTACATGTTCAAATAATAATAATTTGACCATAGAAGGTTAAGTAAAATATTTTATAAAGATGAACCTCGCTTGTTTCTTCTTACTTTTTCACAGTGCCTGTCGGACAATTTGAAGGTCCATGCGTGGTTCGCATTTCTCCAGAACTTCGATGCTCTACAGTCTCAGAAACAACCTGGATGTGTTTTCCCACCCCACCCACCATCCGACCACAGAGACACCCTGAGAGCTATTTGTCCTCAAGAATCTCTAAGGCAACCATTTGAAAAGACTGATGCAATGAATCAGGAAGAGTCTGTAATGAGAGGAGGGGACACACCAGAGAGGAAAAGCTGTGCAATTGTGACTCCACCAAGGTTTGAGGGTGGGGGAGAAAACCTGTGGTCTGCAACCTGTGACCTACGTGGCAGTCACTGTAACACATTCTTACCTTCTTGCCTCTGATCTCAACAAGCTCCGGATTGGCTAAGCACCGTCATCACCTTGTGATAGAAGAAACCTGGGCTTTGAGAGTGTAGGTGACTGGCCTAATGTCTAAGCTTGCAATTCTTGAGGGAGCAGAGCTGAGCCCTGCTGATGGGTCCCAAGGAACATCCAGGACCAGTCTCTTCATGTGAAGGCGCATCACTGCTCTGGAAATCTACGCTTCCCTGTTACATTCATCTTCCCATGATCCTAATAATTATTTTGCTCCTTCTGATTTCTCCTCGAAGCTTAGAACCTCCTCTCCCGTCCCCTCTCAGCTGATGCCCTTGCTTCCTACTGCACCAAATCCACCCTCCTGTCTGCTCCTGCTCCACTGCTCTCTGCCTTTGCCTCTCCAACCAGAGAACAAGCAGCTCTGCCCAAGACTTGTCCCCTGTCGTCCTCTGAATCCTGGCCCCCTCACTTTCTCAAGAACTTCCCTCCTTCACTGATCCCTTCTCGCTCCTGCAGCATCAATATTTTCCCTCCACTCCATCACTCCCAGCAGCCCAATATGGTCTAGAACTTCTTCTTTTTCTTTTTAAATTTATCCTTCAAGTCCACATCCTTCTTTAGTTCCAACCAAATCCTTGGTTCTCTGTCACAGCACCACCTCCTGACAGAGTTGGGTATGTTTGCCGTGCTCATTTCTTCACCTTACATTTCTCTACAACTCACTCCAAAGAGTCTTTTGTCCCCACCATGCTATGGAGCATACCCTTCTCTAGCTCCCCAGCCCCCAGGGATGCATTTCTCACCTGGACTTTCCACAGACTGTGGGCTTGCTCAGGACGGTTCCAAGTCCTGGTCTTCTGAGGAGAGTGACTCTGGACTAATGGTCTTAGCAGAAGGTACCCCAAAGGGATGGGAAAGGGATAAATGAGCTGAAACAAATTGAGGAACAGGAAACCAGGCCTCTTGTGCTTCTCAGTGGCCCCAAGAATACACTCATATGGCACTTGTTTTAACAGCATTTGGGGAGTAGACTGGGCCCTTTTAGAAACTCAAGTGTGTATGGATTGTTTTCCTCAACCTCCATCCTCTGCGGGATGCCAAAGTTCAACTCCCTCAACATCAGGGGTCTAGGAATCTGAGTAGCTCTTCAACAACTTCACCTGGATCTCTTGCAACATTCTCCACCCTAAGACCTCTTCCAATGGATTTCTCCAATCGGGAACATTCTCAAATCCATCCCTTTGCTGGATTCTAGGACAGTTTTGTTCCCTGAAGCACACGCATAACAATTCCCTTTCCTGCTTAAATGGCTTTGCATGTTCTGAAGAAGAAATTCCAAGTCCTTCTTGTAGCATTCAAGACCCTCTAAGAGATGGCCCCTGCCGCTCTCTACAGCCTCCTTGCTTGTTGCTCTCTGTCCCACCATCTGTCCCCCAATAACCAAACGAAACCTACTTCTTGGCCTCTTTCCTGTGTGTCTTCACTCCCCTTTGCCTGGAATGCAATTTTCTTTCTCCTCTTTACCTTAGGCTCTAGGTTCAGCCTAGATGTTACCTCTTTCAGGAAGTAACACTAGACCCTGTCATTCTCAGTTAGCTGTTCCTTTTGGGGAATCCCATAATAACCCCGGCAGCATACTGTCACTACATATACCCCCACTCCACCTCTCTAAGCACTGCACTCTCATCTCTCCCTCCAGTTGGCCAGCTTCTCCAGGGCAGAACCCATGACTGATTAACCTCTATGGCCTAGGAGCCAGCAAGGGAGCACCTCTTTGGAGGCTATACCTATATAATACCTATCAGCCTTTTCCCTCGATAAGTGAAGTCCATTATATGCAGGTGCAATGTACCTTCATCTTAAGCCAATCGTGGCAACTTCATTAATTTTTTTTCCCCGAGGATTGCTCTAGAGACGGGTATGTCACTCAGTTCTGCCAATGAAAGGTAAGACAAGGTCCCGTAGAGACTCTAGAAAAAGTTTCCTTCTCTTATAAAATGAGAGAGGCATGTGAATGAAGTCAATTTTTCTGCTCATCGTCCTCCTTCTGGCTTGGGAGGTTATGTGGATATAATGTCTGGAACAATGGCAGTCACCTTATTGTCATGTTCAAGAAGTCCTTGGGAGAAACCAATAAAATGGTGGCATGGAAGGATTAAATTAAGCTCAATTCTTGTTCAGATTCAGAACTAACTTTCTTCCAAATTTTTTAAAGCAATGAATTTCTTCATGGTTTAAGCAATTCATGGGTTTGCTATAACTTATGCCTGAAAATATCCTGTTGGTGCAGTGATTTGGGGAAAACAAAGGGAACAGTTGTCTTTATCTCTTTCTCTTGGACATTTGTTTTCTGGCTCTCCCCTTTTCTTCATGGTTATATCCACTGGGTTTGAGAACAACTCTGAAGAACATTCTGATGGCACTTACAACCTTAGAAAGGGCCCATCTCCTCAGATCAGTGGCCCACAAGTTATCTCCTTCAGGAGCAGAAGGTTAGGGGATTAATCTTGGTGATGATGTTGGGTTAAGAGTGCTCTCTCACATATCTGCTGGACCTCTCTTTGTGTTCCTGGTTATTGTCTTTTTTAGCACCCCCCATACCTTGCCCTATGCATTTCTTCCATTTGGCTGTTCTTGACTTGTATCTTTTATATAATACAGTGGTAAACATAAGTAAATAGCCTTCCTGAGTTCTGTGAGTCATTCTAGCAAATTATTGAACCTGAGGAGGGGTCATGGCTATCCCTGATTTATAGCTGATCAGGCAGAGGTATAGATGTCCACCGGAGACTTGCAAGTGGCATCTGCAGTGGGGGTAGTCTTGTGGGATGAGCCCTTTAACTTGTGGGATCCGATACTAGCTCCAGATAGATATTGTCAGAATTGAATCGAATTGTAGGACACCCAGGTGGGGTTCACAAGAAATTGGAGCATTGATGGTGTAGAAAAAAAATCACAATTTGGTATCAGAGTGTCATGTGAGTAGAGAAAAAGTTTTTGTTTAACCATCATCTCTGCGTTTTATTACCTGCCCTTAATTCTTCTCACCTCAGTAATTGTTTCTTTCATTTTCCTGAATCTCTGAAGGAGAAAAGCCATGGACTCCCAGATTCCTTAACCCTTGATATTCAGAGGATTGAAATCCTATCTCCTCAGAAGGTTGGAGGTGAGGGAAGCGTTCATATATTAAGTTTCTAAGGTGAGTTATGCTGTCAACACCTCCAGGGTGCTTTTTCGGAAATTGCAAGATGTTCTGAGTTTCTGCCACCTGATTGGTTGCAGCTCCATTGTCCCTCCCCCTTGTCTTTCGATAAAGCATTTGCAGAAGCCCTTCCACCTACATTGCTCAGCAAGAAGCCAGGAACCAGCCACCGGAAAAGGATCTCGGCTGGTGGTAAGGTGGGGGCCTGACAATTTAAAAATTATCGTTTCAACATCTCCTATGTGGCTGATGCCTCCTAAACTCTAGAGCTGGGCTACCCAATATAATATGCACTTGCCGCATATGGTCATTGACCTGAGATGTGCTGTAAGTGTAAAATGCAGCTACTATCTTCAAAGACTTAGCATGAAAAAAGAATGTAAAATATCTCATTGGTAATTCTTATATTGGTTACATGTTCAAATAATACTCTTCTTGATATGTTAGGTTAAATAAAGTGTGCTATTAAAATTCATTAAGTTATTAAAAATAATTGCTTTCACTTTGTAAAAGGAATTGTAAGTCACATGTGTGTAACTCATATTTGTGGCTTGCTTTTGGTGGCTCACATTTATGTGTTGGACAGCATTACTCTAGAGATGTAGTGCTGAAAGAACTTGGTCATCTTGTGGAGCTTATATCCTGATGTGGAGGGTATTTATAATAGAAAATAAATGAATGGATAAACCAACAGGAAAAGCATCTGGTGAGATGGCCTGTGTCTGGGGTAGCTGATTTGCATTATAGAGGCAGGACCTCTCTGAGGATGAAATATCTAAGCTGAGATATGAATATTCAGAAAGAGCCAGATGTGGGAAGCCTGAAAGGAAAAGCATTGTAGGCAGAGGAACAGAGGACACGAAAGCAATGAGATGGCAATGAGCTTGGCGTGCTCAAGGAATCGAAGGAATTCAGGGTGGATGGAGCACAGTGTGTGAGGGGAGAGTGGATGTGTGAGGTATGAGGAACAGACTGGGCGGATCTCGGAATGCTTGGCAAACTTGAATTAGGAGTTTGGAAGCCATTGAGGGTGTTGAGTAGAATAATGTCAGGATCTGATTTGTGTTTTTGAAAGACCATTTGGCTTCTGTCAGAAAGGATTGGGGGAGGGGGCAGCATCAGGAGCAGGAACAAGCTATTTGCAAGGTTAGTGCAAATATGCAGGTCAGATGAGGCCATGGATAAGGGAGGTGGTGATGGACATGATCCCGGGTGTGGATTCAGTTGCTCTGTAGATAGAGTGAACAGACTTGGATTGGACTGGATGGTGAGGGAAAGGAAAATCGAAGGTGAGTTTCAGATTTGGAGCTTTAACAACTGAATGTTTAAGCTCCAAATAGATACAGATACCGGGAGAGAGGCAGACTTGGGAGGATGGAACAATTTAGAATTTGGTTTGGGCAATGTTTGGTTTGGGGTCACTCTGAGATTCCTGTGGGGAGATGTCAAGTCAGTTGATTATACCAGGCTAGAGCTCTGGGGAGAAGCCAGGGCTGATGGTTTAGATCAGAAGTTATCAATATGATGTTACAAGCCATGAGATTGTATAGAGGATGGGGAGGGGGGGCAGTTACAAGCCCTAGGATGCCTCAAAATTTAGAGTTAAATTTGGAGGCAATAAAGCTGGGAAACTGGACTGAGGAGAGGTGACCAAGTATGCTATAAAGACAACCAAAATTGTTGTTTGTACATTTTATCATCTCCAGGCATAAGAAAAATATGTCTTAAGAAGGAGGAAGGGGTCAAGTGGGTCCTTTGTCACTGAGATATCAGGGTAAGAACTGGAGGCAGCATAGAGGCCATGAGCATCCTTAAGGAGAGCACATTCCGTGGAGTGCTGAGGATCAAAGTCAATGTCGGGTGTGTTTAGGAGAAAAATGTGAGGTGAGGAGGTGGAGACACTCCCTTCTAAAGTTTGGCTGTGAATCTTCTTCACAGAAAGAATCCTCTTGGAGAAATAGGGCTGAAGCTGGAAAGGAATAAAGGCCAAGGATGGCTTCCTCTTTTTTTTTTATTAAGGTTATGAAAGTTAACATCCTTGTGAAATTACAGTTGTACATCATTATTAGTCATGTTGTAGGTACACCACTTCACCCCTAGTGCCCTCCCCCCACCCCCCTTTCCCCTGGCAACCACCGATCAGTTCTCTTTGTCCATATGTTAACTACCACCTATGAGTGGAGTCATACAGAGTTCGTCTTTCTCTGTCTGACTTATTTCACTCAACATAATACCCTCAAAGTCTATCCATGTTGTTGTGAATGGGATGACTTTGTCCTTTTTTATGGCTTAGGAGTGTTCCATTGTATATATATACCACATCTTCTTTATCCAATCATCAGTTGCTGGGCACTTAGGTTGGTTCCATGACTTGGCTATTGTGAATAATGCTGCTATGAACATAGGGGTGCATGGAACTTTTGGAATTGCTGATTTCAGATTCTTAGGATAGATACCCAGTAGTGGGGTGGCTGGGTCATAAGGTATTTCTATTCTTAACTTTTTGAGGAATCTCCATACTGTTTTCCATAGTGGCTGCACCAGTTTGCATTCCCACCAGCAGTGTATGAGGGTTCCCTTTTCTCCACAGCCTCTCCAATACTTGTCACTCTTGGTTTTGGATATTTTTGCCATTCTAACAGGTCTAAGGTGATATCTTAGTGTAGTTTTGATTTGCATTTCCCTGATGATTAGTGATGATGAGCATCTTTTCATGTGTCTATTGGCCATCCGTATATCTTCTTTGGAGAATTGTCTGTTCATGTCCCCTGCCCATTTTGTAATTGGGTTATTTGATTTTTTATTGTTGAGTTGTGTGAGTTATTTGTATATTATGGAGATTAACCCTTTGTTGGATAACTTGTGAATATTTTTTCTCAGTTAGTGGGCTGTTTTTTTGTTTCAAATCCTGTTTTCCCTTGCCTTGAAGAAGCTCTTTAGTCTGATGAAGTCCCATTTGTTTATTCTTTCTATTGTTTCCCTCAGGTGAGCGATTATGGTGTCCGAAAAGATTCTTTTGAAGCTGATGTCAAAGAATGTACTGCCGATATTCTCTTCTAGGAGACTTATTGTTTCAGGCCTAATCTTTAGGCCTTTGATCCATTTTGAGTTTATTTTAGTAAATGGTGAAAAAGAATGGTTGATTTTCATTCTTTTACATGTGGCTGTCTAGTTTTCTCAGCACCATTTGTTGAAGAGACTTTCTTTCCTCCATTGTAGGCCCTCAGCTCCTTTGTCAAAGATTAGCTGTCCATAAGGATGGCTTCCTTTTGAAGGGAGGAGATATGATAACGTTTATGTGACAGTGAGAATGATGTAGTGTAAAGAAAATCTTGAAAGTGTTTTGGCAGAAAAGAAAAGGGATGATGCAGGAGGAAACTTCTTGGGAATGTGAAAGAGAGAGGGATCCAGAGCAAACACGGGGAGCAGGGCAGCCTTTGGAATGACCAAGAACTCTTTATTCACTGTAACAGGTGCAGATAGATTGGAGGGTTTGGGTAAGGGAAGGCTAAGAAGTTCACAACTAATTTTTATGATTTTCTCATTAAAATATGAGTTAAGGGCTTCAGCTGAGAATAAGGATGGGGGAAGAGGTTAGGAAGTCTGAGGAGAAAGCAGAACTGAAAGCATTATTTCAAAGCACAGAAATGCAAATATGCTGGAGAAGAGGATCAGCTAACAAGGAAGTGCTGAGTTTCCATCTGAAATCTGTGGTTGTAAATCCAGAGGGTCCCTTAATAATTGTGACATTGGTCAACCCACTTTGCCTGCAAGAGTCATGGTTTCCTGTTGTAATACACAGTGATGATACTTAGGCGAAAGCAAGGATGTTGTAATTGGAGATGATAAAATGTACAGTGACTGACACATATTTGGAGTTCACCAAACAGCAACCACCATAGGCCACGCGAGTGTCATCTGTGGTCACAGGTTCTCTCCCCAACGCTGCAACAAGGGTGGGCCCATAATTTTACAACTTTGCTCCTCTGTCCTTTCCCCAGCTGTCATTGCACAATTGTCCTTCCTGGTTGTATCAACATTTTTAAAGGAATGATTTAGAGATTATTAAGTGCATCCTGTCTTCTAAGCACCTTGTAGGGTGTTTAGTGGGTGCATAGAGAGAAACAGATTCAGTTGAGTAAATATGGGGTGGGAGAGAGTTAATAGCGCAATTCTGGTGGAGTCGGTCTGGCTGAGCTCAAATTCTGACTCCACCTCTTCCTCAATGGGGGCATTAAACAATGAATATAACCAGCTGAAGTCTTAACTTCCTCTTCTGTACAATGGCCATACTAATTATAGCTAATATTATTCCATATTTACAATGCTGCAGAGTATGCTTGATGGTTTATACATATTAACACATGCAATCCTCAGGAAGCCTAAGAGATGAATCATTATGAGGGTGGAAGAGAAGCTCTTGGCATGTGGAAACGCTTCATACGTAGTACTACTACTGTTTCGAGCATTGTTCTTGCCCTAACTTGAGCTTCTACAATGCGTGGCCCCAGAACAAGGCATAGAGCCTGGTGAGGACTGAGACTTCACATTTGTTAAGGAGTCACTCGGTCCTACCTAAAAGATTTTCATGTCTGTTCTCACTAATCCTCACCTGAAACTCAGTCGTCACCACAAAATCATTCCCATTCTGCAGAGGAGGAAAGTGAAGTTGGAAGAGATGTCACTGACTAAGAACTCACTGGGCAGGTGTCAGAGATGAGATTAGAATACAGATTGACCAAACTCCAGGGCCCAGCACTCCTTACCCTGTAACAGTGACTCTCAACTGGGGGTGACTTTCCCCCCAGGGCACATTTGACAATGTCTGTAGACACTTTTGGTTGTCACAACTGGAGGAAGAGGGTGCTACTGGCTTCTGATAAACAGAGGCCAGGGATGCTGCTAAACATCCTACCATGTAAGGGATGGTCCCCCACAACAAAGAAAGATAGAGCTCCAAGTGTCAAAAGTACCGTGGTTGAGAAACCCCACACTACACTAAGTCATGTCCCATAGAAAACTTTGCTGAAAGTGACTGGTAAAGACAGGAAGAAAAAAAAATGGAGTAAAGGAAGAAGGAAGGGAGGGAGGAAAACGAACATACTGAGGGATGATCATCTCCCAGAGGTCTTGGGGGAATCCCTTGGAAAGGCAGCACTTTAGAGAGGCAGAGACACAGGTTCTGGAGTTGTTTAAATCTGGTTTTCAAAGCTTGCTGCCTCCACTGACAGGCTGGGCATGACGTTAAACAAAGTACTGAAACCCCTGGGCCATGGTTTCTCCTTGATAAAAGATGGATGATAATGAGTACCCTGAAATATTATTATGAGTATTAAATATGAACAGGTGCTCTGTAACTGCTATTTCTCTTAAGGAGGCAGGATAGCCTAGGGTAAGATGATTCTCAAATTTTTGAGGCCATAGGAAATCACCCTAGTTTTTAGGCAAAGAGATTCTAGGGTGGGGTGCATGAATGTACATTTTAAAAGCCACCCTGGATGTTTCTGATATGGCTACCCGACTACAGGTGAGGAAATTTGGACAAGTGGCATGGACAAGGGGCTCACATAGACCTCCGGGTTGAATTTGGATGCAATAGTTACAGGTGTGACCTGGTCCAGAGGCAGACCCTACACCTTTTGGATTCTCATCCCTAGAGCAAGGAAGTCTATCCCAGAAGTTCCCCAGGATATCTTCCCGTGGTGTTATTTTCCAGGATTTAGTCATGTGCCCACTGCTAAAACAATCCCTTGCAAAGCAAACAGGATTCTAACCACTAGTGAGACTAATCTCGATTTGCCTCCAAAGATGGAGCAATGGACATCTTCCCTGATGGGTGAGTGGCTAAACAAAATTGTGGTTTGGTAGCAGAGAAGAAGAGGGAAATGGTTGTTGGGTGGACAACCAGCAATGTTGCTCACAACCAGCAATACACAGTTGTGTAGTGGAGAAAAGACTTGGAAGTCAGATCAGGCTGGATGAAGTCATTCCTCTACCACTTAGTACTTAAATGACCTTTGGCAGGTTTCATTATTGCTCTGAACAATTATGAATTTATTCTTATAAAAACTATAAATAATGAACATTATCGAGTTGTTATGTAGATGAAACTGGATGCCTATATACAGCAATTAACACAAGGCATGGTCTCTAATAAGAGTCCCACAAATATTATTAACAATACTTACTACTCTCATACTCTTTATCTTACAGAATTCTAAAGCTGTACAATGAGTGAAAATTCTTTTCACCTCAAATAGAGGAGAGCCGCATAAGAAGCAGAGACAATGAAAAACAGAGGGTTGAACATAGAGACAGGGCCCCCTGCGCTGACTTCCTCTAGCACAGAATCACAGGATGTAACATATTACTACATATTACCAGTAACTGTCCAAGATCCTCTTCAACATTAAACTCAAACCCAACTCTAAAACTTTAACTTAAAGACTAACCAAACAATAGGTCAAGGGTCCTCAGAGTGGGAAGGGACAGGAGCTGGGAGTCTGGGAGAACCTGGAGCTGAAAGAGGCTGCACAGCTTGCCAGCGTCCATGCACTGAGTCATGGGTGGAAGAAGATGTGAACCTGCTCACTCTGAGTCTAGTGCTTCCCTTACTCTGCTGAAGCTGCCTCCCGTCAATTTTCTGTTGTCTATGCACCTTCAGTTCAGTATTCTGCTGGTGCACAGGATCCTTGAAATCCTCTTGGTTAAGTAATCAGCGTGTTAGGTTGAATGCATATTACTAATTATGGGAATATGCAGAACTATCCTTTCCCTAAGGAACAGCCAACAGGGCATCAATTTTATAGTATGACTGGCCACAAGGTTCAGTACAGTGGGTATCCTGATTGGAGTGGGAACTACAGTGGAAGTTGATGTTTGCCATGAATAGGGATGCTGTATGATGGTTCTGCAGCTGAAAAAATGGTCATTTTTTATATGTTTCAGGTGTCAGCAAGATGGAAACCAACTTCTCCATGCCTCTGAATGGATCTGGTGAGGGGCCCCATGAGCCTCCTGGCTACGCTGTTGTGAATATCCTCTCATTGGTGGTGCTTGGGGTCACTTTTGTCCTCGGCATCCTGGGCAACGGGCTTGTGATCTGGGTGGCTGGATTCCGGATGGCACGCACAGTCACCACCCTCTTTTACCTGAACCTGGCCATAGCTGACTTCTCTTTTTCTGCTTCTGTCCCATTCATTTTTGTCTCAATGGTCATGGAAGATCAATGGCCTTTTGGCTGGTTCTTGTGCAAGTTAGTTAATGGTGTGGCGGACATCAACCTGTTTGGAAGTGTCTTCCTAATTGCTTTCATTGCTCTAGACCGCTGTATTTGTGTCCTGCATCCCGTCTGGGCCCAGAACCATCGCACTGTAAGTCTGGCTAAAAAAGTGATCATCGGACCCTGGATTGTTGCTCTAGTCCTTACCTTGCAAGTTTTCATCTTCGTGAAAACAGTAACGGATGTGGATGGAAACACATACTGTACTTTCAACTTTAGATCCTGGGGTAATACCATGGATGAGATGGTTAAGGTGGCCATCACCGTGTTGACGGTCAGAGGGATCATCCGGTTTATCATTGGCTTCAGTATGCCAATGTCTATCGTTGCTATCTGCTATGGGCTCATTGCTGCCAAGATGTACAAAAATGTCATGATTAAATCCAATCGCACCTTACGGGTCCTCACTGCTGTTGTGGCTTCCTTCTTTCTCTGTTGGTTCCCCTATCAGCTGGTTGCCCTTCTGGACACAGTCTGGGTCAAGGAGATATATATTGAAGGTCAGGACACAATCATTACTCACCTGATTAACCCAACGAGCTCCCTGGCCTTCTTCAACAGCTGCCTCAACCCAATACTCTATGTCTTCATGGGTCGAGACTTCCGAAAGAGACTGATCCACTCCCTGCCAGCCAGTCTGGAGAGGGCCCTGAGCGAGGACTCAGCCCAGACCACTAACACAACAACCAAGTCTTCCTCTCCTTCAGAAGTCCAGTTACAGGCAATGTAAGGAGGCCTGGGGGACATTTTTGAGCTCTGCCTTCTCCTACCTTGCTCCCAGTTCCAGCTTCACCTTACCTTGGGTCATCCTGAGCCACTCAACATGAAAAATACTTTGGGGCCCTCTGATTTTGGGGGAAGAAGGACATAAGGACACCATTGGTGTCATTTTTTGTTTTTGGACCTCAGCCTATATACTCCGGTGTCAGTGGAGGTGGGAAATGAGAACAAGAGAAAGAGTGTTGGGGAATTTGTAAAGCTTAGATAAAAGAGTCTATTAAGGGAGAAACTTTATTATTTCACCATGAAGTAAGACGTTTGCTGTAGGGTTTTTTTTAAGCTATTTTTTTTTTGTCAGACTACAGAAGTCTATTCCTATTTTATTAAGAGTTTTCCTCTTTTTCTAATCGTGAATGACTATTGCATTGTGTCTAATGCGTTCTCTGCATATATTAAGATGATCATGTTATTTTTATCCTTTTACTTATGTCATCATAAATTATTCTGATTAATTTTTGAGTGTTAAACTAGCCTGCATTCCTAGAATAAATCACACTTGGTGATGTATTTTACATATTTGTAATTAATTTCACTAGATTTATTTAGAATTTCTGCACTTATGTTTATATAAAGGTTAGTCTGTTATTCTGGTTTCCTCTAATGTTCTTGTCAGGTTTTACATCAAACTTATAATGGCCTCCTGAAAGGAGTCAGAAAGGGACTCCTCTCATTCTATTCCCTTGTGTTACATCTTTTACAAATGTTTAGAGAAATTCTCCAGTGAAGCCAATTGGGTCTTAGCTTTTGTTTCTGGGAAGGTTTTAATGGCAAGTTCAATTTCTTTATGAGTTATTGGACTATTCAGATTTTCTATTCCATCTTCTGTCAGCTTTGGTAAACTGTGACTTTCAAGGAATTTAGCCATTTCATCAAAACTGCCAAACTTATTGGCATGAAACAGTATAATAACTGTGTACAGCGCTTGTATGGTTTCCTTCATGTAATGAGAGTGTAAGCTGAGGGCAGGGATTTTGGTCTGCATTGTTCACTGATGGCTCTCCATACCCTATGTGTAAAATAGTGCCTGATATGCGACAGAGTCTCAATAAATAGTTGTGGAATTAATGAATCAATAAACAATAATATCACTCAGGTGTCAAGTGAGAAGCTTCAATGTTCAGTTAAAATTGTCTCTGACTCTCCTACCATGCCTTGGGCCATTTGCAGTGAACTCTCACCCCTGTGCTCACCATTTTTACAAATTCCCACGTGGTTTACATTTTATGAACACCTGTGGTTTGGGGTTTCTGCTAAAGTACTCTGGCTAACTGTTGCCTGACGACTTTGTTTTGAAATAAATCAGTCCACAATAGTACTGGGTCTTTTTCCTTGCTTTCTGCAAATAATCACTCACCAATTGTCCTTCAGTGCATAACGTATTTTCCTGGATGTTCTGGCAAAAGAAAGAACTCAAAATAAATATCAGTCTTGTTTTCAAAAGCCCTTCACCCACCCCACTGCCTTACTCAGTCATTCTTCTCCCTTTCCCTCCTGTCACTGCTAAAGTCTTTGCAATTCCAATGCAGAGCAGCTTACCCATCTCATCTGCATCCTTGACTCCTAGAAATGCTTTCCAGTTTCCAAGAAATGTATACTCTTTAATGCTTAACTAAGGTGTGGCCATAGAAAATAAGGAATAAGAAAGAAATGAAGGGGGCAAAGCCAGGAGCCATGAAGGACAGTATACATCCTGTAGATAGAGAACCAGTGCTTCCAACTGGCTAAGAAACTTCCTCCACTGGCAGGGCAGGGAGTTCTTACTATCCCTGCCCACTGGCCTTGGTTAATTGCAACAGAATAGTACCAGCTACATCCTCTCCTTTTTTCTTTTCTTCATTGGGAGTTTTCACTGTGGATGCCCACTTCCCATTGCATCATTGTATATT
Organism: Equus quagga; assembly: GCF_021613505.1. Taxonomy (NCBI): domain Eukaryota; kingdom Metazoa; phylum Chordata; class Mammalia; order Perissodactyla; family Equidae; genus Equus; species Equus quagga. The sequence goes on from NC_060279.1 coordinate 87,144,347, forward strand.
GGGTCTCTGGAAGGTAAGGGTTCTTTAAAGTTTATGTACTGCTCCCCACAAAGAAACACTTCTAGACCTGATTGAGTCAAAAACTCCCAAATAAAACTTGGGGGCCATCAACCTGGGGAAGGATGAGACTACTTCTGTTTCGGGAGAAGAGTATCCAGGGATGTTGAGTAGGCATAGGGATAAGATGTGGTAAGAACTTCCAGCTTCCTACCCAGTGCTCATCCCCTTCCTTCATTAACAAAAGTGGCTGAAAACTCATCCACCTAAAACAATACTTTCTCCATCATCCTTCCAGCTACACATGAGTAAATTCTAAGCAATAAAGATGCATGGTTGTGTACATCAGTACATAAACAGCTTCCTTGTTCTTTTCAATACTTGCATGGTACTCCATTGGGTGGATGAAACAAAATTTATTTAATCACTCACATATTAATGAAACTTTAAATTGTTTCTAATCTTGTGCTGTCACCAAGAATGCACAACTGTGCACACACATGTCCCTTGGTGTGTGTGTGGGTTTATCTGTAGAGTAAATTAAAAGGTAACAGAATTTAGTTGACTTCCTTGCCATTATCTATTCCTAGGGTTATAAGGCCCATTGCTAATCTTTTTTAGGAAGACAACTTTTCCTGGTACATATATAGAAACCTGAATAGGCTGCCCAGGAAAGATCAATACAATTAAGAAATTACTGTAATTTTGTTTGGGTGTAGTAGTGGTATGGGGGCTATTGTTTTTAAGGTCCTTACCTGTTAGAGATACAGATGGAAGCAAGTTATGATGGAATGGTTGAAACTTGCTTTAAAACATTCCAGAGTAGGAAAAAAAAGGGGAAGAAAAATGCAATAACATTGGCAAAATATTTATAATTGATGAAGCTGATAATTCATTATTCTACTTTCTTTTCTTTTGTGCATACTTAAAATTCCTAAGACTTGTTTTTTTAAAAGACTCTCTCATACCCAGCAATCCCACATAGCCTCGATTATATGTATTCACGTTCAACAGCATATGTGTTCACAAATTTTCATTGCAGAATTATTCATGGTAGCCCAAAACTATAAAGAAGCCAAAGTTCATCAGCAACAGAATGAAAAAATTGTAGGGTATTCGGACAGTAAATTATTATTCAGCAATAACTTAAGAAAAATTACATCTACATGGATGAATCTCAGATATCATGTTGAGAAAATGAAAGAAGACAGAGTATGTACAGCGTGATCCCATTTATATTAAAAATAATTTTTGTTGACAAAATTAAACTGTACAGTATAGGGATACACAACTAGGTAGCAAAACTATACAGGAAAGTGATGAATTGATTACCATAATAGTCAAGGCAGTGGTTATAGTTGGAGGGAAGGAGAGAAGATGCTGAGTAAAAGTATGCTGTGACTGGTGGCTTCTAGAATGCTGGCAGTGATCTCTGTCTTGACTTGCTGGGGGTACATAGGTGTTTCTTTTTAAAAAATGTATTGATCTTTATGTTTATCTTTTATTCTTTTTTTTCTGCTTAGGTCTGTTATATTCTACATTTTAAAAGTTAAAAAAAAAGTATCAATCAAATTTAGGTCACTTTTCCTTTATGCCAGGAAAGCTTCATAGCTTCTGGAGACAGGCTGCTTGAAGTAGGGCGACCCATTCATATAGACACTGCAATTCTCTAAATCTGGATTGGTTAAGACTGGTATTGCTGAGGAACCAAAAGGCAGTATCAGTAAGCAAGCCTGGCATGACCGGCTTTGGGGTCCTTCTGTTGGTCTCAAGTGCTGATGAAAACTAACTCATTGGAAATCGAGCTCCACCTGGTGACTGCGACAGCACACAGCAGGGAAATGGAAGTCTTGAGCTTCATCTTCAGCTCTATGATCTCACTGGGAGAGAACTCTTAGGAGCTTGGTTATTTTCCATGAGCTCGCCTAGAAGAATTGTGTAAGTGCATCTGAACAGGGAACTTTGTTTTTTTAAATCCAGAAAGTCCCCTTCAATCCAGAATGTACATTCCAGAGAAGGGAGGGTCTGGAGATCTCTCCTGTATCTATCCCCGCCTAAGAGTTCCCACTGCTACTACATAAGTGAAAACCTGTGTGACACTTGGATTGTACAACTGGGTTTTCCCCTCACATTCCCATCTCATGCCTCTCCCAGCTCCAAACATCTAGGTAACTGATTCCCAAATCTTGATCTACAACTGATGTCCCAGCAGAATCACCTGGGGAGATATTTTTTAAAATATAGGTTCGGTCACTGCAGCCTCAATGCATTTGATTAATAATATCTGGTGCTGAACTCAGGAATCTGTATTCACAAGGCTCCCTGGTATTTGTGATGTGCAGATTCCTCTGATCATTAGCAGTTGAATAAACGCTCTCTTTACAAGAGAACAGAGTAAGAACTAATATTAGTTCTTGGAAACACAGACATAGCTTTATAGTCCACACCAAGAACTAATGGTCTTCTTCCTATGTAACTGGTGAGGCAGCCATTGGGAGGCAATGTGAATAGAAGTTCACTTAGCAACATAAATCTTGACAGAAAGGGTGTTGACCCCAACATCTTGTTCAAGGCCCTCTGGAACTACTCTGGTCTTGGTAAGCTGTCAATATTCCGTTCTTCTGAAGGGAGAGGTTCTCAGAACAGTTAACAGAATTACTAATTAATCAGAAAGATGTCTTCCCCACCCTTTCCACCCCTTGAATCCTCAGCCTCCATAATCATGTGAGCCAATACCTTACCCAACACTCTATTGGTTCTGTTTCTCTGGAGAACTCTAATATATTAAAGGATTACTATTAATTTTGTTGAGTACAATGGTATGGTGGCTATAGTCTTTTTAAATCCTCATCTGTCACAGATACGTATTAAAGTATTCAAGGGGGAAATGATATGACACATTGATGAGGATCAGGGCTGTCCTAGGGAGAGAAGCCCAAGGTGACCTGTCCTATATACCAATCTATATCATCCTCCTAAAGCATAGGATGTCCTGACTTAATCCAATCTGATTCTTATCTACAGTTATAGGACCACCCAGTAACCAGACCCCACCTGCACTGACACCATTTAATGACTTTTTACGCCATCTTTCCTTTGTCTTGTAAAGAAGTAACTCACATACTTATGCCTTATAAATTTAACTCTAACCCTCAACACATTGCAGCTCTTCCACTGCCCATGGGTCCTGTCCTCATGCTATCCCATGCTATCCTCTGAATAAAAGAGCACTGCTGTCAGACCTTGAGAGTCCAAGAAATCTTTCTTTTGACTCCTTGACTCACTGAGCCCACATCAACATGATACTAGATTAGAAATATTCCTGGGGAAAAAAAGGAAAGAAAGACAATCAATGAGAGACGAACAAAATGTTTTAAATTTTTGAAGTTTCCTACTTTTGCATATGTTTATAGTTTCTATTTTAAAGTCTTCTTAAAGACTTTAAAAAAGACTATGACTCAACAAATCAATGTGTAGACACATGCCCTACCAAAAAATGTATGAACACTAGGATACAGAACATGTGAGGAAAAAACACGGTTGAACAGAGTATGCCCAAGATGATAAAATATTTACATATTTCAAAATAGTCCCAAACTGGAAACGAACGAAATGCCCATCAAAAGTAGGATAAGCAATTGCAGTATATTTCTAAAACAAAGTACTATACAGTGATAAAAGTTATTGAATTAGCCACACAATGTGGATGAATCTTAAGGTCATCATGGTAAATGAAAAAAGTTACATGCTTCAGAATAGACATGTCATATTCCATTTACATAAAGTTTCCTAAAAGGAAAAATTAAACAATACTTCTTAGGTATGCATAATCAAAGGAGTTTTTAAAAAACAAAGAATGCATTACATAAAATCCAAGAGAGTGATCACAGCTCAGGGGAGAGAGCAGATCTGATCTGTAAAGTATCTGAAAAGCTGACATGGTTGGCTGGCAGGCTTGCAGGGTTCTGGTTAGTTTCTGTTTCTTGATCTTTGTGAGGGCACATAGGTATCTGTTTTACAAGAATGGGTTAAGCTGTACATTTATCTTATGCACTTTTCTGCACCTTTGCTGTTTCACAATAAAAGGGCTATTATTTTTTTAAAATCAATCTATCATGTGTGTACCCTGCCCTTTACACTAAAGAAACATCACAGCTCCTGGAGTCCAGGCTGAACTAGGGCAACCTATTGCTATCGGAGCTGTGGTATCTCACATTGGGTGCCCTGGGGAGAAATCTAGGGGTTCAAAGGACAGCAGAAGTAGAACACCTCTGGTTTGACTTGACGTTGACGCCACTTGGGTTACCTTTATTTGTCCTGAGAGAAAATGAAAACTCAATTTAGAACACAATTTCCAGCTCGTGATTGTTTAGAGCTACACCATGATGAAGAAAGTGGAATTTTTGCTAAATCTCACTTTTTCATCCTCCCTGGGAGAGCCCCTTAGGAAAATGTCTTTATTTCCCTGTCAGCTTCTCCAGGGTGAGTTTTCTGGGGCCCTCTGAATGAATACCTTCCAGGAAATCCAGGATATCCTCATCCATCCAGAATGTATATCCCAGAGATGGGACCTCATCTCATTCCTCACTGTGATGAGACAGAGGAAAACAGTTATAAATGTTTCACAATCTTGGGACACTCTGTTGTTCAACTGTGTCCCCTCTCATTCCCACCTCCCTCCCCCATCTCCAAGTACCATCTGTGGCAGTGTGTCCATAGTGTCTGTCTCTAGTGTGGCCCAACAGGATCACCTGGAGAGGGAGTTAAAAATACAGATTAAGAAACTGTATCTTCTGAAGAACCTCCCCAGCTTCTAAATATTTACCCAAGAGAAACAAACACAGATTCCAACAAAACAACTTCAAGAAGGTTCATAGTAACTTTATTCATAATATCCACAAACTGGAAATCCCGGGAGTCCATCAAGAGGAATAAGGATAAACTGGTGTGCTCATTTATGTTTTCTGCAATTTTCTGTATTGTTATACTTCACAGTAAAAATGGTTAGAGAAAAGTAATACAGGGTATTAGAGGTATGTAAAAGCATTGTGCAGAAGGTAAATATTAACCTTAGTCTCCACTATTCTTGTATATAAAATGTGTGGCACAAACTAAAAGTCAAAAGACACACACGAAGAAAGAAAATTTGATACCCATTCAAGAAGAGACACACATAAAAGGTAGACCCAGAGAACCACCTAGATTTTGGATTTATCAGACAGGGACTTTACTATAAAATGTAAAAGGATTTAGCGGAAAAGGTGGATGGACAATAGGTGTGAAGAGCTGGGAAATTTCAGCAGAGAGATAGAAATTACAAAATAATCCAATGGAAATGGTACAAATGAAAAATACGGTATCAGAGGTGTTTAACAGCAGATTGAACTCAACATCAAGCATCAGTGGACTTGGATTCACATCAACAGAAAGAATCCAAAGTGAAACAAAAGGAAAAAACAGTGGGAAGATCATCAGAATAGAGGTTCCAAGATCTGTAGTAAAATATCAAATGATGTTAAACGACAACAACAAAAACAGTAAAAATACAGGTAGATTTTAACAACATGATCACTCAACTGGCCTAACTGGTATTTATGAAATACTACACTGAAAAACAGGATAATACATAATTCTTCTCAAGTGCTGGGTTATAAAATGTCTCAATAAAAGTCAAAGGCTTTCAATGATACAAAGCATATTCTATGACCACAACTGAAATCAACATATCAACAAAAATATAACTAGAAAATATCCACATATTTGAAAACTAAACAACATACTTGTAAACAACCCATGGGTCAAAGAAGAAATCTCAAGGAATACTAGAAGATAATTTTAGCTGAATAACAGTAAAAAATAAAATATATTAAAGTTTGTGACTTACAACTAAAGGCAGTGCTTAAAGGGAAATTTTTACCTTTAAGTGTTGTTATTAGAGGAGAAAGGTGTGAACTCAATGAAATAAACTTCCTTAAGAAGCTAGAAAAAGATCAAATGAAACCCAAAGGAGGTATAACAAAATAATTAAAGAAAAGTGGAAATAAATGAAACAGAGAACAATCAATAAGAGAAAATCAACAAAGTCAAAAAGAAGGTTATTTTAAGGTGCCAATAAAACTGATACACTTCTAGCAATACTAAGCAAAACAAACAAACAAAAAAGAGCGAGAGAGAGAGAAAACATAAATTACCGGTTTTAGGAATAAAAAAAGGGACATCCTCACAGATCCTAAACACATGAAAAGGATATTATAAATAATTTTATGTCACTATATTTAACAATCTAGATGAAATAGACAAATTCCTTGAAAAGCACAACATACAAAACTGACACAATGAAATAAAAAATCTTGATAGTACAATACTAAGTAAAGAAATTGAATTCCTAATCAAAAACCTTTATTGAAAACTCCAGCCCTGCATTGCTCTGCCTGTGAATTCTACTAAACATTTAAGGAAGAAATAACACCAATCTTACAACAAACTCGTCCAAAAGACAGAGAAGGGAACACTTCACCTTTACTTTTTTTTTAAAGATTTTATTTTTCCTTTTTCTCCCAAAGCTGCCTGGTACATAGTTGTGTATTTTTAGTTGTGGGTCCTTCTAGTTGTGGCACGTGGGTCGTCGCCTCAGCATGGCTTGATGAGTGGTGCTGTGTCCGCGCCCAGGATTCGAACTGGCGAAACCCTCGGCCGCCAATGCACAGTGTGCAAACTTAACCACTCAGCCACAGGGCTGGACCCTCACATTTACTTTTAAATACACCAGTTCAAAATAAACATTGTGCTTGAAGAGTAATGTAACTTTTAGGAACTGGAATCATGATTAATACTGTCTTTCAGTGCAACCAATGTTCAAGAAAAGGGTTTTGTTCTCTTTCTTTTTTTTTTTTGGCAGGGGCACAGTCAGACATAACAGAGAGATCAGTATCTTGGTTGCATTATACAGTTTTAGAGAGAGGCATACTATGCACATGAGTGGTTTAAAAAGGTAGGTTTTCTTACACTAATGTTATGGCAATACATGGAAGAGAAAACATCTACTTCTTTAAAACAATAATACAAACCTTGGTTTCTAATGATTTGTCATGTGCAAATTTGTGGTGAAGCAAAAATGAAACCAAGCAATTCAATTCTTACTGTTCCAAAATCTCTGCATGCTGTAGCTTTCCCAGGTTTTTGACTATATAATAAGGTTGTCCCGACCTTACTGTCAGACACTTCACGAAATCCTAAGATGATAAAAACAATAGAGACACTATGAAACCTTACTGTTCAAATACTTCTGCTTCCTTGGTGCCAAAGTACTTGAGTTAGACACTTGTTAATTAGGGATCGCAGTGTGAAAACAAAAGGAAGCGATGTGTTGATGTTTCAGACGTTTATGTAAGTTAGAAGAACAATTAGGGAGCACTCATATCCACCACCAGGCACAAGAGAGAGAACACCATCAACATTGCTGAAAGCCTTCTCTTTGTGCTTCTCTGACTACATACCTCTTCACACCACGAAGTGCCCATTATCCTAAATTTTGTGCTTAGCATCACCCTACTTTTCTTGATGGTTTTGCTATATGTGCACCTCTCAGAAACTTGTTTATACCATTTAATTTTATTTAGTAGTAGTACACTGCTCTATGAAAAGATTTCTATTTTATGAACAGATTTCTCATTAACGTTCTATTGGTAGGTTGAGTCATACTGATAAATATTGCTCTGGGTCATTTCTTTGAGTAGTGTATGGCATCCTGCTAATGAACACGTGTGATTTTTGCCTTTGCACATAAAAAATAGATAAAATAATTAGCTATCCTCTTTTGTAAAGGCGTCCACTGGGGGTCTTGGAATGTATCCCCCAGAGATAAGGCGGACTACTGTATTCTACAAGATAAGTGGCCTTTATGCTTCAAAATGGCAAAGTCATGAAGGACAAAGACAGGAACTGGTCCACAGTATAGGAAACTAAAGAAATATGACAATTATACACAATGTAGGGTTTTGAATCTAGATTTTTTTTTTTTGGTTATAAAGGATATTAGTAGAGACAGTCAACAACCTTCAAATAAAATTTATAAATTAGATAATAGTATTGGATCAGTGTTCCTGATTTTAGTAGTTATACTGTCATTATTCTGGAGAATGTCCTTGTTACATACAGAATTGGTGTCATGTCTGAAACATACTCTCAAATGGTTCCAAGAAACAGAATAATTTTTACGTATGGAGAGTGAGAATGTAATAAGGCCAATGTAGTAAAATGTTAACAGTTGGCGAATCTGGATGAAGAGGTCTTTGTACTATTCTTGCAACTTTTCTGTAATTTTGAAATCATTTCAAAATAAATCTACAAAATATCACATGTATTCATTTCGTGCCCATAAATACTATACTTACATACAAAACTCAAGAAGCCACAAAATTCATACTCCCTGATATTCTCAGGGAGAAAACATCCAGATACAGCTGAAATTGCTGGTATCTTCTTCACCTCTTGTTCTGATTATTCCATTTATTCACACACTTAAAAAGTCTCATACCCCACAATGAAAATCTCTTCATACTGAAAGTCTTTGGAATTACTTTTGTTGTTTTTGCTGAGGATGATTTTTCCTGAGCAAACATCTGCTGCCAATCTTCCTCTTTTTTGTATGTGAGCCACTGCCACAGCATGGTCAGCGACAAATGAGCAGTGTAGGTTCAAGCCCAGGAACTGAACCCAGGCCCCTGAAGGTGAGCACACTGAATGTAACCACTAGACCACTGGGGCTGGCCCGTGAAATATTTTCTTTATCAACATATTAGTCACAGCAAGAACATGACTCACTTTATGAAATAATTTCTAGAGAAAATGATTTCCTCAATTCATTGACCTGGCTTAATTTTCCCTAAATGTTAATTATCTTATACACAATAAGACAAGAAGACTTTTAATAGGGCAATCATCCAAATATTTAAATATTTATAGGTTTGGATTCTTATATGTATTATCTGTGGATATTTTGTCATAATCAGAAAACGCTTTAATGTATTTCATGGCAATCAGAGAGTTCTTCCTTAGTGTAAATTCTCTAATATCATATGATTTTGACTTTTAATAAACCGTTTTTCTCACATTTATTACTTTTACATGATTCATTCTGGTGTAAATTCTCTGACGCATCTGAAATTTGATATCTCAATGGAAATACTGCAACATTTCCCTCTTGTGTGTAGTTTCTTTCCCATATGAGTTTCTCTGATATAAAATAATGTATACTTCTGGGAGAAAGTTTTCACAAAATTACTACATTTGTAGTGGCTTTCTTTCTGCTGTGTAATGAATGTGCTAGGACTTGTATGTGAAAACTTTTGCACACATGCTGAATTCACAATTTCTCTCATGTATGCATTATCCTGATAAACAAGGAGCTGCAGGTTATTACTGAAGATTTTGCCATATTTATTTACTGCATTACAGATTTCTCTATCATTTTAATTCTCTAAGAAAGCAATCATCTAAGTTTTTCTTGATTCTTAAAACTTTTCTTTATTCATAAAACTTTTCTTTATTCACTGTCTGTATAAGAATTCTCTCCTATATATACCTGGATCTCATGTTGGAATGACCTCCTTAAATGCTCTCTTATTTTCTCTGTATCCATGATTTCTCTCCTGTATGACATCTTTGGTGTCTACTGAGGTGTGACTTGACACGAAAGGACTTCCCGCATTCACTGCATCCATTGGGTCTCTCTCCTGTATGTGTTCTCCAGTCTATGATGAGTGGTGACTTACAGCTGAAAGCTTTCTGACATTCACCACATTCATATGGTTTCTGTCCTTTGTGAGTTTTCTGATGTATAATGAGTCGTGACTTCTGTGAGAAGACTTTCCCACAATCACTGCATCTGTAGGGTTTTTCTCCCATGTGTGTTCTCCAGTGTATAATGAAGGGTGATTTAGTGCTGAAGGCTTTCTGACATTCACCACGTTGGTAAGGTTTCTCCCCAGTATGACTCCCTGATGTAAAATGAGTTCTGACTGCTGCATTAAAGCTTTCTGATATTGAGCGCATTCATAACACTTCTCTCTTGCATGAATTCTCTGGTATAAAATGAGCTCTGACTTTTGGATGAAAGCTTTTTGACAATCCTTACATGAGAAGGATTTTTCTCTAGTGTGAGTTCTTTGACGTTCAATGAGCTGTGACCTGTGGATAAAAGCTTTCTGACTCTGATTACATTCCTTTGTCTTTTCTGCTGTATGCGTTTTGCAATGTAGAGTGAGACTAAACTTAAGAGAGAATGTTCTTCCACATTCCCTACATCCATAGGGTTTTTCACCTGTATGAGTTCTGTCATGCTTAATGAGAGGTGGCTTACTAATGAAAGTTTTCTGACATTCAGTGTATTAATAGAGTTTCTCTCTTGTGTGACTTCCCTGATGTAAAATCAGACTAGATTTATGGGGGACGGCTCTCCCACATTTGCTGTATTCATAGAATTTCTCTCTTGTGTGATACCTCTGGTGTATAGCAAGCTGAGACTAACTATTAAAAGTGTTCTGACATTTCCTGAACTCATAAGGTTTCTCTCCTGTCTGAGTTCTCTGATGTAAAATGAATTCTTCCTTCAAATAAAAGCTTTCAGGCATTCATTACATTTATATGTTTTCTCTCGTGTATGAATCCTCTGGTGTACAATGAGCTCTTATTTCTGTGAGAAATATTTTCTGCCTTCACTGCATCTATAGTGTTTCTCTCCTGTGTGAATTCCTTGGTGTAGAAGGAGTTTTGACACATGGTTAAAGGATCTCTGAGATTCACTACCTTTGGAAAATCTCATTTCTACATCATTTAAATTTAGGTATGACTTCTTACTAACCACTTCTCCACAATCAGATTCATAGCAAAGAATTCCAGAATGAGTGCTTTTGGGCACAGTATGGAGAAATAATTTCTCAGGTAGACTTTACACCTTTCTTACTTACATAATTTCTGTTCTGGAAAAGTAAATCTTAACTCTGTTTCAAAGTTTTTCCATTTGACTCAAGTTGATCAAAGTCTTTTCTCAGGAGAGATATTTTTCCAAGTACATCCCATTCCCAATGCCTCTCCATGGGATCAGGCTTATCAGTATTTTTCTGGTGGCAGTCTCTGTTATCACCACCTTGCCAGGCATCTTCTAGAAAGAAGAAGAACGTCTACATATGAGCTCTGGCTGGTCATACATGTTGCAAATATGTTCTCGCAGTTTTTGGCTATTTCTCACACTTTAAAAAAGATGGTTAGGGGGCCAACCTGGTGGTGCAGTGGTTAAGCTTGGCACATCCTGCTTCAATGGCCAGGGTTCCTGGGTTTGGATCCCAGGCGCAGACATACATCGCTTGTCAAGCCATGCTTTGGTGGCATCCCACCTACAAAATAGAGGAAGATAGGCACAAGGTGTTGGCTCCAGGCCACTCTTACTCAAGTAAAAAGAGGAAGGTTGGCAATAGGTGTTAGCTCAGGGCCAATCTTCCTCACCAAAATATATATATATATATATATATATATTTAGTAAAATTATTTTTAGTTGTTACTATATAGAAATAAGGTAATCTTTGTTTATTGATTTTGTATCTAACTATGTTATAAAACTTTCTGTTAGTTTTATTAGTATATCTGGAGAGTCTTTCCTTTATAAACAATCATAACAAAAGCAAATTATGACAGCTGTGTGACATCATTTTCTATCTGTATACTTTTTGTTTCTTTTCCTTGTTTTTTCTTGGCCAGGGCGATCAATATAATGTAGAATTGAAATATTGATAGTTGGCATCCTTTTCTTCCCAATTTCAGTAGGGTAAAATTTTCAGTATTTTACCCTTAAGTATGATGTTTGATGTAGGGTTTTTTGTAGAAATGAGATTTGCCTATAATTTTCTTTTCTTGCACTATTCTCAGAATTCAGTTTCTTCCAGTTATTGTGTGTTTCTCAGTAGATCATAGTTTTGAAGTTGTGGATTTTAATATATAGTCAAAGACTCAAATTTTTATTTAACTTCATACTACCTAGAAAAGTTATCACTACACAAATATCCTCAGGATATATTTGAGAGCATCTCAGCGTTGGACATTGTATTTCCAGAGCCTTTGGATTAAGCTAACTATTTGAGGTGTCAAACTCCATGTAATTTTTGTCCCCAGCTGCCTTGATCAGGGTCAACAGAAAGCCGAGGTCTCTGCAATAAAAGCAGAGATCAAAGGCCTGAAGTTCATATGGCATATAAAGTGAATATTCCTCTTAAATCCACAGATCTTGACTTTCTGGGGAAAGACTAGCCCCAAGATTTGAGGAGGTAGAGGTCCAAGAACAAGCAGTATCTTGTTGCTGGGGGTTCTCTTGGTCAGAGAGCTCTCACCAAGATTCAGAGCAGAACTGGAAAAGTCATTTGAGCAGATGTTGGAGTCACTGGCGTTTCCCAAAAGCAGCTGAAAATGAGCAAGATCCAGGTGAGCTGTTTTCCGAAGGGTTTGTGGGGATTTCTAATACTGCACACAGTTAACAGTAACACTATATGCAGATAAAAGTCAGATGGGAAAAAGTCATAGAAGGGGAGATAGAAGATTAAGACTGCAGCCCAGTTGAAGCATGGATGTAGACACAGATTACAGCACGTTCACAGTGCTTAACACTGAAACATTGCTATATTAACCATAGGGTCCAAAGCTGAGTTGCCGATTTTCCTTTGGTGCTGATGGCAGCCATAATCAAAAGAGAAACAGGCATTTTAAAAAAAATTGAGGTCATAATAGTTTATAACATTGTGCAATTTAAGTTATATATTATTGTTTGTCAGTCACCATATAAATGCACCTCTTCACCCCTTCACCCCTTGTGCCCACCCCCCCCTTCCCCTTGGTAACCACTAAACTGTTCTCTTTGTCTGTGTGCTTGTTCATCTTCCACATGTGAATCAAATAATATGGTGTTTGTCTTTCTCTGCCTGGCTTATTTCACTGAATATAATACCCTCAAGGTGCATCCATGTGGTTGCAAATGGAACTGTTTTCTCTTTTTTACGGCTGAGTAGTATTCCATTGTATTTATATATCACATCTTCTTTATCCAATCATCAATCGATGGGCACTTGGGTTGCTTCCACGTCTTCGCTATTCTGAATGATACTGAAATTAACATAGGGGCGCATAAGTCTCTTTCTATTGTTGATTTCAAGTACTTTGGATAAATACCCAGTAGAGGGATAGCTGGGTCATATGGTAATTCTGTTTTTAGTTTTTTGAGAAATCTGCATACTGTTTTCCAAAGCGGCTGCTCCAGTTTGCATTCCCACCAGCAGTGGGTGAGGGTTCCCTTTTCTCCACAACCTCTCCAACATTTGTTATTTTTTGTCTTGGCCATTATAGCCATTCTAATGGGTGTAAGATGATATCTAAGTGGAGTTTTGATTTGCATCTCCCTGATGATTAGTGATGTTGAGCATCTTTTCACGTGCCTATTGGCCATCTGTATATCTTCTTTGGAAAAGTGTCTGTTTATATCCTCTGCCCACTTTTTTATTGGGTTGTTTATTTTTTTGTAGTTCAGTTGTGTGAGCTCTTTTTATATTATGGAGATTAACCCCTTGTTGGATAAATGATTTGCAAAAATTTTCTCCCAGTTGGTGGGTTGTTTTTTTCATTTTGCCTTTGATTTCCTTTGCCTAACAGAAGCTCTTTACTCTGATGCAGTCCCACTTATTTATTTTTTCTTTTGTTTCCCTTGTCTGAGTGGACATCATATTTCTAAAGACCCTTTTAAGGCTCATGTCAAAGAGTGTACTGCCTACATTTTCTTCCAGAAGTTTTATGGTTTCAGGTCTTACCTTCAAGTCTTTCATCCACTTTGAGTCTATATTTGTGTATGGAGAAAGATAATGGTCTACTTTCATTCTTTTGCATGTGGCTGTCCAGTTTTCCAAGCACCACTTTTTGAAGAGACTTTGCTTTCTCCATTGTATGTTGTTGGCTCTTTTGTCGAAAATTAGCTGTCTGTAGATGTGTGGTTTTATTTCTGGGCTTTCAACTCTGTTCCATTGATCTGTGTTCCTATTTTTGTACCAGTTCTGTGCTGTTTTGATTATTGTAGCTTTGTAATACTTTTTGAAGTCAGGGATTGTGATGCCACCAGCTTTGTTCTTGTCTCTCAAGATTGCATTGGCTATTTGGGGTCTTTTATTGCCCCATATGAATTTTAAGATTCTTCTATTTCTGTGAAGAACGTCATTGGGATTCTCATTGGGATTGCATTGAATCTGTAAATTGCTTTAGGTAGTATGACAATTTTAGCTATGTTTATCCTTCCGATCCATGTACGTGGAATATCTTTCCATTTCTTTATGTCGTTGTCGATTTCTTTCAGTCATGTCTTATAGTTTTCCTTGTATAGGTCTTTCACCTCCTTGGTTAAATTTATTCCTAGATATTTTATTCTTTTTGTTGCGAATGTAAGTGGGGTCATATTCTTGAGTTCTTGTTCTGTTAGTTCATTATTAGAGTATAGAAATGCCATTGATTTTTGTACGTTGACTTTGTATCCTGCAACTTTGCTGTAGTTGTTGATTATTTCTAATAGTTTTCTGATGGATTCTTTACGTATAGATGAATTCTGACATAGAAAATCATGTCATCTGCAAAGAGTGAGAATTTCACTTCTTCAGTGTCTATTTGGATTCATTTAATTTCTTTTTCCTGCCTAATTACTCTCGCCAAAACCTCCAGTACTATGTTAAATAAGAGTGGTGAGAGTGGGCATCCTTGTCTTGTTCCTGTTCTCAGCGGGATGGCTTTCAGTTTTTCCCCATTGAGTATGATGTTGGCTGTGGGTTTGTCATGTATGGCCTTTATTATGTTGAGGTATTTTCCTTCTATACCAATTTTATTGAGAGTTTTTATCATGAACGGATGTTGAATCTTGTCAAATGCTTTCTCTGCATCTATGGAGATGGTCATGTGGTTTTTGTTCCTCCTTTTGTTAATGTAGTGTATCACATTGACTGATTTGCAGATGTTGAACCATCCCTGTGTCCCTAGTATGAATCCCACTTGATCATGGCGTATGATCTTTTAAATGTATTGCTATATTCAGTTTGCCAATATTTACTTGAGGATTTTTGTATCTATGTTCATCAACAATATTGGCCTGTAATTTTCCTTCTTTGTGTTGTTCTTGTCTGGTTTTAGGATCAGGGTAATGTTGGCCTCATAGAACGTGTTAGGAATATTTCCGTCTTCCTCAATTTTTTGGAACAGTTTGAGAAGAATAGGTAATAAATGGTCTTTGAAGGTTTGGTAGAATTCTCCTGAGAAGCTGTCTGGTCCTGGACTTTTATTTTGGGGAGATTTTTGATTACTGTTCAATCTCTTTACTTGTGATTGGTCTATTCAGAGTCTCGATTTCTTCTTGATTCAGTTTTGGGAGGTTGTAAGAGTCTAATAATTTACCCATTTCTTCTAGATTGTCCAGTTTGTTGGCGTATAGTTTTTAATAGTATTCTCTTATAGTCTTTTGTATTTCTGTGCTATCCATTGTAATTTCTCCTCTTTCATTTCTAATTTTATTTATTTGAACCTTCTCTCTTTTTTCTTAGTGAGTCTAGCTAAGGGTTTATTAATTTTGTTTATTCTCTTAAAGAACCAGCTTCTTGTTTCATTGATCCTTTTTACAGTCTTTTTTGTTTCAATTTCATTTATTTTTGCTCTAATTTTTATTATTTCCCTCCTTCTGCTGAGTTTGGGCTTTGTTTGTTCTTCTTTTTCTAATTCTGTTAGGTGTAGTTTAAGATTGTTTATTTGAACTTTTTCTTGTTTGTTAACGTGGGCCCGTATTGCTATAAATTTCCCTCTTAGGACCACTTTTGCTGCATCTCGTAAGAGTTGGTATGGTGTGTTTTCGTTCTTGTTTATCTCCAAATATTTTTTTATTTCTCCTTTTCTTTCTTTGATGAACCATTGGTTGTTCAGTAGCAAGTTGTTTATTCTCCACATTTTGTTACTTTTCCAGCTGTTTCCTGTAGTTGATTTCTAGTTTCACAGCTCTATGGTTGGAAAAGATAGTAGATATGATTTCAGTCTTCTTAAATTTATTGAGGTATGCCTTGTTTCCCAATATGTGGTCTATCCTTGAGAATGTTCCATGTGTGATTGAGAAGAAAGTATATTCTGCAGTTTTTGGGTGGAGTGCTCTCTATATATCTATTAAGTTCATCTACTCCAGTTTTCCATGTAAGTCCACTATCCTTCTGTTGACTTTTTGTCTGGTTGATCTATCCATTGATGTAAGTGGGGTGTTGGGGTCCACTACTATTAGTGTGTTGTCATTGATATATCCTATTAGGTTTGTTAATAGTTGCTTTATGTAGTTTGGTGCTCCTGTGTTGGGTGCATACATGTTTATAAGTGTTGTGTCTTCTTGGTGGAGAGTCCCTTTTATCATTATATACTGCCCCTCTATGTTTCTCTTTACCTGTTTTATCTGGAGGTCTACTTTTTCTGATATAAGTATGGCAACACCTGCTTTCTTTTGTTTGCCATTAGCTTGGAGTGCCACTGACTGCTTTTCTCTCTGAGTGACTGATCAATGGCAAACCTGGAACACTGGACAAGGTGGGGTACTCTCCTTCCCCAGTGCTTCCCTGGCCCCTACTTGTCTCTCTATATGGAGCTCTGGGCAATTGCAGGACTGTGCACTTGCCCTTTCCCTGCCACCACTGCCAAGATCTCCGCACCATGCTCCAGACAATTCTGGGGCTGGAGTACTGGGTGGGGACCAGGGAATCTCTCTCACCTGTGCACTTTCTCCTCCATGGCTACTGTGCTCTCTGCACTGTGCTCCAGACAACTCTGGGGCTGGAGTACTGGGTGGGGGCCAGAGCACCTCTCTGACCTGCACACCTTCCCCTCTATGGCTGCCACATTCTCTGCGCCATGCTCTGGATGACTCTAGGGCTGGAGTACTGGGCAGGGCTCGGGGCACTTCTCTCACCTGTGCACTTTCCCCTCTGTGGCTGCCACACTCTCTGTGCCATGCTCCAGATGACTTGGGCTGTGCACTTTCCCTGCCACCACTGCCAAGGTCTCAGTGCCCTACTCCATGCGATCCTAGGGTTGCAGTGGTGGGCAGGGATGGGGCACCTCCCCAACTGCATACCTTCCGCACACCTCTGCCACACTATGTGTGCCATGCTTTGGACAATCTGAGGCTGGAGTATCAGGCAGGGATGGGGTGCCCTTTTCACCTGCACACTTCCCGCCACCGCAGCCCATCTCTCTCCATGGAGCTCCTGTAGATCAGCTTCAACTACTTCTGAATGATCCAGTCTCACCCCTATCTTCAGGCATATGGCTGCATGTGTCTCCCAGACACCTTTTGTGATGTATATATGTTTTCTGTTGGTGTAGGAATGTCCTTTCGGTTGTATCTTAGAAGAGAGAGTCCAAGGGAAGAGCTAACTCCGCCATGATGCTGATGTCCTACCAGAACACGTAGTTTCTTAATCTGTATTTTTAACTCACTCTCTAGGTGATCCTGTCATGGCCACACTAGAGACAGACACTATGGACACACTACCACAGATGGTGTTTGGAGATGGGGGAGGGAGGTGGGAATGAGAGGGGACACAGTTGAACAACAGAGTGTCCCAAGATTGTAGAACATTTATACCCTATTTTCTTCTGTCTCGAAATAGTGAGGGTTGCAATGAGGGCCCATCTCTGGGATATACATTCTGGATGGATGAGGATACTCTGGATTTCCTGGAAGATGATTCATTCAAAGGGCCCCAGAAAACTCACCCTGGAGAAGTCGACAGCGAAGTAAGCATGTTTTCTTAAGGGGTTCTCCCAGGGAGGATGAAAAAGTGAGATTTAGCAAAACTTTCACTTTCTTCATTGAGGTGTAGCTCTAAACAATCTCGAGGTGGAAATTGTGTTCTAACTTGAGTTTTAATTAGCTTTTGGGATAAATACAGGTAACATGAGTGGTGTCATCATCAGGTCAAACCAGAGGTGTTTCACTTCTGCTGTCCTTTGATGCCCTAGATTTCTCCCCAGGGCGCCCAATGTGAGATACCACAGCTCCGATAGCAATAGGTTGCCCTAGTTCAGCCTGGATTCCAGGAGCTGTGAGGTTTCTTTAAGGTAAAGGGCAGGGTACACACATGATAGATAGATTTTTAAAAAATAATAATAACCCTTTTATTGTGAAACAACAAATGTGCAGAAAAGTGCATAAAACATAAATGTGCAGAAAACCCATTCTTGTAAAACAGATACCTATGTGCCCTCACAAAGGTCAAGAAACGGAAACTTACCAGAACCCCACAAGCCTGCCAGCCAGCCATGTTGGCTTTTCAGATACTTTACAGATCAGATCTGCTCTCTCCCCTGAGCTGTGATCACGCTCTTGGCTTTTGTGTAATGCATTCCTTGTTTTTGAAAAATACCTTTGATACCTAATTATGCATACCTAAGAAGTATTGTTAATTTTGCCTTTTGAGAAACTTCATGTAAACGGAATATGACCTGTCTATTCTGATGCATGTAACTTTTTTTCATTTACCGTGATGACTTTAATATTCATCCATATTGTGTAGCTAACTCGATCATTTTTATTCGTATTTAGTAATTTATTTTAGGAATATACTGCAAGTGTTTATCCCATGTTTGGTGGACATTTGGTTTGTTTCCAGTTTGGGGCTATTTTGAAATATATAAATATTTTATCATCTTGGGCACACTCTGTTCACCTGTGTTTTTCCCTCACATATTATGTATCCTAGTGTTCATAAGCACACATTTTTTTGGTAGGGCATGTATCTAGGAGTGGATTTGTTGGATCATAGAGTGATTTTAAAAAGACTTTAAAATAGAAACTATAAACATATGCAAGATTAGAAAACTTCAACAATTTAAAACATTTTGTTGATCTCTCATTGATTGTCTTTCTTTCCTTTTTTCCCCAGGGATGTTCTAATCTAACGTCATGTGTCGTATGATTTCCCCCTTAAATGCTTTAATATGTATCTGTAGCGGATAAGAATTTAAAAAGGCTATAGACACCATACCCTTGTACCCAGCAAAACGAACAGTAATGCTTTAATATATCAGTGTTCTCCAGAGAAACAGAAGCAATAGGGTGTTGGGTAAGGTATTGGTTCATGTGATTATGGAGGCTAAGAATTTCGAGGTGGAAAGGGTAGGGAAGACGTCTTTCTGATTAATTAGTTAACGGTTAACTATTCTGAGAACCTCTCCCTTCAGAAATACGGAACATTGACATCTTACCAAGACCAGAGTAGCTCCAGAGGGCCTTGAACAAGATGTTGGGGTCAACACCCTTTCTGTCAAGATTTTTGTTGCTAAGTGAACTTCTGTTCACATTGCCTCCCAATGGCTGCCTCACCAGCCCCATAGGAAGAAGACTATTAGTTCCTGAGTGTGGACTATACAGATATGTCCGTGTTTCCAGGATCTAATATTAGTTCTTACTCTGTTCTCTTGTAAAGAGAGCATTTATTCAATTGCTAATGATCAGAGGAATCTGCACATCACAAATACCAGGGATCTTTGTGAATAAATAGAGATTCCTGTGTTCTGCACGAGACATTATTAACCAGATGTCTTGAGGCTGCCTTGATGGAACCCATATTTAAAAAAACACCTTGCCAGGTGATTCTGATGGTAGAACATCAGTTGTAGATCAAGATTTGGGAAACAGTTACCTGATGTTCTTTGGAGCTGGGAGAGGCATGAGATGGGAATGTGAGGGGAAAACCCAGTTGAACAATCCAGGTGTCCCAAGATTTTGAAACACTTACACAGACTTTTGCTTATCTAGTAGCAGTGGGAACTCTTAGGTAGGGATAGATACAGGAGAGATCTTCAGACCCTCCCTTCTCTGGAATGTACATTCTAGAATGAAGGGGAATTTCTGGCTTTAAAAAAACAAAGTTCTTTGTTCAGATGCACTTAGACATTCCCTCTGCGTGAGCTCACGGAAAATAACCAAGCTCCTAGGGGTTCTCTCCCAGTGAGGTCATAGAACTGAGGGTGAAGCAGGACTTCCATTTCCTTGCTGTGTGCTGTCCCAGTCACAAGGTGGAGCTCGATTTCCAATGAGTTAGTTTTCATCAGCACTTGAGACCAATAGAGGGACCCCAAAGCTTCATACCAGGATTGCTTACTGATGCCACCTTTTGACTCCTTCAGCTCTCTCAGTCCTGATAAGTCCAGATTAGAGGTTTGCAGTGTCTATATGAATGGGTCGCACTACCTCAAGCAGCCTGGATCCATAAGCTATGAAACTTTCCTGGTATAAAGGAAAAGGCACCTGAATTTGATTGATAGTTTTTTTAACTTTTAAAATGTGGAATATAACAGACCTAAGGGGGAAAAAAAGAATAAAAGATAAACATGAATATCAATACGTTTTTATTAAAGAAACACCTATGTTCCTCCAGAAAGTCAAGACAGAGATCACTGTCAGCATTCCACAAGGCACAAGTCACAACATACTTTTTCCTCATCATGTTCTCTCTGTCCATCCAACTCCAACCACTGTCTTGACTATTACGGTAATCATTTCATCACTTTATGGTTTTGCTGTATAGTTTTCTATTCCTAAACTGTATAGTTCAATTTTGTTAATCAAAATTATTTTTAATATAGGGGCCGGCCCGGTGGCGCAGCGGTTAAGTTTGCACGTTCTGCTTCTCGGCGGCCCGGGGTTTGCTGGTTCGGATCCCGGGTGTGGACATGGCACTGCTTGGCAGCCATGCTGTGGTAGGTGTCCCACGTATAAACTAGAGGAAGATGGGCACGGATGTTAGCTCAGAGCCAGGCTTCCTCAGTAAAAAGAGGAGGACTGGCAGTAGTTAGCTGAGGGCTAATCTTCCTCAAAAAAAAAAACAAAAAAAATTATTTTTAATATAAATGGAATCAAGCTGTACATGCTCTATGTCTTCTGTTATTTCCTCAACATGATATCTGAGATTCACCCATGTTGATGTAGGGTTTTTTTTAGTTTATTGCTGAATAATAACTTACTGTCTGAATTCCCTACAATTTGTTCATTCTATTCTGATGAATTTGGGGTTCTTTACTTTGGGCTACCATGAATAATTCTGCAATGAACATTTGTGAAGACAGATGCTGCTGAACATAAATACATATAATTCAGGGTATGTCGGATTGCTGGGTTTAAGAAAGTCTTTTAAAGAAAGGTCTTAACAGGAATTTCAAGTTTTACACAAAAGAAAAGAAAATAGTATAATGAATCACCAGCTTCACCACTTATAAATATTTTGCCAATGTTATTGCATTTTTCTTCCCCTTTCTTTTTTCTACTCTGGGATGTTTTCAAGCAAGTTTCAACCATTCCATCATAAATTGCTTCCGTCTGTATCTCTAAAAGATAAGGACTTTAAAAACAATAACCCCAATACCACTACTACACCCAAACAAATTTACAGTAATTTCTTGATTGCATTGATCTTTCCTGGGCAGCCTGATCAGGCTTCTATATATGCACCAGGAAATGGTGTCTTCCTAAGAGAGATTAGCAATGGGCCTTTAACCCCCTAGCAATAGATAAGAGCATGGAAGTCAACTAAATTATGTTATCTTTTAATTTACCCTACAGATACAACCACACACACACAAAGGGACATGTGTGTGCACAGTTATGCATTGTTGGTAACAGCACAAGATTAGAAACAATTTAAATGTTTATTAACATGTGAGTGATAAATTTTGTTTCATCCGCCTAGTGGAATACCATGCAAGTATTATAAAGAATGAGGAAGCTGTTTACGGACTGATGTGACGCAACCGTTACGTCTTATTGCTTAGGACTTACTTGCATCTAGCTGGAAGGATGGCTGTGAAAAGTATTGTTTTAGGACGATGAGTTTCTACCCACTTCTGTTAAAGAAGGAAGGGGATGAACATTGGGAAGAAGCTGGAAGTTCTTACCACATCCTACCCCTGTTTCTACTCAACATCCCTGCATACTCTTCTCCCCAAACAGAAGTAGTCCCATCATTCTCAAGGTCAAGGCCCCCGAAATTTTATTTTGGACATTTTTGACTCAGTCAAGTCTAGAAGTGTTTCTTTTCTTTTCTTTTCTTTTCCTTTTTTTTTTTTTTTGATGAAGATTAGCCCTGAGCTAACATCTGCTGCCAATCCTCCTCTTTTTGCTGAGGAAGACTGGCCTTGAGCTAACATCCATGCACATCTTCCTCTATTTTATATGTGGGACGCCTGCCACAGCATGGCTTGCCAAGAGATGCCATATGTGCACCCAGGATCTGAACCGGCAACGCCCAGGCCACCGAATCAGAACGTGTGAACTTAACCGCTGTGCCACTGAGGCAGCCCCAAGAAGTGTTTCTTTGTGGTGAGCATTCCATAAACTTAAAAGAATCCACAGCTTCCTGAGATCCAATATACAATGATGCAATGGGAAGTGGGCACCCACAGTGAAAACTCCCAATGAAGAAAAGAAAAAAGGAGAGGATGTAGCTGGTACTATTCTATTGCAACTAACCAAGACTGGTGGGCAGGAATAGCAAGAACTCCCTGCCCTGCCAGTGGAGGAAGTTTCTCAATTAGCCAATTGGAAGCACTGGTTCTCTATCTACAGGATGTATACTGTCCTTCATGGCTCCTGGCTTTGCCCCCTTCATTTCTTTCTTATTCCTTATTTTCTATGGCCACACCTTAGTTAGGCATTAAAGAGTACACATTTCTTGGGAACTGGAAAGCATTTCTAAGAGTCAAGGATGCAGATGAGATGGGTAAGCTGCTCTGCATTGGAATTGCAAAGACTTTAGCAGTGACAGGAGGGAAAGAGAGAAGGGCTTTTGAAAATAAGATTGATATTTATTTTGAGTTGTTTCTTTTGCCAGAACATCAGGAAAATATGTTATGCACTGAAGGACAATTGGTGAGTGATTATTTACAGAGAGCAAGGAAAAAGACCCAGTACTATTGTGGACTGATTTATTTCAAAACAAAGATGTCAGGCAACAGTTAGCCAGAGTACTTTAGCAGAAACCCTAAACCACAGGTGTTCATAAAATGTAAACCATGTGGGAATTTGTAAAAATGGTGGGCACGGGGGTGAGAGTTCACTGGGTGTGGCCCAAAGCATGATAGGAGGGTCAGAGATAATTTTAACTAGACATTGAAGGTTCTCACTTGACACCTGGGTGATACAATTGTTTATTGATTCATTAATTCCACAACTATTTATTGAGACTGTGTCACATATCAGGCACTATTTTACACATAGGGTATGGAGAGCCATCAGTGAATGATACAGACCAAAATCCCTGCCCTCGGCTTACACTCTCATTACATGAAGGAAACCATACAAGCGTTGTACACAGTTATTATACTGTTTCATGCCAATAAGTTTGGCAGTTTCGATGAAATGGCTAAATTCTTTGAAAGTCACAGTTTACCAAAACTGACAGAAGAGGAAATAGAAAATCTGAATAGTCCAATAACTGTTAAAGAAATTGACCCTGCCATTAAAACCGTCCCAGAAACAAAACCTGAGAACTGATTGGCTTCACTGATGAATTTCTCTAAACATTTATAACAGATGTAACACCAGGGAGTAGAATGAGAGGAGTCCCTTCCTGAGTCCTTTCAGGAGGCCATTATAAGTTTGAAATAAAACCTAACTAGGGCATTAGAGGAAAGTAAAATAAGAGATCCATCTTTACATAAATTTAAATGCCAAAATTCTAAACAATCTAGTGAGATTAATCTCAAATATGTAAAATACATCATGACGTAGCATGATTTATTCTAGGAATGCAGGGTAGTTTAACATTCAAAAATTGATCAGTGTACTTTGTGATAATGTAAATAAAAGGATAAAAATAATAGGGTCATCTTAATATGTGCAGAAAATGCATAGATACAATCCAATAGCCATTCATGAGCAAAAAAAGAAGACTCTTAATAAAGTAGGAATAGAAAACTTCTGTAACTGATTAAAAGAAAATAGCTTAAAAAAAAAAAAACCCTACAGGGATTGGCCCCACGGCCGAGTGGTTAAGTTTGTGAGCTTCTCTTCAGTGGCCTGAGGTTTTGCCGGTTCAGATCCTGAGTGCAGACATGGCACCGCTCATCAAGCCATGCTGAGGCGGTGTCCCGCATGCCACAACTGAAAATACACAACTATGTACAGGGGGGCTTTGGGGAGAAAAAGGAAAAATAAAATCTTTAAAAAAAAACCCTGCAGCAAACATCCTACTTAATGGTGAAATTGTAAAGTTTTCTCCTTAATAGATTCTCTCATTTAAGCATTACAAATTCCCCAACACTCTTTCTCTTGTTCTCGTTTCACACCTCCACTGACACCGGGTTATAGGCTGAGGTCCAAAAAGCAAAAATGACACGAATAGTACCCTTATGTCCTTCTTGTCTCCCAATCAGGGGACATCAAAGTACCTCATGCTGAGTGGCTCAGGATGACCCAAGGTAAGATGAAGCTGGAACTGGGAGCAAGGTAGGAGAAGGCAGAACTCAAAAATGTCCCCCAGGTCCCCTTACATTGCCTGTAGCTGGACTTCTGCAGGGGATGAAGAAGATTTGGTTGTTGTGTCAGTGGTCTGGGCTGAGTCCTCACTCAGGGCCCTCTCCAGACTGGCTGGCAGGGAGTGGATCAGTCTCTTTCGGAAGTCTCGACCCACGAAGACATAGAGTATTGGGTTGAGGCAGCTGTTAAAGAAGGCCAGGGAGCTCGTTGGGATAAGCAGGACAGCAATGATTTTGTACTTACCACCAAAATATATTTCTTTGATCCAGACTGTGTCCAGAAGGGCCAGCAGTTGAAAGGGGAACCAACAGAGAAAGAAAGAAGCCACAACAGCAGTGAGGACCCGTAAGGTACGATTGGATTTTATCATAGCTTTTTTGTGCATCTTGGCAGCAATGAGCCCATAGCAGATAGCGATGATGGACATCGGCATACTGAAGCCAATGATAAACCGGATGATCCCTCTGGTTGTCATCACGGTGATGAACACCTTAATCCTCTCTTCCATGGTGTTACCCCAGGATCTAAAGTAGAAAGTACAGTATGTATTCCCTTTCTCATCCTTTACTGTAGTCACGAAAATGAAAATTTGGAAGGTAAGGAGTACAGCAAGAACCCAGGGTCCAATGATCAGCTTTGTAGCCAGACCTACAGTGCGGTGGTTCTGGGCCCAGACGGGATGCAGGACACAAATACAGCGGTCTAGAGCAATGAAAGCAATTAGGAAGACACTTCCAAACAGGTTGATGTCCACCACACTGTCAACTAACTTGCATAGGAACCAGCCAAAAGGCCATTGCTCTCTCATGGCCATTGAGACCATGAGGAATGGAATAGTAGCACTGAAAGAGAAGTCAGCTATGGCCAGGTTCAGGTAACAGAGGGTGGTGACTGTGCGTGCCATCCGGAATCCAGTCACCCAGATCACAAGCCCGTTGCCCAGGATGCCGAGGACAAAAGTGATCCCAAGCACCACCAATGAGAGGATATTCACAACAGCGTAGCCAGGAGGCTCATGGGGCTCCTCACCAGATCCATTCAGAGGGATGGAGAAGTTGGTTTCCATCTTGCTGATACCTGAAACATTTCAACAATGACCATTTCTTAGCTGCGGAACCATCTTACAGCATCCCTATTCATGAGCAACCTCAACTTCCACTAAAGCTCTCACTCCAACCAGGATACTCACACTACTGAACCTTCTGGCCAGTCATGCTATAAAATGTCCACCAGCAGAATACTGAACTGAAGGTGTATAGACAACAGAAAATTGATGGCAGGCAGCTTCAGCAGAGTGAGGGAAGCACCAGACTCAGAGTGAGCAGGTTCACATCTTCTTCCACCCATGACTCAATGCACAGATGCTGGCAAGCTGTGCAGCCTCTTTCAGCTCCAGGTTCTCTGAGACTCCCAGCTCCTGTCCTCCCTACTCTGAGGACCCTTGACCTATTGTTTGGTTAGTCTTTAAAGTTTTAGAGTTTGATTTGAGTTTAAAGTTGAAGAGGATCTTGGACAGTTACTGGTAATATGTAGTAATATGTTACATCTTGTGATTCTGTGCTAAAGGAAGTAAGCGAAGGGGGCCCTGTCTCTATGTTCAACCCTCTGTTTTTCATTGTCTCTGTTTGTTATGGCACTCTCCTCTATTTGGGGTGCAAAGAATTTTCACCCATTGTACAGCTTTAGCATTCTGTGGGACAAGAGTATGAGAGTAGTAAGTTTTGTTAATAATATTTATGGGGTTCTTATTAGAGATCATGCATTGTGCTAACTGCTGTATATAGGGATTCATTTGATCTACATAACATAGTGTTCATTATTTCTAGTTTTTATAAGAATAAATTCATAATTGTTCAGAGCAATGATGAAACCTGCCAAAGGTCATTTAAGTTGTAAGTGGTAGAGGAAGGACTTCAATCCAGCTTGATCTGATTTCCATGTCTTTTCTCCACTACACAACTGTGTATTGCTGGTTGCAAGCAACATTGCTGGTGCCCACCTAACATCCATTCCCCTATTCTTCTCTGCTACCAAACCACAACTTTGTTTAGTCACTCACCCATCAGGGAAGATGTCCCTTGCTCCATCTTTGGAGGCAAATTGAGATTAGTCTCACTAGAAGCTGGAACTAGTATCCCCTTTGCTTTACCAGAGATTGTTTTAGCAGTGGGCACATGACTAAATCCTCAACACGAACACCATGGGAAGATATCCTGGGGAACTTCTGGGATAGACTTCCTTGCTCTAAGGATGAGAATCCAAAAGGTGTAGTGTCTGCCTCTGGATCAGGTCACACCTATAACTATTGCATCCAAATTCAACCCAGAGGTCTGTTTGAGCCCTGTGTCCATGCCACTTGGCCAAATTTCCTAACAGTGTAGTCAGGTAGCCATATCAGAAACATCCAGGGTGGCTTTAAAAATGTACATTCATGGGGGCTGGCCCTGTGGCCAAGTGGTTAAGTTCGCGCACTCTGCTGCAGGCGGCCCAGTGTTTTGTCGGTTCGAATCCTGGGCGCGGACATGGCACTGCTCATCAAACCACGCTGAGGCAGCGTCCCACATGCCACAACTAGAAGGACCCACAACAAAGAATATACAACTATGTACTGGGGGCTTTGGGGAGAAAAAGGAAAAAAATAAAATCTTTAAAAAAAATGTACATTCATGAACCACACCCTAGAATCTCTTTGAATAAAAGTTAGGGTGATTTCCTATGGCCTCAAAAATTTGAGAACCATCTTACCCTAGGCTATTCTGCTTCTTTAAGAGAAATAGCAGTTACAGAGCATCTGTTCACATTTAATACTCATAATAATATTGCAGGACATCCATTATCATCCATCTTTTATTGGGGGGAGACTATGGCCTAAGGGTTTCAGGGCTTTGTTTAATGTCATGCCCAGCCGGTCAGTGGATGTAGCAAGCTTTGAAATCTAGATTTAACCAACTCCATAACCTCTGTCTCTGCCTCTCTAAAGTGCTGCCTTTTCAATGGATTCCCCCAAGACTACCGGGAGATGATCACACCCTAGGATATTGATTTTTCTCCCTCTGCCCTTCCCTCCTTCGCTTTCTCCTTTCCCTTTTGTTCTTCCTGTCTTTACCAGTCACTTCCACCAATGTTTTCTATGGGACATTGCTTTACATGTAGCGTGGGGTTTCTCAACCGTGATACCTTTGACACTTGGGGCTCTATCGTTCTTTGTTGTGGGGGACGGTACCTTACATTGTAGGATGTTTAGCAGCATCCATAGCCTCTGCCTATCAGAAGCCAGTAGCACCCCCTCCCTCCAGTTGTGACAACCAAAAGTGTCTACAGACATTGTCAAATGTCCCCTGGAGGGAAAGTCACCCCCAGTTGAGAGTCACTGTTACAGTGTAAGGAGTGCTGGGCTCTGGAGTTTGGTCAATCTGTATTCTAATCTCATCTCTGACCCCTGCTCACTGAGTTCTTAGTCAGTGACATCTCTTCCAACTTCAGTTTCCTCCTCCGCAGAATGAAGGTGATTTTGTGGTGACGACTGTGTTTCAGGTGAGGATTAGTGAGAACAGACATGGAAATCTTTTAAGTAGGACCGAGTGAGTCTTTAACAAATATGAACTCTCGATCCTCACCAGGCTCTATGTCTTGTCCTGGGGCCACGTATTGTAGAAGCTCAAGTTCAGGTCAAGAACAATGCTCGAAACAGTATTAGTACTACGTATGAACCTTTTCCACGTGCCAAGAGCTTCTCTTTTCACGCTTATCATGACTCATCTAGTAGGGGCCCTCAGTATTGCAAGTGTTAATATGTATAATGCATCGAGCATACTATGTTTCATTGTAAATATGGAATAATATTAGTTATACAATTAGCATGGCCATTGTACAGAAGAAGAAGTTAAGACTTCAGCAGGTTATATTCATTGTTTAATGCCCCCAGTGAGGAAGAGGTAGGGTCAGAATTTGAGGTCAGCAGACCAATTCCACCAGAATTGTGCTCTTAACTCTCTCCCACCCCATACCTCCTCAACTGAGTCTGTTTCTCTCTACCTGCCAACTGGACACCCTGCAAGGCGCTCAGAAGACAGGATGCGCTTAATAATCTCTAAATCGTTGCTTTGAAAATGTTGATACAACCAGGAAAGACGATTGTGCAATGACAGCTGGGGAAAGGACAGTGGGGAAAAGTTGTAAAATTATGGGCCCACCCTTGTTGCAGCATTAAGGAGAGAACCTGTGACCACAAATGACACTCGCGTGGACTATGGTGGCTGCTATTTGTTGAATCCCAAATATGTGCCAGTCACTGTACATTTTATCGTCTCCAATTACAACATCTTTTCTTTTGCATAAGTATCCTCGTCGTGTGTTACAATAGGAAACCATGACCCTCGCGAGGGAAGTGGGTCACTCAATGTCACAATTATTAAGGGGCACTCTGGATTTTCAACCACAGATTTCAGATGGAAACTCAGCACTTCCTTGTTAGCTGATCTCCTCTTCTCCAGCATATTTGCATTTCCATGCTTCGAAATAATGCTTTTAGTTCTGCTTTCTTCTCAGACTTCCTAACTTCCCCCATCGTGACTCAGCTCATGCCTTTGTATTTTAATGAGAAGATCATAACAATTAGCTGTTAACTTTTTAGCCTTCTCTCACCCAAAGCCTGCCATCTAACTGCACCTGTTACAGTGAATAAAGAGTTCTTGTTCATTCCAAAGGCTGCCGCGCTCCCCATGTTTGCTCTGGATCCCTCTCTCTCTCATCTTCCCAAGAATTTTCCTCCTGCAGCATCCCT
The DNA here is from genome assembly GCF_021613505.1 of Equus quagga. NCBI lineage: Eukaryota > Metazoa > Chordata > Mammalia > Perissodactyla > Equidae > Equus > Equus quagga. Next base: position 87,173,698 of record NC_060279.1, read on the forward strand.
TTTCTTCTCCAAAACACTCCAAGGATCTTCTTTCCACTCGATCATTCTCACTGTCACATAAACGTTATTATATCTCCTCTCTTCAAAAGGAAGCCATCCTTGGCCTTTATTCCTTTCCAGCTTCAGCCCTATTTCTCCAAGAGGATTCTTTCTGTGAAGAAGATTCACAGCCAAACTTTAGAAGGGAGTGTCTCCACCTCCTCACCTCACATTTTTCTCCTAAACCCACTCCACATTGACTTCGATCCTCAGCACTCCACGCAATGCGCTCTTCTTAAGGATGCTCATGGCCTCTATGCTGCCTCCAGTTCTTACCCTGATATCTCAGTGACATAGGACCCACTTAACCTCTTCCTCCTTCTAGAGACAGATTTTTTTATGCCTTGAGATGAAAAAATGTACAAATAACACAATTTTGGTTGTCTTTATAGCATACTTGGCCGCCTCTTCTCAGTCCAGTTTACTAGCTTTTTTGTCTCCAAGTTGGACTCTAAATTTTGAGGCATTCTAGGGCTTGCAACTACCTCCACCCCCGACATCCTCTATACAATCTCATGGCTTGTAACATCATGCTGATAACTTCTGATCTAAACCATCAGCCCTGGCTTCTCCCCAGAGCTCTAGCCTGGTATAATCAACTGACTTGACATCTCCCCAGGGGAATTCCAGAATCACCCCAAACCTAACATTGCCCAAACCAAACTCTAAATTGTTCCATCCTCCCAAGTCTGCCTCTCTCCCAGTATCTGGATCTATTGGGAGCTTAAACATTCAGTTGTTAAAGCTCCAAATCTGAAACTCACCTTCGATTTTCCTTTCCCTCACCATCCAGTCCAATCCAAGTCTGTTCACTCTATCTACAGAGCAACTGAATCCACACCCAGGATCATGTCCATCACCACCTCCCTTATCCATGGCCTCATCTGACCTGCATATTTGCACTAACCTTGCAAATAGCTTGTTCCTGCTCCTGATGCTGCCCCCTCCCCCAGTCCTTTCTGACAGAAGCCAAATGGTCTTTCAAAAACACAAATCAGATCCTGACATTATCCTGCTCAACACCCACCAATGGCTTCCAAACTCCTAATTCAAGTTTACCAAGCACTCCTGGATCCGCCCAGTGTGTCCCTCATACCTCACACATCCACTCTCCCCTCACACACTGTGCTCCATCCACCCTGAATTCCTTTGATTCCTTGAACACGCCAAACTCATTGCCATCTCATTGCTTTTGTGTCCTCTGTTTCTCTGCCTACAATGCTTTTCCTTCCAGGCTTCCCACATCCGGCTCTTTCTGAATATTCATATCTCAGCTTAGACATTTCATCATCAGAGAGGACCAGCCTGACCCATAGTGAAAATCTACTACCCCATGCACAGGCCATCTCACCAGACACTTTTCTTATCGGTTTATCCATTCATTTGTTTCCATTATAAATACCATCCACTCAGGATACGAGCTCCACAAGATGACTAATTTCTTTCAACACTACATCTCTAGAGTAATGCTGTCCAACACATAAATGTGAACCATCAAGGCAAGTCACAATGTGAGTTACACATATGTGACTTACAGTTCCTTTTACAAAGTGAAAGAAATTATTTTTAATAACATATTAATGATTTTTAATAGCATACTTTATTTAACCTATCAAGAAGAACATCATTTGAACACGGAACCAATATAAGAATTATCAATGAGATCAATGAGATATTTTACATTCTTTTCTCATGCTAAGTCTTTGAAGATCCTAACTGCATTTTACACCTACAGCACATCTCAGGTCAATGACCATGTGCGGCAAGCGCATATTATATTGCGTAGCCCAGCTCTAGAGTTTAGGAGGCATCGGCCACAGAGGAGATGTCCAAATAACAATTTTTAAATTGTCAGGCCCCCACCTTACCACTAGCTGAGATCCTTTTCCTGTGGCTGGTTCCTGGCTTCTTGCTGAGCAATGTGGGTGGAAGGGCTTCTGCAAATGCTTTATTGAAAGACAAGGGGGAGGGACAATGAAGCTGGAACCTATCAGGTGGCAGAAACTCAGAGGATCTTGCAATTTCCAAAAAGCAACCTGGAGATGCTGACAGAATAACTCTCCTTAGAAACTTAATGCCTGAACATTCCCCTCAGCTCCAACCTTCTGTGGGAGACAGGAGATCAGTCCTCTGAATACCAAGGGTCAAGGAATCTGTGTGTCCATGCCTTTTCTCCTTCAGAGATTCAGGAAAATGAAAGACACAATTGCTGTGGTGAGAAGAATTAGGGGCAGGTAAAAAAAAAACACACAGATAATGATGGTTAAACAAAAACTTTTTTCTCTAATCACATGACTCTCTGACACCAAATTTGTGGGTTTTTTCTACACCAAGCAATTTTCTAATTCCCTGTGGATCCCACCTGGGTGTCCTACAATTGAATTCAATTCTGACAGTATCTATCTGGAGCTAGCATCGGATCCCACAAGTTAAAAGGCTCATCCCACAAGACTACCCCCACTGCAGATGCCACTTGCATGTCCCAGGTGGCTACCTATACTCCTGTCTGACCAGCTATAAATCTGGGGTTCCCACGACCAGTTCTCAGGTTCAACAATTTACTAGAATGGCTCACAGAACTCAGGAAGGCAATTTACTTATGTTTACCACTGTTTTATATAAAGGATACTAGTCAAGAAGAGCCAAATGGAAGAAATTCATAGGGCAAGGTATGGGGGAAGGTTTGTGCAGAGCTTCCATGTCCTCTCTGAGCGCATCACCCTTCCAAACCTTGATGGGTTAACCAACCCGGAAGCTCATCAAAACTCACTGTTCAAGAGTTTTTTGAGGAAGATTAGCCCTGAGCTAACTGCTGCCAATCCTCCTCTTTTTGCTGAGGAAGACTGGCCCTGAGCTAAGACATGTGCCCATCTTCCTGTACTTTATATGTGGGACGCCTACCACAGCATTTCTTGCCAAGTGGTGCCATGTGCGCTCCCGGGATCTGAACCAGTGAACCCTGGGCCACTAAAGCAGAACATGTACACTTAAGAACTGAGCCAATGGGGCCAGCCCCTGTTCAAGAGTTTTCATAGGGAGAAATCTGCAAAACCGCTTCCACCTCCCCTACACAGAGGTCAGCATGTTGGACTAAAGGTTTCAAGCTGTAACCCCTGGTCATTCTGAGGCTATCTAGGGGTGCCACTGTAAGTCACCTCATTAGCATAAACTCTGGTGTGATCAAAAGGGGCTCCTTATAAATAAAAAAAGGAAAAAAATCACTCAAGAAATTGCAAGAGTTTTAGGAGGCTTGTGCCAGGAACCAGTGACAAAGACCAAATACATTTCCTATTATACCACATTGGTGCTAAAAGAAATGGTAATCAAAAACAAAGAGAGAGGTACAGGAGATGAGTGAGAGAGCACCATTCACTGAACACCATCACCGTAATCTCCTAGCCTGCTCCTGAAGGGGGTAATTTGTGAGCCACTGATCTGAGATTATAGGCCCTTCCTGAGGTTTTAAGCACCATCAGAATGTTCTATAGAGTTATTCTCAAACCCAATGGAGATATATATATCTCCAATATAACCATGGAGAAAAGGAGAGAGCCAGAAAACAAATGTCCAAGAGAAGGAGATAAAGATAATTTTCTTTGTTTCTCCCATATCACTGTACCAATAGGATGTTTTCAAGTCTAAGTTATAGGAAACCTGTGAATCACTTAAATCATGAAGAAATTTATTATTTTAAGAAATTTAGAAGGAGTCACATTCTGAGTTTCAACAGGAATTGAGTTTAATTTAATCCTTCCATGGCACCATTTTATTAGTTTTCTTTCAAGGGATTCTTGAACATGACTACAAGATGGTTGCCATTGTTCCAGACATCACATCCACATAACCTCCCAAGCCACAAGGATGAGGATGAGCATAAAAATTGACTTCATTCACATGCCTCTCTCATTTTATAAGGAAGGAAACTTTTTCTAGAGTCTCTACGGGACCTTGTCTTACCTTTCATTGGCAGAACTGAGTGACATACCCGTCTCTAGTCCAATCTTTGGCAAAAAAATAACAATTAATTAATGAGGTTGCCATGATTGGCTTCGAATGAAAGTACATTTCAACTGAATATAATGAAGTTCACTTATCAAGGGATAAGGGTGGCAGGTATTATATATGTATAGCCTCCAGAGAAGCGCTCCCATGCTGGCTCATAGGGACATAGAGGTTAATCAATCATGGGCTCTGCCCTACAGAAGCTGACCAGTTGGATGGAGAGATGAGAGTGCAGTGCTTAGAGAGGTGGAGTGGGGGTATATGTAGTGATGGAGTGATGACTGGGTCATTACGGGATCTCCCAAAAGGAAGAGCCAACTGAGACTGACAGGGTCTAGGGTCACTTCCTGGAAGAGATAGCATCTAGGCTGAGTCTTAGAGCCCAAGGTAAAGAGGCGAAAGAAAATTGCTTTACAGGCAGAGGGGAGAGAAAATGCACAGGAAACAGGCCAAGAAATAGGTTTCATTTGGTTGTTGGAGCACAGATGGTGGGGCAGAGAGCAATAAGCAAGGGAGCTATAGAGGACGGCAGGGCCATCTCTCAGAGGGTCTTGAATGCCACAAGAAGGACTTGGAATTTCTCCTTCAGAACATAAAAAGCCATTTAAGCAGGAGAAGGACTTGTCACTTGTGTGTTTCAGGGGAAGAAACCTGTCCTAGTGTCCATCAAAGGGATGGATTTGAGAATATTCCCAATTGGAGGCAGAGATCTTAGGGTGGAGAATGTTGCCAGAGATCCAGGTGAAGTTGTTGAAGAGCTACTCAGATTCCTTGACACCTGATATTGAAGGAGTTGAACTTTGGCATCCCACAGAGGATGGAGGTTGAGGAAAACAACCCATAGATAGTGGAGTTTCTAAAAGGGCCTAGTCTACTCCCCAAATGCTGTTAAAACAAGTGCCATATGAGTGTATTCTTGGGGCCATTGAGAAGCACAAGAGGCCTGGTTTCCTGTTCCTCAATTGGTTTCAGCTCATTTATCCCTTTCCCATCCCTTTGGGTATCTGCTGCTAAGACCATTAGTCCAGAGTCACTCTCCTCAGACCAGAACTTAGAACTGTCCTTAGCAAGCCCACAGTCTGTGGAAAGTCCAGGTGAGAAATGTCTGGGGGCTGGGGAGCTAGACAAGGGTATGGTCCATAGCATGGTGGGGACAAAGACTCTTTGGAGTGAGTTGTAGGGAACTACAAGGTGAAGAAATGAGTACAGCAAACGTTCCCAACTCTGTCAGGAGGTGGTGCTGTGAAGGAGAGCCAAGGATTTGGTTGGGAACTAAAGAAGCACGTGGACTTGAAGGATAAATTTAAAAAGAAAAAGAAGAAGTTCTAGACAATATTGGGCTGCTGCTGGGAGTGATGGAGTGGAGGGAAAATATTGATGCTGCAGGAGCGAGAAGAGATCAGCGAATGGGGTAAGATTTTGAGAAAGTGAGGGGGCCAGGATTCAGAGGACGACAGGGGACAGGTCTTGGGCAGAGCTGCTTGTTCTCTTGTCGGAGAGACAAAGGCAGAGAGCGGTGGAGCAGGAGCAGACAGGAGGGTGGATTTGGTGGAGTATGAGGCAAAGACATCAGCTGAGAGGGGATGGGAGAGGAAGTTCTAAGCTTCGAGGAGAAATCAGAAGGGGGAAAATAATTAATAGGTTCATGGGAAGAAAGAATGTAACAGGGAAGCGTAGATTTCCAGAGCAGTGATGCACCTCCACATGAAGAGACTGGTCCTGGATGTTCCTTGGGACCCACCAGCAGGGCTCAGCTCTGCTGCCTCAGGAACTGCAACCTTAGACCTTAGGCCAGTCACTTACCCTCTCTAAGTCCAAGTTTCTTCTTCTGTCACAAGGTGATAATGATGCTTAGCCAATTCAGAGCTTGTTGAGATCAGAGGCAAGAAGGTAAGAATGCGGTACAGTGACTGCCACGTAGGTCACAGGTTGCAGACCACAGGTTTTCTCCCCCACCCTCAAACCTTCGTGGAGTCACCATTGCACATCTTTTTCTCTCTGGTGTGTCCCCTCCTCTCATTACAGACTCTTCCTGATTCATTGCATCAGTCTTTTCAAATGGTTGCCTTAAAGATTCTTGAGGATAGATAGCTCTCAGGGTGTCTCTGTGGTCGGATGGTGGGTGGGGCGGGAAAACCCCTCCAGGTTATTTCTGAGACTGTAGAGCATCGAAGTTCCGGAGAAATGCGAACCACGCATGGACCTTCAAATTGTCCAACAGGCACTGTGAAAAAGCAAGAAGAAACAAGTAAAGTTCATCTTTATAAAATATTTTACTTGATCTTCTATGACTAAATTATTATCATTTCAATCTGTAGTCAATATAAAAATTGTTATTGAGATATGTCACGTTAGTTTTCTCATCCTAAATCTTTGAGTTCTGATGGGTATTTTCCTCTTATGTCCCTGCCCAAATAGTCCTAGGCATATTTCAAGTGCCCCAGAGCCTGACATGGTGAGTGGATGCTGTGTTAGAGAGCTCAGCCGTGGAGGCAGGATGGCAGGGCAGGGGCAGAGAGACCTTTGCTGGAATCTGACAGCCTGAGCTGTTGGGTGACTTTAAGCAATTAACTTAAATGTTCTAAGTCTCAGTTTGTTCATCTATAAAATGGGTATAATAATAATAAGAAAAAGAATAAACTAACATTACTCAGTGTGCACTGTGTGTCACTCACTGGCCCATGCTTTCTGGTATTCACCTATTTCCTCCCCACAACAACCATTTGAGAAGGTTGCTGCAAGGGTTAGAAGGGAAGAAAAGCTCTTTGCAAGAGCCTGGCTTGTGGTCTGCATACTGAATCTAATCAAATCTCACACCCAGCAGGCATTTGGACAGAACACTGTCATGTGCTTTTTCGTCCCCAAGAGTACTGAGCCCAGCCAGTGGATGGAAAAGGGCATCCCATACATCAGGTGGAGACAACCACAGAGACAAGTGTGGAAATGGGGTCTCCTGCTCTGATTTCCTCAAGCACAGACTCCACAGTGTGTGATTCCTTGATTCCACCCTGGTATCAAGTACTGTATCTTGTCTCGTATCACCCACTGATCCATTTTGCCTCACTTTGAAAACTAACCAGGTATTGCCCCTGATCTCTCACAATGGCAGAGGAAAAGAGGCTTTCATTCCCCCTGAGAGAGAGGGGCAGAGTCTGGGATGGAGAAGTTGCATACCTTGCAGCCCTCAGGAAGAGGGTCATAGGAGGAAGAAACCCTTAGCTCACGACTGCCTGCCAAGTCACAGAAACTGTCTCCCATCAATTTTCTGATGTTCATACACCTTCTCCCTCCTTTTCTTTATAAAAATTGTGATAAAACACATATAGCACAATATTTGCCATGTTAACCATTTTAAGCATATAATTCAGCGGCTTTAAGTACATTCACATTGCAGTGCAACCATCACCACCGTCTAGTTCCAGAACTTTTTCATCCCCCCAAACAGAAACTCTGTACCCATCAAGCAGTAACTCCACATTCCCCAGTCCCTGGAAACTAATTTGCTTTCTGTCTCTGTGAATCTCCCTATTCTGGATATTTCATCTGAATGGAATCATACAATACATGACCTTTTGTGTCTGGCTTCTTTCACTTTTCAATGTTCATCCATATTGTACCAGGTGGAAGACTTCATTGCTTTTTATGGCTGAATAATATTCCGTGATATGGATGGACCACATTTTGTTTCTCCACTCATCTGCTGATGGACATTTTGGTTGTCTCCACCTGCTAGCTGTTGTGGAGTGTGCTGCTGTGAACGTTTGTGCAGGTTTTTGTGGGACTGCCTGTGTTCTCTCTACACCTTTATCCCAGTATTTTCTCTTGGAGGGTAAATACCTTGTCATCTTTAGCTAAGTAATCTGCCTTAGCTAAAGGAGCATCTGTGATACTGTGATTTATTTTAAGAAAAATATATTAGGTCTTCATCCTAGGTCCTGGCAGGGAGCTCCTAAAACTCTTGGAGTTTCCTGTGATGAGAGCATAATTTTTTAACAAAATTTCTTTTGTTATGTTAATGAAGTGACTTTTGGAAGACATCTAAGGATGGGGGCTAGTCACCAGAGGAACCAACCATGTGGTTAGAGAGTGGGACCTCCGGGGAGGGGAGAGGGGCCAGACATTGAGTTCAATCACCAATGAGTAATGATTTAATCAATCCCATCAATGTAATGAAGCCTCCATAAACCCAGAAGGACAGTGTTTGGAGAGCCTAGAGGTTGGTGAATCAGAATGCTTCCATGTGCCACCATGCTGGACCCTGAATTCCACAAGGACAAAAGCTCCTTTGTTCAGGACCTCACCCTATGCATCTCTTTATCTGGCTATTGATTCACAGCCTTTAATATTCTTAGTAATAAACTGATAATCTAGTGATTAAACTGTTTTCCTGAATTCTCTGAGCCACCCTAGCAAAATAATTGAACCCAAAGAGGTAGTCATGGGAACCTCTGATTTATAGCCAGTCTGCCAGAAGCACAGGTATCAGGCTGGACTTGTGATTGGCATCTGAAGTGGACGGCAGTCTTGTAGGACTGAGCCCTTGACTTGTGGTGACTGATGCTATCCCCAGGTAGATAGTGTCAGAATTGAGTTGAATTAGAGGACACCCACCTGGTCTCAGCCCCTGCTTGGTGTGGGGGAAACCCAGGCATGGGCACTGGTGTCAGAATCGACCACTGTACCTGCCAACAGCCATTACTCATTTTCTTCCTCATGGACTGCACCCTTTTTCATGGCAGCAGTGTATCCAGCTCAGAGTCTAAATAACCAGTGGAGGAGCTAGATTATAAATTCAATTTTAATTCATTTAAATCGAAATAGTGGCATAGGGCTAGTGGCCAATGTCTTGGCCTGTGTGGCTGTAGTATGACTGAGGGCCTCCCTCCCTCCTCTCCCACCACACTCTGAGCTTAAGGTTGTTCTGGGTCCATTTTGCCTTTGTGTTCTAGCCATGGAGCCTGGCACACAGGCCCCACATAACAGGAAGGAATGAGTGTCCTCATGCTCTCCTGTTTCCCAGATTTCTTTCTGCTTTTGACAAATGTGTTTAGGAGACAGCCATTGGCATGTGCAAGTAACATTTAAAACCTCCAAGAGATCTGTATGGCCTCAGCCAGAATTTCACAGATCAACTCCCAACATGCAGATGGCTGCCGGATAGTAGGAGTATGGATGTGATGCAATGGAAGGAGGTCAGGGGTTGGATATTTAGGTTCCCAGGGAGCTCCAGCTTCCCCCAATGGTGCTAACACAGGCATTGTGGTCTCACATCTTTGGCTGTTGGGAAATTGAAAGGGACCCAGGTTCCTGTTCCTCAAGCTGCCCCAGGTCTGCTTCCCCTTCTTGTCCCTCAGCCCTGCTCCTTCGGAAATCTTGAAAGCTTGAGAAGCTTTGGGCCGATCAGAAACAGATCCAAGAGGTAGAGAACTGAGAACCACAGTTCTTGGGTGACTAAGAGGGAGTGCCGGGGCCCCAGACTCCTGAATCTTTGAACCTCTGTTTTCTCATTTTTGAAATGGCCTCTTAACAATTCCTCCTGAACAGCCTTGTCTGCACAGTGAGAAGAGTCAGAGTGTGTTCACAGAATGAGATTCTAACCCTATAGGAATGAGAATGAGCAAATGATAACCTCGTGCACAACTGTGGATGCATCTCACAGACACGGTGTTGAGCAAAAGAAACCAGGCATGAAGGAGGACACACTGTATGGTTCCATTTACATGAGGTTTTTAAACCGGGAAACTAACCATTGCTGATTAGAGTCAGGACAGTGTGTACCCTTGTGTGCGTGTAGGGTGACTGGGATGGGGCTGGTGGGGATGTTCTGCTTCCTGATCTGGGGGCCGGCTACACAGGTGTGTTAACATTGTGAACACTTATTGATGGTACATTTATGATATATGCAACATTCTGTATGTATTTTAACTTTAGCAAAAATTTTATTGAGAGAGAAAAAAGGAGGGAGGAGCAGAGGGAGAGAGAAGAGAAGGATGGGGAAGGAAAGGGATAGAGAGAGAGGTGAGAGATGGAGAAAAAAGCAAAGGAAGGAGAAAGAAAGGATGGAGGGAAAGAGAAAGGAAGAAAGGAGGACAAAGCAAATGTGCTTAAGATTCTGTAAGAGTAGTGTTCAAATCGCAGCGCTGTCACTATTTGTGTGAACTTAAGTCACTTCTCTTTTTGAACCTCGTTTTTGTCTTCCTTAACATGGGAGCTATCATAACTATCTGAGCTCCCTCTTTTGGTTAGAGCTAATGAATATGGAGTGGGTAGCCCAAGGCTTGGTATATATCATGGTCACTATCAACATTACGGTCATTCCGACCTGCTGGAGACAGGCCTGCTCTTCTCTGCTTTCTCTGTTCTCTGAGATCCAGACCACCATAGCATGGCCTTGCCTGTCAGACCTGTCCTTTGTGGTCCTCAAAGTCTTCCTTCCTCATTACACTTCCCTTTGACAATGAACAGAATGGGAAATCATTCAGTAGATTTTACTCTGAAATCCTTGAATGTGGGAACGGAGGAAAGGGAACACCTTCCTTGCATTGACTTGAAAAGCCTCAAAATGAGTTTATTTGGGACTACCCAAAAGAATCGCAATTCAGGATGCGCATGCTATGGCAAACCACAGGCAAATCCGACAAAGAATGGGAGCTGCCTTTACAGAGACAAAGGAGTAATAGGGAGGGGCTGTTCTAAAGGAAAGGTCATTGGGGGAAAGTAACAGTGCAGGGTGGCAATAGCTTCTCATTGGCTGAGCTGTGGCGTTTCACATTGGCTGAGCTTCAGTGTTTCTCATTGGCTGAGCCGCAGTGTTTCTCATTGGCTGGGCTGGTGCCTGCTGGGAAGAGAAATCTTCCTTGGGTAGTAAAGTAGTTTTTCTTTCTGTCCAAGATGCAAGCATCTGGCTCTTCCAGTTCAATGTAATTGACCATGTGTGCTAGGACCTGAGAGCTCCCCCAGAGGCCTTCCTGACTCCAATTTAGATAAAGTTTCTTTTGCTAATTTCTACACTTGTGACCTGTTCCGGTCCCGTGCACCTTAGAGGAAGAAGGTCCCTGTGAACTTCTCCACGGCAGAGACCAGCACCCGCTTTATTACACGCTTGCGTGTGCTGGGCACTGGGCTGGTGTATCAGTTTGCTAGGGCTGCTATTACTCATTACCACAAACTGGGTGACTGAAAACCACGGAGATGTATTCTCTCATAGCTCTGGAGGCCAGAAGTCTGAAATCAAGGTGTCAGGAGGGTTGCTTCCTTCTGAAGGCTCTCAGGGAGATCTCTTCTATGCCTCCTCCTAGCTTCTGGTGGCTGCCCACAATCCTTGGTGTTATGGATTGAATTGTGTCCCCTCAGATTCCCAAGTTGGATTTCTAACTCCTCAGTACCTCAGAATGTTACCTCATTTGGATAGTGGGTTGTTGCAGATGTGACTATTTAAGTTAAGATGACATCATATGGAGTAGGATGGGTCCCAAACCAATATGACTGGGTGTCCTTATGAAGAGGGGAAAATCGGACACAGACACACACACAAGGAGAATGTCAGGTGAAGATGAGATTGGGGTGATGCTTCTGCAAGGCAAAGGACACCAAAGGTTGTCAGTGAACCACCAGAAGCTAGAGAAGAGGGCTGCAACAGATTCACAGCCCTTGGATTCACAGCCTGGTGAAAACTTGACCTCTAGCCTCAAGATCTGTGAGATGATACAAATTTTGTGAAGCCATCAAGTTTGTGGCACTTCAGACAGAAGCCCTAGAAAGCTAATGCTCTTGGTTTACAGATGCATCACTCCAGTTTCTGTCTCTGTCCTCACATCACCTTCTCCTCTGTGTCGAGTGTTCAATAATCTCCCTTGGCCTCACTCTTACGAGGACACCTGTCATTGAATTTAGGTGGGGTGGTCATATCTCAAAATCTGTAACTTCATCACCTCTGCAAAGATCCTTTTTCCAAATAAGGTCACATTCACAGGTGGCAGGAGTTAGGACTTGAACATATCTTTGGGGGGCTACCAGCCAACCTGCTATATCTGGTGACTCATATACATCCTCTCATGGAATCCTTGCTCTGAAACAGTGTGAGAAGAGGGAAACTGAGGCTACAAGAGATCAAGTCACTTTACCAAAGTCACAATGCCGGATGTCAGAGATGGGATTAGAATACTGGTTCTTCAACTTGCTGCCGTGTCATCCTCTGTCACAGAGGAGGCCTCAGTAACAATGACTGATGAATGGGTGAGTGAGCGAGTGAATGAAGGAACTCAGCAACAGGCATAGAAAGCTATCTTGTGTGAATATTTCCTAGAAATAGAAAATTATCAATGAATGAGTTGGCAGCTCACTTAAACCAGGGTTCCATTCCTGGTACCTACAGCTGTCTGTGTGACATTAAATATATCAAAATTTTAGTTCCCTTACCTGTAAAATGGGGATTATAATACTTTCCTCAAATATTTTTCGAGGGTGTTAAGTGATAGAAAAAACATAGATCAATGCCAGGCACCAAGTAGGAGACTGGAAAATGTAATTTCACTCTGGGAGGCATTTTTTCCTAGTCAGATGGTTCTCAAACCTTCCAGTGCATGAGAACCATCTGGGACATGTATTCAAGTCATTTTTGGGGGCCCCAACCTCACTTACTGGGAGTGGGGCCCAGTAATCTGTATTTTTAGCAAGTGCACACAGAGGACTCGGATTCTCTGGTGCTCATAGACCAGTTTACAGAACATCTGGATATGTGATGACAAGAGCAAGTGGTGGAGCCAGTTTCTGGTTGTGTCCTCTTGGGCACCTTCCATCATCTCTCTGAGCTCCGCTTTCAGCATTTGGAACTCATCAGAGGGATCAGAGCAGTGTTGGCCAGGGTGAGATCTGGGTTGAAAACCCACAGCCCAAGTGCTGGCAATAGATGGACAGAACACCACAGAAGCCTTATTTCCTCTTCTCATGTGGCAGGTTTCATCAGGAAGGATGATGTGGTTGAAACCACTGGATGTTGGGTGCCTGCAGCACTGACCACAGAAGGGGCCTCCAGACTTCTGCTCTTCTGACTTCCTCTATATGGAACCTGCAGGGGTGCCCTCTTGTTGGCACACCATCTGTGCTGCACACTGTCTGTTTGCCTGCTCCCCAAACTTTCCTGAGCTTCCTGCTATGCCAAGCTCCTTGCAATAGCTCTGTCACTTTGTTCTATTTCCGTGCAGAATGTCATCGGGATTCTTATAGGGATTGTACTGAATCTGTAGATTGCTTTAGGTAGTATGGACAATTTAACTATGTTTATTCTTCCAATCCTTGTGAATGGAATATCTTTCCATTTCTTTATGTCATCATCAATTTATTTCAGTAATGTCTTATAGTTTTCATTGTATAATTCTCTCACCTCCTTGGTAAAATTTATTCCTAGTTATTTTATTCTTTTTGTTGTGATCGTAAATGGGATTGTGTTCTTGAGTTCTCTTTCTCTTGGTTCAGTGTTAGATATAGAAATGCAACTGATTTTTTTAAGTTGATTTTGTACCCTCAACTTTGCTGTAGTTGTTGATTATTTCTAATAGTTTTCCAAAGGATTCTTTAGGGTTTTCTGTATATAAAATCATGTCATCTGCCAACAGTGAGAGTTTCACTTCTTCAATACCTATTTGGATTCCTTTTATTTCTTTTTCTTGCATAATTGCTCTGGACAAAACCTCCAGTACTATGTTGAATAAGAGTGGTGAGAGTGGGCCCCATTGTCTTGTTCCTGAAAAACAAGCATTTTTATGAAGTACATTTTACATTAAAAGGAAGCAGACAATTCCTCACTGCCAATAAATGTTTGCTGGCACATAGGCATCAGAAGCATTTTCACAGGTTTTCATCAATAATCAAAAAAGTTTCCCAAATTCAGCATCATCCATTCCTCCTCACTTTCTTTCTTGAACCTAGTTCAGTTGCTTTTACTCCCACCCTTGCTCCAAAAGTGTTTTTTTTATCAGTATCACCAATGACTCCATGTTGTTAAATCCCATGATCAATCTTTACTTGGCCTTTCAGCAGCATCTAACATAGTTGATCCTTCTTCCTTGAAATACTTTTGTCATTTTGTGTCCAGAATGCCACACTCTCTTGATTTCTTTTCTGTCTTTGGCCACTTCTACTAGGGTTCAGTTTCTTTTTGTAGTTTTATCTTGTCTCTCATCCTCTAACCTTAATTCTCAGAATGGCTCAGGGCTCATTCCTTACATCTTTTCTGTCTGTACTCACTCCCTTAGTGCCCTAATGTAGTGTGACAGGTTCAGGCACCACTCATAAGCTGGTGACTTCCTGTTTATGTCACCAGCCTGGGCTTCTCCCCTGAGCATCACCTCCTATGTCTGACTGCCTCCATAACATCTATAAGGTACATCGTGTCGTCTGAAATAAAGAGTCTAGGTGATATTAGTGAAGGAGTTTATTCAATAATCAGCATGAGGAGTTCGAACCCCAGGAAAACAGTTCAACAGGGTGCTCCAATGGAACTGCTCTGAGGTGTGTGAGTTTAAATGCAGCTTATATCTCTTTCACAAAACAGTGCATTTGCAGGGAAGAGGAAAAGAAAAAAAAATTACAACTAGATTTCTTATATGTCAAAAGAAAGAGATGGAGTATATGTGGGCTTTTGTCTAGATTATACATTGAAGATAACAAGAACAAGAATGCCTTCCAACAAATTCAGAGATGCTGACATTATCTGTGTGTGAAGGGAGGCAAGGACGAGGTTCATTACTTCTTCCCTCAAACTCAACAAATGCAGCTGTGAAATGTGAGAGTGAGGTTCCCTTTGTCTTTCTGTGTTGTAGATCTGTGCATCTGGCATCTTCAGTCTTGAGATGAGGGGTTGCAAGGTCATTTTGACACAGGCTGAAGATGGTCTGCACGGCTGCTTCTCAGGACAGCATAGATTTTATTGTACTGACTTAATGTCTATGCAGTTTGCTTGCTAGATTCCCCTGTTAGATCAGGGAGAGGGGTCCCAAAAATCTGTCCACAATTTCTATAGGTGTCCAACTTGCCAGTTACTAAACCAAGCTCCTCATATCACCTCAAGCCTGTTGCCTCCACAGTTTCCATTTTTCAGTTAACATCTTCTCCTAGTTTCTCAGATGAGGCATCAAACCTCTGTAAAGGGCAAGATAGTAAGTATTTTAGTCTTTGTCGGCCAGACCGTCTCTGTTGCCACTGTAGCACAAACTTAGCCATGGACAATACAGAAACTAAGGGGCATAGCTCCACTTCTCACGCTTTCATCAATGTCTGTGCTTGCCACCATCCCAGGGCAGATCCTGTAGGTTCTGCTTGCAAAGTAGACCTCAAATCTGTCACTCTTCTCCATTGCCACAGAACCACCCTAGTCAAAGCCATCATCATCTGTCATTTGGACCACCGTGGCAGCCTCCTCATTGTTCTTCTTGCTAACATCCTTGTTTGTCTTGCAGGCCCTTCTCCAGATTGCAGTGGTGCTTTGGCCCTTCTTATTTTTCTGTAAATTTTGGAGTCAGCTTGTCAGTTTCCACAAAACACCTGCTGGATATTGGTTGTATTGCATTGGTTCTATAGATAAATTGGGAGAATAATCAACATTTTTATAAAATAAAATTTTCCAATTCAGAAACATGGCATATCCTTGCATTTATTTAGGTTTTCTTTAATTCTTTCAGCAGAGTTTAGTAATTTTCAGTGTTGAGGTCTTGCACATCTTTTAAAGAATTATTTGTAGGTATTTCTTGTGTCTGGATGCTATTATGAATGACATTATTATTGAGTTTCATTTTATAATAGTTGGTTAGCATATTGAAATGGAATTGATTTATAAATACTGACTTTATAGTCAGTGACATTGAGAAATTCATTTATGAATTCTAATAGTTGGTAATTCTTATGGATTTTATACCTTCAAAATCATGTCCTCTGTGAAGTACAAATTTCTTCCTTTCCACTTCTTTTGCCTTTTATTTCTCTTTCTTGCTCAGTTGCATTGGCTAGGATCTTCAGCACCACGTTGAATAGAAGTGGAGATAGCAGGCATCCTTGTCTCATTATGATCTCAGTGCAAAAACTTTCAATAATTCACCATTAACTCTAATGTTTGCTTTAAGTTTTATATGGATATCATTTTTCAGATTAAGGAAAGTTACTTATATTCCTAATTTGCAAAGAATTTTCATCATTAAAGGTTGTTAAATTTTATGATGTACGTTTTTTCTAGTTTTTCCTAATGTTTTGTTATAACAAACTTTCAGATGTACAGAAGAGTTGAAAGACTTTTACAGTGAACACCCATATTCCAGCGAACTAGATTGTACAATTAACATTTTAGTGCGCTTGTTTCATCACCTATCCTCCGTCTAGCCATCCTTTTCTCTCTTAATTTTTGATTCATCTCCACGTAAGTTGTAAACATTAGTACATTTCCCCCTAAATACTCCAGCATGTGTATCATTGACTGGGTTTAATATTTGTTTATAGTACGTTTATTTATTTTGATGTAAAATTCATATACAACAAAATGTACAAATCTTAAAGTACCATTCAGACGTTGTGACACACGCATACACACCTGAGTTCCATGCATTTCATGTACCCATTGTCATGATGATATGATTTTGATCCTTTATTCTATCAATGTGGTCAGTTACATTGGTTGATTTTTCAATGACAGGATATTTTTAATGAGCTTTAATTTTCTTCCATAAAGTGTAAGTCAAAACTGGATTCACCAGACCTTGGATACATAATGTATTGTGAAAATGATCATAATAAATTCATGTGCACTTTTTCCACATTATTGAATTAAAAATCACTTGAAATAAGAATATGCTGTTTCAGATAAATGTTGTCATTTAAGGACGTGATTGTGGACTTCACCTCAGAGGAATGGCGGCTTCTAGATGCTGTTCAGAAGAACCTATACTGGGATGAAATGTTGGGAAATTATAGCAACCTTGCACAGGTCAGTAAGGACAACTTTCCTATATATTCCTTGGTGAACCCCGAGTCTGTTGCCTTGCCTGTCTTAACTGCTAGAATTTACAGGTCCTCTGAAGAGTTTAATGTCTTTGAACTTAGGATTTATAGATGATGGAATCGTTGTGTCCTTTGTGTAAAAGGAGAAATATGCAGAGAGGGCCATCTAGGTGAGTGAATAAAACCCAGATAGATGAATGGAAGTGTAAGGAGTTAGAACTTTTGATGTGTTATTTTGAGAATTCTACTTAAAAATACTCAAACGCTTAAACATGATACAAAACAGTTGACACAAGCTTCCTAGATGTCTTCTAGATGTCACCTTGCTCATAGTAGGACTCTCTTTTGCTTGACATTTAGAAGGAGGTAGGTCCCTTATATCTATGCTTTGTATTAGATCTCTGGAAACTGAACTAGGACCTTGCTCTCTCGGTTATTCTTTCTTTCTAGCATCTTCCCTCTTCCTCACCAACACTGTTCATGTTGCCTTCCTCCTACTCAACATCTCGCCTATGGTCAGAATTATGTTCCAGACACACATGGATTTTTCCCCTTTCCCATGTTTTGTATGCCTTTCATGTTCCTCTGTTTCTCTTCCATTTCCTCTTCTCTTTCTACTAAATGTCTCTAACTTGTATCCTGTGTATAGAATATTCACTCTTTTCCTCGATCCTTGATCCTTGTTATGAGAGTTTACCCCTTCGAGTACATACTCATATACGGATTCATTGGTCTCCTTCCTAGAAGATACCTGGCAAGGTGATGATGATATAGACTGTCACGAGGAAAACTCTCGCAAGCTTGGCCCTGTGGAGGGGCACTGGAAAGGGGATGTATTTGGAAAAACATCTCACCTGAGAAAAGACTTTGATCAATTTGATTCAAATGGAAAAACTTTGAAACATAATTTAAATTTCCTTTTCCAGAACAGAAGTTTTGTAAGTAGGAGAGCTGTAAAGTTAAATCTACCTGAGAAATTATTTCTCCATACTATGCAGAAAAAACACTCATTCTGTAATTAACGGCTATGGATATGATTGTGGAGAAGTTGTCAATAAGAAGTCATGCCTGAATGTAGAAGTCGAATGGAAATGAGATCTTACAAGTGTAGTGAATCTCAGAGATCCTTTAACCATACGCCAAAACTCCATCTACACCAGGGAATTCACCCAGGACAGAAACCCTTACATGCAGTGAATGCAGAAAATTTTTCTCACAGAAATCAAAGCTCATCCTACACCAGAGTATTCATACAGGAGAGAAAACATGTAAATGTAATGAATGTCTGAAAGCTTTTATTCCAAAGGCTGAGCTTACTTTACATCAGAGGACTCACACAGGAGAGAAGCCTTATGAATGCAGGGAATGTCTGAATGCTTTTAGTAGTAAATCTCAGCTTACTGTACATCACAGGTGTCACAAAAGAGAGAAACCCTCTGAATGCACTAAACATCAGAAAACCTTCATTGGTAAGCCACCTCTCATTAAGCAGGACAGAACTCATACAGGTGAAAGACCCTATGGATGTAGGGAATGTGGAATAACATTCTCTCTGAAGTTTAGTCTCACTGTACATTACAAAACACATACAGCAGAAAAGCCCAATGAATGCACTCTGTGTCAGAAAGCTTTTTTCTGCAGGTCACAGCTCACTGAACATCAAAGAACTCACACTGGAGAAAAACTCTTTTCATACAAAAAATGTCAAAAAGCTTTTATGCGGCAATCAGAACTCATTTTACATCAGAGAGTTCATACCAGGGAGAAGGCAATGTCAGAAAGCCTTCAGCATAAATCACCCCTCATTATACACCGGAGAACACACATGGGAGAAAAACCCTACAGATGCAGTGAATGTGGGAAAGTCTTCTCACAGAAGTCACAACTCATTGTACATCAGAGAGCTCACACAGGACAGAAACCATATGAATGTGGTGATTGTCAGAAAACTTTCAGCCATAAGTCATCACTCATCATACACTGGAGAAGACATGCAGGAGAAAAACCCTATGTATGTAGTGAATGTGGGAAAGCTTTCACCTGGAAACCTTGTCTATATAGACATCATAGAACACATACAGGAAAGAGACCCTATGAATGCAATGAATGTGGAAGGTCCTTTTATGTCAAATCACACCTCAGTAGACACCAAAGATGTCATACAGGAGAGAAATCATCGATACAGGGAAAATGAGAAAGCATTTAAGGAGGTCATGCCAAAATGAGATCCAGGCATGTAGAATAGAATTCTTATACAGACAGTGAATAAAGAAAAATTTTCACTTAGGTGTTTATTTCTTAGAGAATGAAAATGAGACAGAAATCTTTAATGCAGTAAATAAATATGGCAAAATTTTCAGTAGTAACTTTGTACTCATTGTTCATCAGGAAAATGCATAGACAAGAGAAACTGGGAATTCATCAAATATGTGACAGTTTTCACCCACAAGTCGTAGCATGTTCATTATACAACAGAAATGAAGCCATTACAATTGTAGCAATTTTGTGAAAACTTTCTGACAGAGTGTACATTATTTTATATCAAAGAAACTCATATGGGAAAGAAACTATTCACATGAAGGGAATTTCTTTGGGAAATCAAATTTCAGAGGCATCAGACAATTTAAACCAGAGTGAATCATATAAGAGTAATAAATGTGAGGAAAAGTTTTTATTAAAAGTCAAAATCATGTGATATTAGAGACTTTACATTAAGGAATAACTATCTGATTGTCATAAAATTCTTGAAAGCCTTTAGTGATTATGGAAAAAAAGTCCACACATAATAGATATAAGAATGCAAATGTATGAGTGGCTTAGATATCAGGATGACCGCACCATGAAATGCTACTCTATTGTGTATAGACAATTAACATTCAGGAAAAATTAAGCCAGGTCAATGAATTGAGGGAATCATTTCCCCTAGAAATAATTTTCTAAAGTACATCCTGTTCTTGGTGTGAATACTATGTTGGCAAAGAAAATATTTCAAAGTACTTTCAGTATGAAGAAGAGATTTTTACTGTGGGTTATGAGACTTTCTAAATGTGTGAATAAGTGGAATAATCAGAACAAGAGATGAAGAAGTTACCAACAGTTTCAGCTGTAGCTAGATGTTCTCTCCCTGAGAATACCGTGGAACATGAATTTTGTGGCTTCTTGAGTTTTGTATGTAAATGTAGTATTTATAGGCATGAAATGAATACATGCGTTGCTTTGTAATTTTATTTTGAAATGATTTCAAAATTAGAGAAAAGTTGCAAGAATAGAGAACTCTTCATCTAGGTACCCCAACTCTTAACATTTTACTACATTGGCTTTATTATATTCTCTTTCTCCATACATACAAATTATTTTGTTTTTCGGAGCCGTTTGAGAGTACGTTTCAGACACGATGCCGATTCGGTCTGTGTTTATTGAGAACAAGGACGTTCTCCAGCATAATCACAGAACAACGATTAAATCAGGAACACTGCTCCAGCGTTATTGTCTCATTTGCAGATTTCATTTGAAGTTTGTTGATTGCCTCTAGTAATATCTTCTATAAGCAAAAAAAAAAAAAATTAGGATTAAAAAACATACATTGTATGTAATTGTCATATTTCTTTCATCTCCTTTAATGTGGAACGGTTCCTATCTTTTTCCTTCATGACTTTGCCATTTTGAAGCATAAAGGCCATTTATTTTGTAGAATATAGTAGTCCCCCTTATCTGTGGGGGGTTCATTCCAAGACCCCAGGTGGATTCCTGAAATCACAGATAGTCCCAAACCCTACATAGACTATGTCTTTTCCTGTACATGCATGTTTGAGGTGCAATGGCAAAACTAGCACCAATTTCTTTTTCCTTCTTCACAATTTCACAGGTAGAAGATTCATTCTTACTGTAGATCTTAGCAACCTCAGCATGCAACTTCTTTTCTTTCCTTATTAAGTCAAGAACTTACAAGTTTTCTTTTAAAGGAAGCACTTTATGACTTCTCTTTGCATATCCAAATTGCCAGCATCACTACTCTTGCGCTTTGGGGCCATAACTAAGTAAAATAAGGGTTCCTTGAACACAAGCACTGTGGTACCTCGACAGTCGATCTGATAACAGAGACACTATTAAGTGACTAATGGGTGGGTAGCTGCTACAGTGGATCCCCGGACAAAGGGATGATTCACATCCTGGACAGGTGGAATAGGACAGTGTGAGATTTCATCATGCTACTCAGAACAGTGCACAATTTAAAACTTAGGAATTGTGTCTGGAATTTTCCATTTAATATTTTCAGACTGTGGTTGACTGCACGTAGTTGAAAATGCAGAGGGTGAAGCTGCATGTAAAAGGGACTACTGTATCCTTCAAGTTAAGTTTGTCTGATGTCTCTTAATGATTGGTTATGTGTTTTTGGCAGGAATACTATAGAAATGACATTGTGTCAGTGCATCACATCAGGAGGCACATGATGTTATTGTCTCATTACTGACGATATGAACTCTGGCCATTGGTCGAGTGTTGCCTGCCTGGTTTCTCCAGTCTGCAGTTACTGGTTTCCCCTTAGAAATTAATAAATTGCAGAGAGATAACTTGAGACTATGCAGGTATTTGGTTCCTCGTCAAACTTTCATTAGTTTCAGCAACCATTGATTATTCTTGCCTGGTTCACTTTTACCATGATGGCTGCAGAATAGTGATTTTATAATTCTGTTATTTCATACATATTTACTATTGGGTATTCTACTGCAAGAAAGCGTTTTCCTTTCTCCCCCATTTATTTGTTTGTTTATTTTTTAAATGTGACTATGGATTCAAGAATTATTTTATTCGCTGGTTTATGATCGTTGCTGTCATTGTTTGTTTTGAGCTTATATTTCCTCAGATTTGGCCAGCGCAAGTCCTGTCACATTGGCTTCTGTGTATTTTTCACATTTCCACCATTTTTTGAGCGCTTCTTTTTGGTTCAAGAATATTGTCCAAGTTCCTTTATTTTCCTTGCCCCAGAACTGAAACAGCCATTTCTCCAAGGAGTCCTGGGTTTCTCAAGTGCAGGGCTGTATTTAGAAACCAAGATCAGGGTGCTAGCTGTACCCATTGCTACTGAGGTGTCATTGCTTTCGGGTTGTCTCAGTGGAAAGAACTACAAAACACATACATATGTATATGGATCTGTGTATTTATGTATGTATAAATGTATATGTGTATACAACCATGAATCACACTAATATTTCTCATTTTAATCCAACACCTTGGATTCATTCCAGTCTTCTCCCTCTCCGTATGTGTTACTCTCCCCTCCAACAGTGGGAAGATCTTTCTCCTATTATTCTAAAGATATTTCTATACTTTCTCATTTCCTAGAATACACAGAAAGGAATTTCAAAGTAGCTAACCCATACTGTTTTGCGAAAAACTTAGTGACTAGAGTTAGTATTCACTTACAGTTCTTTCAGTCTCAAATGTGTAGTTAAGGTACTGTGTTTAAAAATTACTTGGGAGCCAGCCCTGATGGCATAGTGGTTAAAGTTCAGTGTCCACTGCTTCAGCGGCCAGATTCATTTCCTGGTCTTGGAACCACATCACTCATGACTGAATCTACAAATAGGACCTTGAATGAGAAATCTGTTCGTAGAATAGTAATCTGTTCATAGAACAATATACTACTATTTACTAAAATTAAATGGTATAAACAAGTTTCTAAGAGGTGCATATGTAGCAAAACCATCAAGAAAAGTAGCAGAATACTAAGCACAAAATTTAGCGTAATACTTACTTTGTGGTGTGAATGGGAATGTGGTCAGAGAAGCGCAAAGAGAAGGCTTTCAGCAATGTTGATGGTGTTCTCTCTCTTGCTCCTGTTGGTGGATATGAGTCCTCACTAATTGTTCTTCTTACTTACGTAAAGCTCTAAAACATCAACACATCACTTCCTTTGGTTTTCACACTGTGATCCCTCCCTAATTGACAAGTGTCTAACTCAAGTACTTTCACATCAAGGAACCAGCTGTATTTGAACGGTAAGGTTTCATAGTGTCTCTATTGTTTTTATCATCTTAGGATTTCGTGAAGTGTCTGACAGTAAAGTCAGGACAACCTTATTATATAGTCAAAAACTTTATAAAGCTACTGCACGTAGACATTTTGGAAGAGTAAGAATTAACTTCCTTGGCTTCATTGTTTCTTCACCACAAATGCACATGACAAATCATTAGAAACCCAGGTTTTTATTATTGTCTTAAAGAAATAGATATTTTCTCTTCCATATATTTCCATGACATCAGTGTAGGAAAACTTACCTGTGTAAAACCATTCATGTGCATAATATGCCTCTCTCTAAAATTGTATGATGCAAACAAGATACTGATCTCTCTGTTAGGTCTGACCAGGCCCCCTCTCAAAAAAAAAAAGAAGAAGAAGAAGAAAAACCCTTTTCTTCAATTTTGGAACACTGAAAGCCAATATTAATTGTGATTCTAGTTCCTAAAAATTACATTACTCTTCAAACACAATTTTTATCTTGAACTGATCTATTTAAAAGTAAACGTGAAGTGTTCCCTTCTCCTCTGTCTTTTGGACAAGTTTGTTGTAAGATTGGTGCTATTTCTTCCTTAAACGTTTGGTAGAATTCACAGGTGGAGCAATCCGGGCCTGGAGTTTTCAATAAAGGTTTCTGATTAGGAATTCAATGTCTTTACTTAGTATTGTACTGTCGAGATTTTTCATTTCGTTGTGTCAGTTTTGTATGTTGTGCTTTTCAAGGAATTTGTCCATTTCATCTAGATTGTTAAATATAGTGACATAAAATTATTTATAATATCCTTTTAATGTGTTTAGATCTGTGAGGATGTCCCTTTTTTATTCCTAAGGCTACTGATTTCTGTTTTCTCTCTCTCTCTTTTTTTTTTTTTCTTAGTATTGCTAGAAGTTTATCAAATTTATTGGTACCTTAAAATAATCTTCTTTTTGACTTTGTTGATTTTCTCTTATTGATTGTTCCCTGTTTCATTTATTTCCACTTTTCTTTTTATCATTTTCTTATACCTCCTTTGGGTTTAATTTGATCTTTTTCTGGCTGCTTTTTTTTTTCTTTAAAGATCGGCACCTGAGCTAACAACTGCTGCCAATGTTCTTCTTCTTCTTTTTTTCCCTGCTTTTTCTCCCCAAATCCCCCCAGTACATAGTTGTGTATTTTAGTTGTGGGTCCTTCTAGTTGTGGCATGTGGGACGCCGCCTCAGAGTCTCCTGATGAGTGGTGCCGTGTCCGCACCCAGGATCCAAACCAGGAAACCCTGGGCCGCTGAAGCTGAGCACTCGAACTTAACCACTCGGCCATGGGGCTGGCCCCTCTAGCTTCTCAAGGAAGGAAGTTTATTTCATTGAGTTCACACCTTTCTCCTCTAATAACAGCACTTAGAGGTAAAAATTTCCTTTTAAGCACTGCCTTTAGTTGTAAGTCACAAAGTTTGTTTTATTTTTTTATTATTGAGTTAAAATTATTTTCTAATTTTCCTTGAGATTTATTCTTCAACCCATGGGTTATTTACAACTATTTTGTTTAATTTTCAAATACTGGGCATTTTCTATTTATATTTTTGTTGATATGTTGATTTCAAATATTGTAAGTTGTGGTCATAGAATATAGTTAGTATCATTTAAAGCCTTTGACTTTTATTGAGATATTTTATCGCTTAGCACTTGAGAAGAATTATGTTTTGTATTATGCTGTTGTTTGGTGTAATATTTCATAATGCCAGTTAGGCCATTTGAGTGATCGTGTTGTTTAAAATCTCCCTGTATTTTTACTGTTTTTTTGTTGTTATTTTTACATCATTTGATGTTTTCCCACAGATCTTGGATTCTCTATTCTGATGATCTTCCCACTGTTTTTTCCTTTTGTTTCACTTTGCATGCTTTCTATTGATGTGAATCTAGGTCCACTGATGCTTGATTTTGAGTTCAATCTGCTCTTAAACACCTCTGATACTGTATTTTCATTTGTACCATTTCCATTTGATTATTTTGTAACTCCTATCTCTCTGCTGAAATTTCCCAGCTCTTCATACATGTTGTCTATCTACCTTTTCCGCTAAATTCTTTAATATATTTCATAGTAAAGTCCTTGTCTGACGACTCCAAAATCTGGGTGGTTCTCTGGGTCTCTGGTCTTTATGTGTTTCTATTCCTGAATGTGTACCAAATTTTCGTTCTTTGTGTGTGTCTTTTGACTTTTATTTTATACCAGACATTTTGTATAAGAGAAGAGTAAGAGAGACTCAGGTTAATATTTACCTTCTGCACAATGCTTTTACAGAACCCTGATAGCCTGTATTACTTTTCTTTAACCTTTTTTATTGTGAGGTATAACACATACATAAAATTACAGAAAACATAAATGAACACACCATGGTGTATCCACACTCTTCTTGATGGGCTCCCGGGCTTTTTCGAGTTTGGGGATATTGTGAATAAAGCTACTATGAATCTTCCTGAAGTCTTTTTGTTGAAATCTGTGTTTATTTCTCTAGGGTAAATGTTTAGAAGCTGGGGAGCTTTTTCAGAACATGTAGTTTCTTAATCTGTATTTTTAACTCCCTCTCCAGGTGATCCTGTTGGGCCACACTAAGATAGACACTATGGACACACTGCCACAGATGGCATGTGCAGATGGGGGAGGGAGGTGGGAAGGAGAGGGGACACAGTTGAACAACAGAGTGTCCCAAGATTGTAAAACATTTATAACCTAATTTCTTCTGTCTCAAAATAGTGAGGGGTGAAATGAGGGCCCATCTCTGGGATATACATTCTGGATGGATGAGGATATCCTGGATTTCCTGGAAGGTTATTCATTCAAAGGGCCCCAGAAAACTCACCCTGGAGAAGCTGACAGGGGAGTAAGGAAGTTTTCCTAAGGGGCTCTCCCAGGGAGGATGAAAAAGTGAGATTTAGCAAAAATTCCACTTTCTTCATGGCGGTGTAGCTCTAAACAATCACGAGGTGGAAACTGTGTTCTAAGTTGAGTTTTCATTCGCTCTCGGGACAAATAAAGGTAACACAAGTGGCGTCAACATCAAATCAAACCAGAGGTGTTCTACTTCTGCTGTCGTTTGATCCCCTAGATTTCTCCCCAGGGAGCCCAGTGTGAGACACCACAGCTCCCATAGCAATGGGTTGCCCTAGTGCAGGCAGCCTGGACTCCAGGAGCTGGGAGCTTTCTTCAGTATAAAGGGCAGGGTATACACATGATAGATTGATTTTTAAAAAATGATAATAACCCTTCTTTTTGTGAAACAGCAAAGGTGCAGAAAAGTGCATAAAACATAAATGTACAGAAACCCCATTCTTGTAAAACAGATACCTATGTGCCCTCACAAAGGTCAAGAAATAGAAACTTACCAGAACCCCGCAAGCCTACCAGCCAGCCATGTCGGCTTTTCAGATATTTCATAGATCAGACCTGCTCTCTCCCTTGAGCTGTGATCACCCTCTTGGCTTTTATGTAATGCCTTCCTTGTTTTTAAAAAATACATTTGGCACCTAAATATGCATACCTAAGATGTATTGTTAATTTTGCCTTTTGAGAAACTTCATGTAAATGGAATATGACATGTCTATTCTGATGTATGTAAATTTTTTCATTTACCATGATGACCTTAAGATTCATCCACATTGTGTAGCAAATTCAATCATTTTTATTGCTGTATAGTAGTTTATTTTAGGAATATTCTACAACTGCTTGTGCTACTTTTGATGGACATTTGATTTCTTTCCAGTTTGGGCTATTTTGAAATATATAAATATTTTACCATCTTGGGCACACTCTCTTCAACCGTGTTTTTTTTCTCACATATTATGTATCCTAGTGTTCCATAAGCACCCATTTTTTCTAGGGCGTGTATCTAGGAGTGGATTTTTTGAGTCATAGAGTGATTTTAAAAAGACTTTAAAATAGAAACTATAAACATATGCAATAATAGAAAACTTCAAAAATTTAAAACATTTTGTTGATCTCTCATTGATTGTCTTTCTTTTCTTTGTTCCCCAGGAATGCTCTAATCTAATGTCATGTGTCGTATCATTCCCCCTTAAATACTTTAATATGTATCAGTAACAGATAAGAATTTAAAAAGACTATAGCCACCATACCATTGTACCCAACAAAATGAACAGTAATCCTTTAGTATATCAGTGTTCTCCAGAGAAACAGAACCAATAGGGTGTTGGCTCATGTGATTATGGAGACTGAGGATTTGGAAGTGAAAAGGGTGGAAAAGACTTCTTTGTGATTAAGTAGTAATTCTGTTAACTGTTCTGAGAACCTGTCCTTTCAGAAGAACAGAATATTGACAGGTTACCAAGACAAGAGTAGCTCCAGAAGGCCCTGACCAAGATGCTGGGGTCAACACCCTTTCTGTCAAGATTTATTTTGCTAACTGGACTTCTATTCACATTACCCTCCCAATGGCTGCCTCACCAGTCCCATAGGAAGAAGACTATTAGTTCCTGAGTGTGGACTATAAAAATATGTCTGTGTTTCCAAGTTCTAATATTAGTTCTTATTCTGTTCTCTTGTAAAGAGAGCATTTATTCAATTGCTAATGATCAGAGGAATCTGCACATCACAAATACCAGGGATCTTTGTGAATAAATAGAGATTCTGGAGTTCTGCACCAGACGTTATTAATCAGACGCCTTGAGGCTGCAATGACCAAAGCCAGATTTAAAAAAAAAAATCTCTCCAGGTGGTTCTGATGGGACAAGTTTAGTTGTAGATCAAGATTTGGGAAACAGTTACCTGATGTTCTTAGGAGCTGGGAGAGGCATGAGATGGGAATGTGAGGAAAAAACCCAGTTGAACAATCCAGGTGTCCCAAGATTGTGAAACACTTACACAGATTTTTGCTTATCTAGTAGCAGTGGGAACTGTTGGGGGGGAATAGATACAGGAGAGATCTCCAGACCCTCCGGTCTCTGGAACATACATTCTAGAATGAAGGGGAATTTCTGGATTTAAAAAGCAAAGTTCCTTGTTCAGATGCACTTAGACATTCCCTCTGCGTGAGCTCACGGAAAATAACCAAGCTCCTAGGGGTTCTCTCCCAGTGAGGTCATAGAACTGAGGGTGAAGCAGGACTTCCATTTCCCTGCTGTGTGCTGTCCCAGTCACAAGGTGGAGCCTGATTTCCAATGAGTTTGTTTTCATCAGCACTTGAGACCAATAGAAGGACCCCAAAGCTGGTCATGCCAGGCTTGCTTACTGATGCCGCCTTTTGACTCTTTCAGCTTTCCCTGTCCTCATAAGTCCAGATTTAGAGAACTGCAGTGTCTATATGAATGGGTTGCCCTACTTCAAGCAGCCTGAATCCAGAAGCTATGAAGCTTTCCTGGTATAAAGGAAAAGGCACCTGAATTTGATTGATAGTTTTTTTAACTTTTAAAATGTGGAATATAACAGACCTAAGGGGGAAAAAAAGAATAGAAGATAAACATGAATATCAATACGTTTTTATTAAAGAAACACCTATGGACCCCCAGCAATTCAAGACAGAGATCACTGTCAGCATTCCACAAGGCACCAGTCACAGAGCACTTTTCCCCATCATCTTCTTTCCTTCCGTCCAACTATGACCGTTGTCTGGACTATTACGGTAATCAATTCATCACTTCCCTTTATAGTTTTACTACATAGTTTTGTATCCCTAAACTGTACAGTTTAATTTTGTCAACCAAAATTATTTTTAATATAAATGGAATCAAGCTGTACATACTCTGTCTTCTATTATTTCCTCATCACGATATCTGAGATTCATCCACGTAGATGTAGCTTTTTAAAAAAGTTTATTGCTGAATAATAATTTACTGTCTGAATATCCTACAATTTTTTCATTCTATTGTTGATGAACTTTGGGCTTTACAGTTCTTTACAGTTTGGGCTACCACAAATAATTCTGCAATGAACATTTGTGAAATCATGTGCTGCTGAACATGAATATATATAATTCAAGGTATGTGGGATTGCTGGGTATAAGACAGCCTTTAAAAAAAAAGTCTTAACAGGAATTTCAAGAATACACAAAACAAAAGAAAATAGTATAATAAATCACTAGCTTCACTACTTATAAATAGTTGGCCAAGGTTATTGCATTTTTCTTCCCCTTTCTTTTTTCTACTCTGGAATGTTTTAAAGCAAGTTTCAAACATTCCATCATAAACTGCTTCAGTTTGTGTCTCTAACAGATAAGGGCTTTAAAAACAATAGTCCCAATACCACTACTACACCCAAACAAACTTACAGTAATTTCTTGATTGCATTGATCTTTCCTGGGCAGCCTGATCAGGCTTCTATATATGCACCAGGAAAAGGTGTCTTCCTAAGAGAAATTAGCAATGGGCCTTTAACCCTAGCAATAGATAAGAGCAGGCAAGTCAACTAAATTATGTTATCTTCTAATTTACTCTACAGATAAACCCACACACACACAAAGGGACATGTGTGTGCACAGTTATGCATTGGTAACAGCACAAGATTAGAAACAATTTAAATGTTCGTTAATATGTGACTGATTAAATAATTCTGTTGTATCCACCCAATGGAATACAGTGCAAGTATTACAAAGAATGAGGAAGCTGGTTACGTACCGATGAGAGACAACTGTTGCATCTTATTGCTTAGAATTTACTCATGTGTAGCTGGAATGATGGCTGAGAAAGTATTTTTTTAGGTGGATGAGTTTCCACCCACTTCTGTTAATGAAAGAAAGGGATGAACATTGAGTAGGAAGCTGTCAGTTCTTACCACATCCTACCCCTGTGTCTACTCAACATCTCTGCATACTCCTCCCCACAAACTGAAGTAGTCCCATCCTTCTCAAGGTTGACGGCCACAAAATTTTATTTTGGAGTTTCTGACTCAATAGTTTCTAGAAGTGTTTCTTTGTGGTGAGCAGTCCATAAACTTAAAAGAATCCTCAGCTTCCAGAGACCCAATATACAATGATGCAATGGGAAGTGGGCATCCACAGTGAAAACTCCCAATGAAGATAAGAAAAAAGGAGAGGATGTAGCCAGCACTATTCTATTGCAATTAACCAAGGCCGGTGGGCAGGAATAGTAAGAACTCCCTGCCCTGCCAGTGGAGGAAGTTTCTTAGCCAATTGGAAGCACTGGTTCTCTATCTACAGGATGTACACTGTCCTTCATGGCTCCTGGCTTTGCCCTGTTGCATTTCTTTCTTGTTCCTTATTTTCTATGGCCACCCCTTAGTTAGGCATTAAAGAGTATACATTTCTTGGGAACTGGAAAGCATTTCTAGGAGTCAAGGATGCAGATGAGATGGGTAAGCTGCTCTGCATTGGAATTGCAAAGACTTTAGCAGTGACAGGAGGGAAAGGGAGAAGAATGACTGAGTAAGGTAGTGGGGTGGGTGAAGGGCTTTTGAAAACAAGACTAATATTTATTTTGAGTTCTTTCTTTTGTCAGAACATCAGGAAAACATGTCATGCGCTGAAGGACAATTGGTGAGCGATTATTTGCAGAAAGCAAGGAAAAAAACCCAGTACTATTGTGGACTGATTTATTTCAAAACAAAGTCATCAGGCAACAGTTAGCCAGAGTACTTTAGCAGAAACCCCAAACCACAGGTGTTCATAAAATGTAAACCACGTGGGAATTTGTAAAAATTGTGGGCATGGGGGTGAGAGTTCACTGGATGTGGCCCAAGGCATGATAGGAGGGTCAGAGATAATTTTAGCTAGACACTGAAGGTTCTCACTTGACACCTGAGTGATACTATTGTTACTGATTCATTAATTCCACAACTATTTATTGAGACTCTGTCACATGTCAGGCACTATTTTACACTTGGGGTATGGAGATCCATCAGTGAACAATACAGACCAAAATCCCTGCCCTCAGCTTACACTCTCATTACAAGAAGGAAACCATACAAGCGCTGTACACAGTTATACTGTTTCATGCCAATAAGTTTGGCAATTTCGATGAAATGGCTAAATTCCTTGAAAGTCACAGTTTACCAAAACTGACAGAAGAGGAAATAGAAAATCTGAATAGTCCAATAACTCTTAAAGAATTGAACTTGCCATTAAAACCTTCCCAGAAACAAAACCTGAGACCCAATAGGCTTCACTGGAGAATTTCTCTAAACATTTATAACAGATGTAACACCAGGGAATAGAATGAGAGGAGTCCCTTCCTGACTCCTTTCAGGAGGCCATTATAAGTTTGATGTAAAACCTGACAAGGACATTAGAGGAAAGCAAAATAACAGACTAATCATTGCATAAACATAACTGCAGAAATTCCAAACAATCTAGTGAGATTAATTTATAAATACGTAAAATATGTCATGACCAAGCTTGATTTATTCTAGGAATGCAGGGTAATTTAACATTCAAAAATTAATCAGTGTAATTTTGATGATATAAATAAGGAGATAAAAATAATATAATCATCCTTAATATATGCAGAAAATGCATTAGATACAATCCAATAACCATTCACAATTATAAAAAAAGAAAAGCTTTAATGAGGTAGAAAGAGTAAACTTGCGTAGTCTTATGAAAAATAGGTTTTAAATAAACGCTACAGGCAACATCGTATTTAATGATGAAATAATAAAGTTTTCCCCTTAATTGACTCTCTCAGCTAAGCTTTACAAATTCCCCATCACTCTTTCTCTTGTTTTATTTTCCCACCTCTGCTTACACCGGGTTATAGGCTGAGGTCCAAAACCCCAAAATGACAAGAATGCTACCCTTATGTCCTTCTTCTCCCCACATCAGGGGGCCCCAAAGCATTATTCAAGCTGAGTGGCTCAGGATGATCCAAGGGAAATGAAGCTGCAACTGGGAGCACGGTAGGGGCAGGCAGATCTCAAAAATGTCCCCCAGACCTCCTCACATTGCCTGTAACTGGACTTCTGCAGGGGATGAAGAAGATTTGGTTGTTGTGTCACTGGTCTGGGCTGAGTCCTCACTCAGGGCCCTCTCCAGACTGGCTGGCAGGGAGTGGATCAGTTTCTTTCGGAAGTCTCGACCCACGAAGACATAGAGTATTGGGTTGAGGCAGCTGTTGAAGAAGGCCAGGGAGCTCGTTAGGTTAATAAGGAGAATAATGATTTTGTGCTTACCTTCAAAATATATTTCTTTGATCCAGACTGTGCCAAGAAGGGCAAACAGTTGAAAGGGGAACCAACAGAGAAAGAAAGAAGCCACAACAGCAGTGAGGACCCGTAAGGTACGATTGGATTTTATCATAGCTTTTTTGTGCATCTTGGCAGCAATGAGGCCATAGCAGATTGCGACGATGGACATCGGCATACTGAAGCCAATGATAAACCGGATGATCCCTCTGACTGTCAACACGGTGACGGTTATCCTCCTCTTCTCATCAGTGGTGTTACCCCAGGATTCGAAGCTGAAAGTACAGAGTGTATTCCCTTTCCCATCACTTTTTGTAGTGAAGAAGAGGAAAATTTGTGAGGTGAGGATTAGAGCAAGAATCCAGGGTCCCATGATCAGTTTTGTAGCCAGACCTACAGTGCGGTGGTTTTGGGCCCAGATTGGATGCAGGACACAAATACAGCGGTCTAGAGCAATGAAAGCAATTAGGAAGACACTCCCAAACAGGTTGATGTCCACCACGATGTGAACTAACTTGCATAGGAACCAGCCAAAAGGCCATTGTTTTCCCATGGCCATTGAGACCATGAGGAAGGGAATGGTAGTAGTGAAAGAGAAGTCAGCTATGGCCAAGTTCAGGTAACAGAGGGTGGTGACTGTGCGTGCCATCCGGAATCCAGCCACCCAGATCACAAGCCCATTGCCCAGGATTCCGAGGACAAAAGTGATCCCAAGCACCACCAATGAGAGGATATTCACAACAGCGTAGCCAGGAGGCTCATGGGGCCTCGCATTGGATCCATTCAGAGGGACGGAGAAGTTGGTTTCCATCTTGCTGACACCTGAAACATTTCAAAAATGACCATTTCTTAGCTGTGGAGCCATCTTACAGCATCCCTATTCATGGCCAACATCAACTTCCACTGTAGTTCCCACTCCAATCAGGATACCCACTCTCCTGAACCTTGTGGCCAGTCATACTATAAAATTGATGCCCTGTTGGCTGTTCCTTAGGGAAAGGATAGTTCTGCATATTTCCATAATTAGTAATATGCATTCAACCTAACATGCTGATTACTTAACCAAGAGGATTACAAGGATCCTGTCCGCCAGCAGAATACTGAACTGAAGGTGCATAGACAACAGAAAATTGATGGCGGGCAGCTTCAGCAGAGTAAGGGAAGCACCAGACTCAGAGTGAGCAGGTTCACATCTTCTTCCACCCATGACTCAGTGCATGGACGCTGGCAAGCTGTGCAGCCTCTTTCAGCTCCAGGTTCTCCCAGACTCCCAGCTCCTGTCCTCCCCACTCTGAGGACCCTTGACCTATTGTTTGGTTAGTCTTTAAGTTAAAGTCTTAGAGTTCAGTTTGAGTTTAAAGTTGAAGAGGCTCTTTAACAGTTACTGGTAATGTGTAGTAATATGTTACATCTTGTGATTCTGTGCTAGAGGAAGTCATGAAGGGGGTTCTGTCTCTACCTTCAACCTTGTGTTTTTCATCGTCTCTCTTACGGTGCTCTCCTCTATCTGGGGGGCAAAGAATTTTCACCCATTGTACAGCTTTCGCATTCTGTGGGACAAGAGTATGAGAGTAGTAAGTTTTGTTAATAATATTGGTGGGGCTCTTATTAGAGACCATGCATTGCGTTAATTGCTATATACAGGGATTCAGTTTGATCTACATAACAACTCTATAATGTTCATTATTTCTGGTTTTTATAAGAATAAATTCATACTTGTTCAGAGCAGTTATGAAAACCGCCAAAGGTCATTTAAATAGTTGGTGGTAGAGGAAGGACTTCAATCCTGCTTGATCTGACTTCCAAGTCTTTTTCTCCACTACACAACTGTGTATTGCTGGTTGTGAGCAATGTTCCTGGTTGCCCACCCAACATCCATTCCCTTATTCTTCTCTGCTACCAAACCACAGTTTTGTTACTCACCCATCAGGGAAGATGTCCCTTGCTCCATCTTTGGAGGCAAATCGTGATTTGTCTCACTAGTAGCTGGAATCTCCTTTGCTTTGCAAGAGATTGTTTTAGCAATGGGCACATGACTAAATCCTGGACAATAACACTATGGGAAGATATCCTGGGGAGATTCTGGAATAGATTACTTTGCTCTTAAGAATGAGAATCCAAAACATTGTAGTGTCTGCCTCTGGATCAGGTCACATCTATAATTATTGCATCCAAATTCAACCCAGAGGTCTATGTGACCCCCATGTCCATGCCACTTGCCCAAATTTCCTCATACTGTGGTCTTTTAGCTATGTCGAAACATCCAGGGTGGTTGTTAAAATGCACATTCATGAACCTCACCCTAAAATCTCTTTGGACAAAATCTAGGGTGATTTTCTATGGCCTCAAAAATTTGGGAATCATCTTACCCTAGGGTATTCTGCCTCTTTAAGAGAAATAGCTGTTACTGAGCACGTGCTCAAATTTAATAGCCATAAATCTGTTCTAGGGTATCCATTATCTTCCATCTTTTTTTAAAAAGATTTTTTAATTTTTTACTTTTTCTCTGCAAAGCTCCCCGGTACATGGTTGCATATTCTTGTATATAGTTGTGGGTCCTTCTAGTTGTGGCATGTGGGACACCACCTCAGCATGGCTTGATGAGTGGTGCCATGTCCGTGCCCAGAATCCAAACTGACAAAACCCTGAGCCACCGCAGCAGAGCACGCAAACTTAACCACTTGGCCATGGAGCCTGCCCGTCGTCCATCTTTTATCAGGGGGAAACCATGTCCCAGGGTTTTCAGTAGTTTGTTCAACATCAAGCCCAGCCAGTCAGTGGAGGCAGCAAGCTTTGAAAACCAGGTTTAACCAATTCTAGAGCCACTGTCTTTGCTTCTCTAAAGCGCTGCCTTTTCAAGGGGTTCCCCCAAGATTACGTGGAGATGATCACAATCCAGGATGTTGATTTGCCTCCCTCCCTCCCTCCTCTTTTTTCCCTTCCTTTTCTTTCTGCCTGTCTTCACCAGTCACTTCCACCAAAGTCTTCTATGGGACCTTCTTGATGTAGTGCAGGATTTTTCAACCTCAGTACCATTGACGTTTGAAGCTAACCATCCTTTGTTGTTGGGGATCATCCCTTAAACTGTAGGATGTTTGGCAGCATCCCTGGCCTCTATCTACCAGATGCCAGTAGTACCCCCTCGCTCCAGTCGTGACAACCAAAAGTGTCTACAGACATTGTCAAATGTCCCCTGGAGGGCTTTCCCTCACCCCCAGTTGAGAGTCACTGTTACAGTGTAAGGAGTGCTGGGCTCTGGAGTTTGGTCAATCTGTATTCTAATCTCATCTCTGACACCTGCCCACTGGGTTCTTGGTCAGTGACATCTCTTCCAACTTCACTTTCCTCCTCTGCAGAATGGGGGTGATTTTGTGGTGAAGACTGAGGTTTAGGTGAGGATTAATGAGAACAGACATGGAAATCTTTTAGGCAGGACCGAATGACTCTTTAACAAATAGGAACTCTCGATCCTCACCAGGCTCTGTGCCTTGTCCTGGGGCCACGCATTGTAGAAGCTCAAGTTCAGGTCGAGAACAATGCTCGAAACAGTAGTAGTACTACGTATGAACCTTTTCCATATGCCAAGAGCTTCTCTTCCACCTCATCACGACTCATCTCATAAGGTCCCTGAGGTTTGCACGTGTTAATATGCGTAAAGCATCGAGCATACTCTGCAGCATTATAAATATGGAATAATATTAGTTACACAATTAGTATGGCCATTGTACAGAAGAAGAAGTTAAGACTTCAGCAGGTTATATTCATTGTTTAATGCCCCCAGTGAGGAAGAGGTAGAGCCAGAATTTGAGATCAATCAGACCGATTCCACCAGAATTGTGCTCTTAACTCTCTCCCACCCCATACCTCCTCAACTGAGTCTGTTTCTCTCCACTCGCCCACTGAACACCCTAGAAGGTGCTCAGAAGATAGGATGCACTCACTAATCTCTAAATCATTGCTTTAAAAATTTTTATACACAAGGAAAGACGATTGTGCAATGACAGCTGGGGAAAGGACAGTAGGACAAAGTTGTAAAATTATGGGCCCATCCTTGTTGCAGCACTGGGGAGAGAACCTGTGACCACACATGACACTCGCAGGGACTATGGTGGCTGCTATTTGGTGAACCCCAAATATGTGCCAGTCATTGTACATTTTATCATCTCCAATTACAACATCGTTGTTTTCGCATAAGTATCGTCATTGTGTGTTACAAGAGGAAACCATGACTCTCACGAGGGAAGTGGGTTGCCCAATGTCACAATTATTAAGGGGCTCTCTGGATTTACGACCACAGATTTCAGATGGAAACTCAGCACTTCCTTGTTAGCTGATCCTCTTCTCCGGCATGTTTGCATTTCCATGCTTCGAAATAATGCTTTCAGTTCTGCTTTCTCCTCAGACTTCCTAACTTCTTCTCCCATCCTGACTCAGCTCATGCCCCTACCTCGTATTTTAATGAGAAGATCATAACAATTAGTTGTGAACTTCTTAGCCTTCTCTCACCCAAACCGTCCAATCTATCTGCACCTGTTACAGTGAATAAAGAGTTCTTGTTCATTCCAAAGGCTGCCCCCTCCCCATGTTTGCTCTGGATCCCTCTCTCTCTCATCTTCCCAAGAATTTTCCTCCTGCAGCATCCCTTTTCTTTTCTGCCAAAATTCTTCCAGGATTTTCTTTCCACTCGATCATTCTCACTGTCACATAAACGTTATCATATCTCCTCCCTTCAAAAGGAAGCCATCCTTGGCCTTTATTCGTTTCCGGCTTCGGCTCTATTTCTCCAAGAGAATTCTTTCTGTGAAGAAGATTCACAGCCAAACTTTAGAAGGGAGTGTCTCCACTTCTCAACCTCATATTTTTCTCCTAAACACACTCGACATTGACTTTGATTCTCAGCACTCCACGGAATGTGCTCTCCTTAAGGATGCTCATGGCCTGTATGCTGCCTCCAGTTCTTATCCTGATATCTCAGTGACATAGCACCCACTTGACCCCTTCCTCCTTCTTGAGACAGATTTTTCTTATGCTTTGAGATGATAAAATGTACACACAACACAATTTTGGTTGTTTTTATAGCGTATTTGGTCACCTCTCCTCAATCCAGTTCCTAGCTTTATTGCCTCCAAATTTAACTCTAAATTTTGAGGCATCCTAGGGCTTGTAACTGCCCCCCCATCCTCTATACAATCTCATGGGTTGTAACATCATACTGATAACTTCTGATCTAAACCATCAGCCTTGGCTTCTCCCCAGAGCTCTAGCCTGGTATAACCAACTGAATTCTTGACATCTCCCCACGGGAATCCCAGAGTCACCCCAAACCTAACATTGCCCAAAACAAACTCTAAATTGTTCCATCCTCCCAAGTCTGCCTCTCTCCCGGTATCTGCATCTATTTGGAGCTTAAACATTCAGTTGTTAAAGCTCCAAATCTGAAACTCACCCTCGATTTTCCTTTCCCTCACCACCCCGTCCAATCTGAGCCTGTTGATTCTATCTACAGAGCAACTGAATCCACACCCGGAATTGTGTCGATCACCACCTCCCTTATCCATGGCCTCATCTGACCTGCATATTTGCACTAACCTTGCAAATAGCTTGTTTCTGCTCCTGATGCTGCCCCCTCCCCCCCATGCTTTCTGACAGAAGCCAAATGGTCTTTCAAAAACACAAATCAGATCCTGACATTATTCTGCTCAACACCCTCAATGGCTTCCAAATTCCTAATTCAAGTTTGCTAAGCATTCCTGGATCCGCCCAGTCTGTTCCTCATACCTCACACATCCACTCTCCCCTCACATACTGTGCTCCATCCACTCTGAGTTCCTTCGATTCCTTGAACACGCCAAGCTCATTGCCATCTCAGGGCTTTTGTGTCCTCTGTTCCTCTGCCTACAATGCTTTTCCTCTCAGGCTTCCCACATCTGGCTCTTTCTGAATATTAATATCTCATCTTAGATATTTCATCCTCAGAGAGGTCCAGCCTGACCCATAACACAAATCAGCTGCCCCCAAGCACAGGCCATCTCACCAGACACTTTTCTTGTTGGTTTATACATTCACTTATTTTCTGCTCTAAATACCATCCACATCGGGATATAAGCTCCACAAGACAATCAAGTTCTTTCAACACTACATCTCTAGAGTAATGCTGTCCAATAGACACATAAATGCGAGCCATCAAGGCAAGCCACAATGTGAGTTACATATATGTGACTTATAATTTTCTTTTACAAAGTAAAAGAAATTATTTTTAATAATATATTAATGAATTTTAATAACACATTTTATTTAACCTAACAGATCAAAAGGAATATCCTTTGAACATGGAACCAATATAAGAATTATCAATGAGATATTTTATATTCTTTTTTCATGCTAAGTCTTTGAAGATCCTAACTGCATTTTACACTTACAGCACATCTCAGGTCAATGGCCATAAGTGGCAAGTGCATATTATATTGGGTAGCCCAGCTCTAGAGTTTAGGAGGCATCGGCCACATCGGAGATGTCCAAATAATAATTTTTAAATTGTCAGCTCCCACCACCTTACCACCAGCTGAGATCCTTTTCCTGTGGCTGGTTCCTGGCTTCTTGCTGAGCAATGTAGGTGGAAGGGCTTCTGCAAATGGTTTATTGAAGGACAAGAGGGAGGGACAATGGAGCTGGAACCAATCAGGACAGAAACTCAGAATCTTGCAATTTCCAAAAAGCACCCTGGAGTTGTTGACAGCATAACTCTCCTTAGAAACTTAATGCCTGAACATTCCCCTCAGCTCCAACACTCTGGGGAGACAGGAGGTCAGTCCTCTGAATACCAAGGGTCAAAGAACCGGGTGTCCATGCCTTTTCTCCTTCAGAGATTCAGGAAAATGAAAGAAACAATTACTGAAGTGAGAAGAATTCGAGACAGGTAATAAAATACAGAGATGATGGTTAAACAAAAACTTTTTTCTCTACTCACATGACTCTCTGACACCAATGTGTGGGTTTTTTCTATGCCAAGCAATGATCCAATTCCCTGTGGACCCCACCTGGGTGTCCTACAATTGAATTTAATTCTGACAGTATCTATCTGGAGCTAGCATCACATCCCATGAGTTAAAGGGCTCATCCCACAAGACTACCCCCACTACAGATGCCACTTGCAAGTCCCAGGTGGCTACCTACACTTCTGCCTGACCAGCTATAAGTCAGCGGTTCCTATGACCCCCTCCTCAGGTTCAATAATTTGCTAGAATGACTCACGGAACTCAGGAAAGCAATTTACTTATGTTTACCACTTTACTATATAAAAGATACAAGTCGAGAACAGTCAAATGTAAGAAATGCATAGGGCAAGGTATGGGAGGAGGTTTGTGCACAAAGCTTCCATGTCCTCGCTGGGTGTACCATCTCTCAACATCTTGATGGGTTCACCAACCCAGAAGCTCACCAAATCTCAATGTTTAAGAATTTTTGTAGAGCTAAATCTCCAGCCCTCCTCCCATCTCTCTTCCCCAGCGGTCAGGGGGTGGGGCTGAAAATCTGTAACCCCTGGTCTTTCTGAGGCTATCTAGGGACAGGACTCTAAGTAACCTCATTAACATAAACTCTGGTGTGATCAAAAAGGGCTCTTATGAATAATAAAAAAAAAACTTTGCTTAGGATATTGCAAGAGTTTTAGGAGCCTTCTGCCATAAAATAGGGACAAAGACCAAATATATTCCTTATTATATCACAGTGGTGCTAGAAGAAACAGTAACCAAGAACACAGAGAGAGGTACAAGAGATGAATGAGAGAGCACCCTTCACCCAACACAGTCACCAAAATTAATCCCCTAACCTTCTCCGGAAGGAGCTAATTTGTGGGCCAATATCTGAGATTATAGGCCCCTTCTGAGGTTTTAAGCACCATCAGAATGTTCTATAGAGTTATTCTCAAACCTAGTGGATATAACCATGGAGAAAAGGGGAAAACCAGAAAAAAAATGTCCAAGAGAAGGAGATACAGAGAACTACTTTCTTTGTTCTCCCCAAATCACTGTGACAAAGGATGTTTTCAGGTATAAGTTATAGCAAATCTGTGAACTGCTTAAACCATGAAGAAATTTATTATTTTAAGAAATTTGGGAGGAGGTACATTCTGAGTCTGAACAAGAATTGAGTTTAATTTACTCCTTCCACTCCACCATTTATTGGTTTCTTCCAAGGGCTTCTTGAACATGACTACAAGATGGCTGCCCTTGCTTCAGATATCACAGCCACATAACCTCCCAAGCCAGAAGGATGAGGATGGGCAGAAAAAGTGACTTCATTCACATGCCTCTCTCATTTTATAAAACAAAGAAATCTTTTGTAGAGTCTCTATGGGACCTCTTCTTACCTTTTATTGGCAGAACTGAGTGACAGAACCATCTCTAGTCCAATCCTTGGCAAAATAATAATAATAATAATAATGAGGTTTCCCTGATTGGCTGAGGATGGAGGTAAATTGTACCTGAATATAATGGACTTCACTTATGAAAGAATAAGGGTGGGAGGTATTATATAGCTATAGCCTCCACAGAAGTGCTCCCATGCTGGCTCATAGGGACATAGAGGTTAATCAGTCATGGGTTCTGCCCTGGAAATGTTGACCAGTTGGATGGAGAGATGAGAGTGCAGTGCTTAGAGAGGTGGAGTGGGGGTATATGTAGTGATGGAGTGATGCCTGGGTCATTACGGGATCCCCCAAAAGGAAGAGCCAACTGAGACTGACAGGGTCTAGGGTCACTTCCTGAAAGAGGTAACATCTAGGCTGAGTCTTAGAGCCTAAGGTAAAGAGGAGATAGAAAATTGCTTTGCAGGCAGAGGGGAGGGAAAATGCACAGGAAGGAGGCCAAGAAATAGGTTTCATTTGGTTGTTGGAGCAGAGATGGTGAGGCAGAGAGCAATAGGCAAGTCTGTAGAGGGTGGCAGGGCCATCTCTCAGAGGGTCTTGAATGCCACAAGAAGGACTTGGAATTTCTCCTTCAGAACATGAAAAGCCATTTAAGCAAGAGAGGGACTTGTCACGTGTGTGCTTCCGGGAAAAAAACCTGTCCTAATGTCCAGCAAAGGGATGGATTTGAGAATGTCCCAATTGGAGGCAGAGATCTTAGGGTGGAGAATGTTGCCAGAGATCCAGGTGAAGTTGTTGAAGAGCTACTCAGATTCCTAGACCCCTGATGTTGAGGGAGTTGAACTTTGGCATCCCACAGAGGATGGAGGTTGAGGAAAAGAATCCATAGACACTTGAGTTTCTAAAAGGGCCCAGTCTACTCCCCAAATGCTGTTA
>NC_060279.1:87225162-87252572 GCF_021613505.1 Equus quagga
CCAGAGGCCACCAGCCTTGGAACTCAAGAGTGTCAGACAGCAGACCACGGACTCCTCCCAGCCTCCTCCCCAGACAACAGCTGAGGCAGCTGGGAGAGTGAAGGGTCCCCTGCTGCCATCTGAGTCAGTCATGGAGACCCTCAGCTACTGCTGGTTCAGGAAAAGCCAAACCTCAAGTGCCAGTGTGCCAGGCAGAAGCTCTCTCTTAACCTGAAGGGCTGCCTCTGAGGGAAAACTTGAAATATCCCCATTTTACAGATGAAGAAAGAGAGGCTCAGGGGAATGAGACGGCTCCTTGTCAAGAACAGGCGAGTAACTGGCTCTGCCCTGGGGACCCCAGCTTGGCTCCCCATCCTCACATCTGTCTTCTGACTCAGACTGTTGTCTCCCTCCCACGGAGGGTCTTCAGGCCCTGCTCTGTGGTGGAGGCCAATCGGGGACTCAAGGCGGATGCCGGGAACTTCAGGAAGGGATGGGAGGGAGCACAGGACCGAAGCTGTGTGTGCAAGAGTAACCTGAAGTCCCCAAATTTTTATGTCAGAGCTCAGAGGGTGATGGACCTGAGAGTCCAGGGGCCAGACCTCCACTTCAGCACAGAGGAGTGTAAATCCA
The DNA here is from genome assembly GCF_021613505.1 of Equus quagga. Taxonomy (NCBI): domain Eukaryota; kingdom Metazoa; phylum Chordata; class Mammalia; order Perissodactyla; family Equidae; genus Equus; species Equus quagga. Next base: position 87,225,775 of record NC_060279.1, read on the forward strand.
AGATGCTTCCTCCTCTTGGTCCCAGGAGTCCAGGCCTCCAGCCCCTCCTCCCTCAGACCCAGGAGTCCAGCCCCAGCCCCTCCTCCCTCAGACCCAGGGATCCAGGCCCCAGCACCTCCTCCCTCAGATCGAGGAGTCCAGGCCCCCAGCCCTCCTCCCTCAGACCCAGGGGTCCAGGCACCCAGCCCTCCTCCCTCAGACCCAGGGGTCCAGGCACCCAGCCCCTCTTCCCACAGTGACCTTCTTACTTGACTTTCCCACCCCCTCGCAGCATCACTCTGGCCAGGCCTCAGTTCCCCTCTCTGGAAATGAGCCCGTCTCTCTTGCTGCGAGGATAGAGCTGCTGCAAAAGGAAGTCTCCCTCCCCCTCTCTCTCTGGCTCCTTCTGTCTCTGTTTCCCTCCAGGAAAAAAGTTAGGAGCCATGGTGGAAGCCGGAGTGGAGGCATCTTCATCTGGAGGAACAGGGTTATGGGCACACGGGGCCCTCCCCTCTCCAGAGGTCCCACAGCTTCCCTTCAGAGGAAGAGCTGGAGGTACAGTCATCCCTCCCTCCCTCCCTCCCAGGGTGTCAGCAGAATCTCGGAGGCCTAGGTGTTTTCCAGAATGTGGGTGTGTGGGAGGAACAGCCCCCTGGAACCCCAGCTGGTCCAGGCTCCGCTGGGAGCACTGGGACCAAGCCCTCTGTGTTCCTGGAAGTCCGAGGTACTCTGCTTCCAGATTCAGATCTTTGCTGGTCCCGGGAAGCCTTGCCTAGAGCCCCGCCTCCCTGGAGCTCCCCTTCCATCCCTCTGAGAGGTGGTCAACTCCAGCTGCTGGGTAGGGGTGCGGGTCCCAGCTGCCTCGCACTTCTCTGCCTTCTTCCCTCTCTCTCTCTCTCTCTCTCCCAGTCTCCCTCCCTCCTTTTCCTCCTCTTTTTTCTCTCTGTCTCTGTCTACTTCTCTCACTCTCCATCCCAACCTCACTCATTCATTCATGTTTACTGAGTACCCGCTCTGTACCAGGCACCTGTCCAGCCCCTGAGGAAACAGAGTCCTGAACACAACAGGCAAAGACCGCTGCCTGTGTAGAGCTTGCATTCTAACAAGGGAGACGCACATCGTGCAGAAAAGATAATAAATGGACAAGGTGTGCTTTATGTGGGAGGGCGATAAACGCTCTGGAAAACAGAAAAGGTAGAGGAGGGTAAGAGGGGATCAGGACCCCAGGGTGCGGCAGGTTTCCACATTAAACAGGGTGGTCGGGTGAGCCAGTCTCCCTCCCTCCTCCCTCCCATCCTCCCTCCCCCTGCCTCCCTCTCCTCTTCCTCGCTCTCATCCTCCCTCCCTCCTTTCTCTCTTCCCTTCTCTCCTTCCTGCCATCTTCCCTCCCTCCTTTCTCCCCTCCCTTCCTCCCTCCTCCCTTCCTCTCCCCCCCTCCACTCTCCCTTCCTGTCTCCTCTGTCTCTCAGCATCTAGATCCTCCCAAACTCCTCCCTCCCAGCCAGGACACCATGCACAGAAATCATTCACCTGGACTCAGGCATTTAGCAAAACGCAGACTTCCTCAAGTTACTTCCCGGGCCCCTACCCTCCCTAGTTCCCCAGGAGGCCAATGATCCTTAAGCAGGGTACCTGCCCCAAATGAGAGAAATGTAGTCAGAAGGAGCTCAGATGAAAGGCTCAGGGTGCCCATCCGCTGTGTCTGCTGTCCAGTGTCCTTTCCCCTCAGGGTTTTCTCAGGGACCTCTGCTCCACTTCGCTCTGCACGTCCCCATTGCGCCTCCAGTCCCACAGCCTCCACCTGCATCCAAGCTCAGACTCAGCTCTCTTGTCCAGAGAAGACCCTGATATGACCAGCCGCCCAGACGTCCTGGCTCAAAGTCCCCAGTCTCTCATCCAGTTTGTCCCTCACAGGTGCCCAGAGCTGACCCTCCTCTCCCCTGCTCCAAGCCTACCCATGGCTCCCCAGCACCCCAGGACAGTCCCATATTCAGAACCCTGACTGGGAGGAGCCGGCTATGCACCCCACACCCACACCTGTGCTTCAGCCTTTATGCTTGAAAACATCAACCCGCCTGTACTTTCCTCACTGGCCAGGGCATTTCTTACCTCGGATGCCCTTCCCAGTCCACCTTCCAACCCCAGCCCCACCCCCGGCCCTTACCCTTTCGAAATCCTCATCAGTCAGGATCCAGCTCCTCCAGGACGTCCCCTCCTCCAGGAAGCCCTCCCTGACTCCCCCGCTGGATTGGTGCATCCTCACATTGGTCTGTGGTTTTCTGTTTACACAGCTGTCTCCTTCATCAGATTGGCATCTCCTCAAGGGCAGGGTCCTGGTCTGAGTCATCTCTGTGTGCCTGGCATCGCCCAGCCGAGAGCCTGGGCCACCAAGGGCACAGGAGATGTCCCTGTGGTGAACAAATGTTCCTTCCTCTGCTTTCTCTCCATTTCTGCCTTATTATCTCCCCACTCTCTGCTCCTTCTGTCCTGGTGTTCTGTAAACCACACCCCGAGGGTTTCTGAGGATAACTGAAATCGTGGGAGGGCCACTGTGGACCCAGGACAGGGACCTGAGATCAGCCTGCACTGCGGGGAGGGTTCTGGGAGAGAGGGTGCTACTGAGGGGAGCAGGAGGGGTCCTGCCACCACCAGTCCCTGCCTCTTGTGGGCGGGCCCAGTTTCATCTCTCATGGTCCTTCAGCTCTTGTCTTGGCTGCTTCCAGCCTTGGTCATCTCTCCCTGCAAGGAATTCTGGAGGCTGGACATCAGAGTCCGAGGGAGGAGGGGGTGGGAGGCCTGGATCCCTGGGTCTGAGGGAGGAGGGCCTGGGGGCCTAGACTCCTGGATCCTGCAGGAGGAAACCATTGGGGTGTAAAGTCCTGGTCTCTCCTTCTTCATCCACACTCTGGTTTTAGAAACATCTGGTTTTATACAGCTGCTCCACCCAGGGAGGGCAGGGTGGGGGCGGGGCAGCCAAATGCTGGGCTTCTGAGTGGAGCCTGGGCTGCCCCTCATCCCCACCCCGGGGAAGTGGAATCACCCTCCCCTCCTGCTCTGGGCTTGGCTCCCACGGGGAGGACCCATCATCCTGACACACTCAGACACCAGGCGGAGGCTCAGGCTCCTGGCCACAGCGTCAGAGGCTGTCGGCTGGCCCTGCCCTGCTGGGACGGGTGGGGTGCCCCTCACTTGGGCCCTGAACTGGCCTTCTTCTCCCTGACAGGCACGCTCAGGCAAAGGTACAACCTGGCCCTAGACCCCCACACCCTGACTCCCCAGGGAAACCCAGGGAGTGAGGACTTGGCATCTTGCAGGGGAAAGCTCCAGGACAGGCTGGACGAGACGGAGCGCAGGGAAAAGGGAGGACTTAGAGACAGAAAAACAGAGTGAAACCGTGAATGAGAGAGAGAGGCAGAGAGACATATACAGACATCGAGCCTCAGAGATACACAGAGATGCAGAGAGACCGAGGGAGAATAGAGACCGAGAGATAGAGAGAGACAGAGACAGAGAAAGGAGAAGCAGAGAAACAAAAACTGGGAGACAGAAATAAAAAGGGTAAGGATACAGATATTCAGAGAGAAACGGAGAGAAGGAGACAGCCATATACAAAGAGAGAGGGAGGCAGAGAAACACAGGAGAGAGAAAGAGAGCATGAGAAAGGATGAGAAAGTCAGGGAGAGACACTGAGAAAGAAAGCGGGACAGAATAAGAAAGTCAGGGAGCCTGAGAGTCAGAAATTTGGAGACAGACAGACACAAACCCAGAGGGAAGCAGGCAGAAATGGACACAGATAGAGAGGGAAAGAAGCAGAGAGAGAGAGAAAAATGACAAAGCTAGGGAGGCCGGGAGAGAACCAGACAGACAGATAGATGGTCAGAAAAACAGAGCCAGGGAGACAGAGACAAAATGACAAAGAGAAAGACAGAGAAAGAAGGAGATGAGGACTTAGAGATAAACGATCAGAGTCACAGACACAGGCAGAAATGGAGAGAGACAGCTGTGGAGGGAGAGAGAGACATTACCAGGTCAGTGAGAGGAGTGGAGAGAAAGAATTAGGTGCAGAGGTTTTTTTAAAAAAACTCATGCCAAGAAGGGCATAGAAACAATGACGTTTATCACTGAGTCTGCTGGTCCTGAGGGGCTGGGGGCTCAGACGCCCCAAGACCTGGGGCCTCTGGGAGTTGGCCTCTGGGAGGCCACTCCCACCTTTCCTCTGACTCAGTTTCCCAGGTGGCTCCTGGGGGCAGCTGACCACCAACTCCTGAGTTCAGCCCCCAGCCCCAGGGAGACAGATCCCAGCGCTCCAGTCGCCTCCTCAGCCCCTGGCACACACACGCACACGCATGTACGCCCAGACCCACACCAATTAGGTGCTGAACATTCACTCACAGCTCCACTTCCAGACAGCCGTGCCTCACAAGCCAGAGCACAGTCACACCCACAAACACGCACGTGTGTGCATCTTATTCCATCTGCCATTTGCCCAGACAAGCCCCTGGGGGACAGTCTGCCAGCGGCTGTCGGGAGAGGCCGTATGTGGGGCGACTGGGGTGGGCGAGAAGCGGGGAGAGACGAGGAAGAAAGAAAGGGACGGAGAGAAATACAGACACAGGATAAGAGAGATGAGAAAATGGGAGAGAAGCACAGAGCAAGAGAGAGAGAGGAAGAAACGGCGGGGAGAGACGGGGATGAGGGGAGCGATGGGGGGACCTAGGAGGAGAGGGAAGGGAGGCCCCTCTGGGCGCGGGGGATGGGGGCTGATGGCGGGAAGCGGGTGGAGCTGCCCGGCTCGGCCGTGACCTCACAGCCCCTGGCCCAGCTCAGCCCTGACGTCAGGCCCTGCTCCCGCCCCCGCCTGCGCTGGTCTTCAAAGGATCCCCCAGCTCTCCGGGCACAGGGCACAGAGAGACTGGGACAGGAGCCGAGGGAGAGAGCCGGCGGACCCGCAGCCATGAGACAGGTGTGTGCGTGTGACTGCGGCCCTGTGGGGGAGCCCCACGTCTGTGACAACGTGTGTGGGGAGACTGTGTGTGAGAGATTTCCCGTGTGTGCTCATGTGGGTGACAGCGAGTATCTGTGTGGGACAGTGACCACGTGAGGCTGTGTGTGGATGGCCATCCCGCCTATACGAATGTGAGATGTGACATGTCCATGTTTATCTTGCTGTAAATCCGTGTGTGTGTGTGTGTGTGTGTGTGTGTGTGTGTGCCAGGGATGGGGAGAGAGGGCCAGAGGGAGAGCAAGACTTGCCTGACACGTGGGTCTGGATTTCTCCTTTTATGTGTTCAACAAATCTTAGGTTGAACCAAATGAAATCGCCGATATCTGCTCACTTTTGACCTGTAAAAATGGCAATTTCATACAGTTCAATCTCAACTGTTACTATTTCTTCTCAAACTCTGCCCCGTTGTTCCAGACCCACGGGTGGGTGTCTGTGTGTCTGTTGCCTTGTGGGCATCTCCCAGAGTTGCTCCTTCCTGCCGAAAGGTGTGTTTGCCCAAGTCCACCTGTGTGGCTGTCAGAGGGGCGGGTCTCAGGATCCCTAAGTGCTACTTGAGGGCAGGTGTCTGGGGTCGTCTCCTAGAACGTGGGTGTTGTCCTATGTGGGCACATTCTGTGTGTCCCTCGTCACGTGTGACTATACCTGGGTGGAGGTTGTGTCCACGGCCAATACACGTGTGTCTGTGAGCGTTGCTGAGATTAGAACCCTCTGAATGCCCACCTATCTCTGTTCTCCCCAGCATGAACTGGGCCACCCCCAGAAACTCAGGCAGGGCCTGGTTTGGGGCAAAGGGACAGAGAAGGAAGATTCCAGAAGAAATAATAATAAATGTTAATATTGAGCGATTACTAACGCCAGGCTAAAAGCTCTCTCTTAGTTATGTCCTAGAGAAACATAACGTGAGCCACATACATAATCTAAAATTTTCTAGTAGCCACATTTAAAAAGGTAAAAAGAAACTGGTGAAATGAATTTTAATAATATGTTTGATTTAACCCCATGTATCAGGGACTGGCAAACTTTCTGAACAAGGCCGGATAGTCAATATTTGAGGTTTTGCAGGTCATACAGTCTGTTGCAACGACTGAACTTTGACGTAATGTGAAATCAGTCATAGACAACATGTGAACAGGCGAGTATGGTTGTGTGCCAAAAAAGTTTGACTTAAGGACACTGAAATTTGAATTTATAATATTAAAAATTATAATTTAAATTATAATATTAAATTAAAATTAAAAATTCTAATATAATTTTTATGTGTCACAAAATGTTCTTCTTTGACTTTTTTCAACCATTTAAAAACGTAAAAACCATTCTTAGCTGGCAGGTCGTGGTGAAAAGGTGGCAGGCATTCGGCCCTTGGTGCCAGAGTGTGCCGACCTCTGCTCTATATCAAAAATATTATCATTTCAGTCTGTAATCAATACAGAAATATTGAGATATTTTACCTTCTTTTTTGTACTCAGGCTTCAAATTCCAGATGTGTGAGCACATCTCACGCAGATGCTGCATTTTCCTTGGAAATACTTAATCTGTATTTAGATCTCGTAAAATTTACTGTTGAAAAGAAGCTTCATAGATCCCACTTGTTCCAAACATACTTAAAAGCTTTCCAATAACTGAGTATCAGTGTTTACATTTAAATCAGTTTAAATTAAATAAAATTTAAAAGTCAGCTCCTCAGTCACACTGGCTGCATTTCAGGTGCCCAGTAGCCACACGTGGCCGGTGACTCCTGCACTGCACAACACGGATCTTTAGCTTAATGGCTCATTTGACTCATAACAAGCCCATGAAGTGGGAACCGGTGACCTAGGAGGCCGTTTAGCACAGAGGAGGACCATGGAGCCAGGCTGTCTGAGTGACCTCCAGCAAAGGAATACACTTCCTGTGCCTCAGTTTCCTCATCTGTAACAGGAGAGAGGGTTCAAATCCCGGCCCCTCCACTTTCCAGGTGTGACCTTGGCCGGGTTGCTGTGCCTCTGTGCGACTCAGCTGCCTCATCCGTAAAACCGGGATGATGATAATAGTACCGACCTCATAGGGCTGTTGTGAGGATTAAACTGTTAGTGCCTAAGAGGCTTAGAGCAGCGCCTGGTACATACCATACTGCATTATTCTTTTAGACGGATATGATTATTACTGTTACCATCTCGACTCTAAGAAACCATTGATTGTGAGATGAATCATTATTTTATGTGCCACGAAGAAAGGGAGGGACCCTGCTAAACTGTGACACTCCATTGAGGGTAATCCTCATAGATTTAAGAGCTGTTAAAAATGTGAAAAAAGTGTATTAGAATCAATATAATCAGGCATTATGCCTCGATAACTGTTTGCCACAATTTTTTTCATTGATGAAAATAACTTTGCAGTAGTTAAGCGATGTTCTCTACAAAAAGGGGATGTTACCGTCCCCTTGGGGAAAAACACCCAGGAGGTCTTCCCTTCCCCAGGACGATTTCAGCACTCTTTTCCCTTGCTCTCCCCTCTCTGCGCTCCCAGCAGGACGTCCCCAAGCCCAGCCCTGCAGCGCGCCACTGCTCTGGCCTGGTCCGGCGGGTGCTGACCATCGCCTTCGCGCTGCTCATCCTGGGCCTCATGACTTGGGCCTACGCCGCGGGCGTGCCGCTGGCCTCCGATCGCTACGGCCTCCTGGCCTTCGGCCTCTACGGGGCCTTCCTGTCGGTGCACCTGGTGGCGCAGAGCCTCTTCGCGTACCTGGAGCACCGGCGGGGCGCGGCGGCGGCGCGGCGGGCGGCTGCGCGGGGGCCCCTGGACGCGGCCTCGGCGCACAGCGTGGCGCTGACCATCTCGGCGTACCAGGAGGACCCGGCCTACCTGCGCCAGTGCCTGGCGTCCGCCCGCGCCCTGCTCTACCCGCGCACGCGCCTGCGCGTCCTCATGGTGGTGGACGGCAACCGCGCCGAGGACCTCTACATGGTCGACATGTTCCGCGAGATCTTCGCCGACGAGGACCCCGCCACCTACGTGTGGGACGGCAACTACCACCAGCCCTGGGAACCCGCGGCGGCGGGCGCGGCGGGCGAGGGCGCCTACCGGGAGGTGGAGGCTGAGGACCCCGGGCGGCTGGCGGTGGAGGCGCTGGTGAGGACGCGCAGGTGCGTGTGCGTGGCGCAGCGCTGGGGCGGCAAGCGCGAGGTCATGTACACCGCCTTCAAGGCTCTCGGCGACTCGGTGGACTACGTGCAGGTGAGCAGAAGGTGCCCCCAGCCCCCATGACCAGAACGCCCCAATCCCACTTCCCTGGGTCCTTGCTTGATGTAGAGATTGGAACGGACCTCTTCCTTCCTCTGTGTATTCATTCATCCATTCAATGTAGAGATTCTTTCTTTCCCTCATTCTTCCATCCATCTATCCAATATGTAGATCATTCATTCCTTTTATTTTTTCATTTATCCTTTCAACATAGAGATTCATCATTTCTTCCCTTCTTCATGGGTTCATCCATTTGATGCAGACTCTTCTTCAGTCATTCACTCATCCATCCATCTAGTACAAAGGTCATTCATTCCTTTATTCATCCATTCAATTTAGAGATTCATTCACTGATGCATTGCATTAGTTTTCTATTGCTGCATAACAAATTACCACAAATCTGGCAGCTTGAAACAAAACACAATTATTACCTTATAGTTTCCATGAATCAGGAGTCTGGGCCAAGCTTAACTGGATCCTCTGTTCAGGGTATTATCAGGTTGTGGTCGTGGTGTCAGCTGGAGCTGGGTCTTATCTAGGGTTCAGGGGCCTCTTCCAAGCTCATGAGTTTGTTGGCAGAATTCATTTTCTTGCCATCATAGAATTCATAGTAGCTTGTCTCTTACAGACCAGCAAGAGAAAGTCTTTGACTTCTAGACCTTCTTTTAAAGGGCTCATCCGATTAGGCCAGGCCCACCCAGGATCATCTCCCTTTGATTCACTTAAAGCCAACAGATAGGGACCTTAATTACATTGCAAAACCCCTTCACCATTTCCACATAAGGTAATATAATCAAGGGAGATATAGCCATAGTCCATTGGTTAGAAGCAAGTTACAGGTCTTGCCCACACACCAGAGGAGGGTATTAAACAAGAGCGTGGGTCTCAGGGCAGTATCATCTTAAAATGGGATTAGACATTGAAAAGGACTAAAAAATTCAAAGTTACATTCAGATTCACTGCACAGTGTCTCAGCTGCTCATCCTTTATCCCTCCCCTCAAGCACCAGCCCCGTGCAGGGATCTGGTCTGACCCTGGCCTCTTTCACCCCACAGGTCTGTGACTCGGACACGAGGCTGGACCCCATGGCACTGCTGGAGCTGGTGCGGGTGCTGGACGAGGACCCCCAAGTGGGAGCTGTTGGGGGGGATGTGAGGATCCTTAACCCTCTGGACTCCTGGGTCAGCTTCCTAAGCAGCCTGCGATACTGGGTGGCCTTCAATGTGGAGCGGGCTTGTCAGAGCTACTTCCATTGTGTGTCCTGCATCAGTGGTCCCCTAGGTGAGCAGGGATAGGGCTTGAGAGGGCCATGGATGGGATAAAGAGGGAGAAGGGGAGCCGGCACAGGTTGAGGATGTGATTGAGATTGGAGACAAAGATGGGGCTGGGACAGGAATTGGGGATAGGGATAAGATTGGAAGCTGGAGGAGGGGATGATATTTGGCGTTGGGAATGGATGGGAGAAAGGGTATGGATGCAGATTTGGGTTGGGGCTGGGGGAGGGTTTGAGGAAAGGGAGAGAGTGTAGTTGGAGTCAAGGACAGGATTGGGGCCAGGTTTGGAGTTGGAAATGAATTTTTGAGTGAAGATGAGTAGGGGATGGGGCTAAGAATGGATGTGGGATTAGGGATGGGGTTGGGGTGGGTCAGGGACAGGATTAGGGGAAGTTTGGGATGAGTATGGGATTGATGATGGATTTGTGGTTGAGAACAAGATTGGGGCTGCCGTTGCCGTTGGAGGTAGGGCTGAGAGTGGTATTGAGATGGTTAAGGATGGACCTAGAATTGGAGATAGGGGATGGAGTTGGCATTAGCAGAGGCTGATACTCTTTTACTCCCCACTCCCACCTAGGCCTATACAGGAACAACCTCCTGCAGCAGTTCCTTGAGGCCTGGTACAACCAGAAGTTCCTGGGCACCCACTGTACCTTTGGGGATGACCGGCACCTCACTAACCGTATGCTCAGCATGGGCTATGCCACCAAGTAAGCTGAAGGGCTGGGTGGTCAGGTGTGTGCTGGAGGTCAATGAGTATCCCAGCAAGTGTGCGTGTGCGTGTGTGTGTGTGTGTGTGTGTGTGTGTATGCATGTGTTGGTAATTCTCCGAACTCAAGTAACTCGGACAATGGGCTGTACCAAGGGAGGCATTAGGGGAGATTGGAAGGTACCATAAGGGGCAGAGGGGGCATTTTCATTGAACCATGTGACCCAATGGACTTTATCAAGGAGGTCAGGGTGAGGGTGGGGAATTCTACCTGGAAGATACAACAGAGATGGGCCAAGATGGCTTTACCGTGGAGAAAGGAGATTACTCCAAGTGAGGTGGGAAGGGGAAGAGATGAATAGATAGAGTGGGATCTAAATAGAGTGAGCAAGAAGAATCAAGAGGGAAAGGAGGGGAGCAACCAAACTCTAGTGGGTGCCTCAGGAAGAAAAGATGTAATTCACTGAGACTCGAGGAGGAGATGGGCTAAACCAGGTGAGGTTCAGAAGAAAGTGGTGTCTACAAAGTTAGACCCAGTAAAAGGGCCAGAGAGAACCTGGGGACCCCATGCATTCATTTGCCCAACAAATATTCTTTAAGTGCCTACAATGTATTAAGCTGTAGGGAGGCAGCAGTATGAAAAAGAGACACAAATTCGTGCTTACATTGAGGGAGACAGACAATAAATAAGATAAATAAGTAGAATGTCTAAGTAGTATGTTAGATAATAATGCCTGCTAAGGAGATAAATAAAGCCAGGAAGGGAGATAGGAAGTTTTGGGGTAGGGAATGAAATGTTAAATAGGGTACCCGAGGAAAGAGAGGGATGGAGGCTGAAATAGTGCATCTGGAGCAATAGCAAGGGAGAGCGTCAGGAGAGGAGGACAGAGAGTTACTAGGGGGCCATTCATGAGCCGCCTGTAGGCCACGGTAAGAACTTTGAACTAAGATGAGGGAGCCCTGGGAGGGTTCTGAGTAGAGGGGTGACATGTTGTAACAGGATCCCTGCGGCAGCTGTTTTGAGTACAGACTGCAGAGGGCACCGCGGTCAGCAGGGAGCCCACTGAGGATGCCAAGTGACACCGGGAAAGGAGACTAGACACCGTTGGGGTAGAACAGTTTGACCCCTCCTAACAAACTGCTGTTGGCCACCTGATGACCTTCCATAAAAGGGCTTCTAGCCTCCTATGGGCTTAGCTGGACAGGGTAGGGGTTGATTAGTGATGTCTGCCATGGCCACAGGAGGGGACTTTATGTTCCCTTGAGAAGCTCTAACACATGGGCTACCTTAGGTGGGAACCATGCCTGGCTGGTTCCTCACCACGGGGCCAGCCAATAATGATGAGCGCCATAGTATTCATAACAGATTAATGACAGCATTAGTAACAGTGTCAGTAACCGCAATGATATTAGTAATGCAACAGTGATATTAGTCACAGTAAAAACAGCAGTGGTAGCTAACGTTTATTGGGCAAGTACAATATACTGATCCTAAGCACTTGGCATTTAATCCTCATTCAGTCCTCACCATAGCCCTGTTAGGTAGAAACCATGATGGATCCCATTTTATATATGAGAACTCCGAGGCCCAGAGAGGTTAAGAAAACTGGCCCCAGTGGCCATCTGGCCCCGCTTCCCGACTCCCGTCCGGCCAGCAGGGGGAGCCGTGCTGACCATTCCTTCTTCCCCGGGTCCAGGTACACCGCCCGCTCCCGCTGCTACTCGGAGACGCCCTCGTCCTTCCTGCGCTGGCTGAGTCAGCAGACGCGCTGGTCCAAGTCGTACTTCCGCGAGTGGCTGTACAACGCGCTGTGGTGGCACCGGCACCACGCGTGGATGACCTACGAGGCGGTGGTCTCGGGCCTCTTCCCCTTCTTCGTGGCGGCCACCGTGCTGCGGCTCTTCTACGCCGGACGCCCGTGGGCGCTGCTCTGGGTGCTGCTGTGCGTGCAGGGCGTGGCGCTGGCCAAGGCGGCCTTCGCGGCCTGGCTGCGGGGCTGCGCGCGCATGGTGCTGCTCTCGCTCTACGCGCCCCTCTACATGTGCGGCCTCCTGCCCGCCAAGTTCCTGGCGCTGGCCACCATGAACCAGAGCGGCTGGGGCACCTCGGGCCGGAGGAAACTGGCGGCCAACTACGTCCCTGTGCTGCCGCTGGCGCTCTGGGCTCTGCTGCTGCTCGGCGGCCTGGTGCGCAGCGTGGCGCACGAGGCCACGGCCGACTGGAGCGGCCCTTCGCGGGCCGCCGAGGCCTATCATCTGGCCGCCGGGGCGGGCGCCTACGTGGGGTACTGGGCGGTCATGCTCACGTTCTACTGGGTGGGCGTGCGGAGGCTCTGCCGGCGGCGGGCGGGGGGCTACCGCGTCCAGGTGTGAGGCCAGGTGCGCGGGGCGCCCGCCCAGGGGCGTTCAGGGGAGGCGCAAGGAGACCTGACGGGGCCCCGGGGCTGCGAACTTGCTGGCGGATTCTCTGGGCCTCAGTTTCCCTCCTCTGTGAAGTGAGGGGGTCGACCCAAGATTTTGCAGCCTGGACTCTCTTTTGGGGCTGGGACTTCTGGGTCTCTGGGAAGGGGTATTTATTGAACAGGGTGTGGATTTTTAGGGGTGGGGAAAGGGGTCCCCACATGCTGTCCTGGGCCCAATTTCTCCCTGTCCTTATTTAATCTCCATTCGTACTGTGTGATTAGGATATAATAAAGAATTTTATTTATTTTCTTCTGAGTCTCCTCCCTTTTTTGAGAACTGAGGGGGCTGCACGGTCAAGAATTGAGGACTCATGGCTGAGTCTTGGTGCCAGCTCTTTGAATCTAGACAGGATACCCTCCTTCGTTGGAGCCTCGGTTCCCTCTTGGAAGATAGGGGTATTAATTCCATGGGTCAGGGTTGTTGTGAGGGGACAATTTCTCAACCTGTCATTCACAGCTTGTTATGGCGCACCAACCACATGCCGACACTGTTAGGCACTGTGGATGGAGTTTCCCTGGTCCATCCGCTCGGCTACTAAGAAAGGTAACTCAAACCTTCTCTCCCAAAAGCCCCAGCACCTCACCTTAGCTTGCTTCGTATCTCACTGAGAAAACACAGGTGACAAGAAGAAGACTCTCAGAGTCCCCACCTCCACGTCTTCCCATTCATCTGCAACTGTGCCCACACAGGCCACCTTCCCCTGTTACTGAGGGTGAACAGTCTGTGCTCTGAGCCAATGCCAAACCCTTCCACTTGGGCACTAGACCTCATGCCCTCTGATGTACTCAAAGATCTTATTCCCACGGTTCTTCCCGCCTCTCCTCCATCATCAGTGCTTCCCTCTCTCCCGGGTCTTTCCCATCAGCACCTAAATGTGCTGTTACTCTGATTTTTTTTTTTTTTGAGGAAGATTAGCCCTTAGCTAACATTTGCTGCCAATCCTCCTCTTTTTGCTGAGGAAGACTGTCCCTGAGCTAACATCCGTGCCCATCTTCCTCTACTTTATATGTGGCTTGCCAAGTGGTGCCATGGCTGCACCTGGGATCCGAACTGGTGAACCCCGGGCCACTGAAGGGGAACGTGTGAATTTAACCACTGCGCCACCAGGCTGGCCCCCTGTTACTCTCTGATTTTTAAGACTCCCTGTCTTCACTTTAGTTTCCCCTCAAGCTACTGTCCCATATTTCTAACAGCAAAATTCCTTGAAGGCTGTCTCTATTGGTCTTCAATGCTCTCCCACAAAGTTTGCCCATTTAAAGTGTATAATTCAATGGTCTTTAGTAAGTTTATAGATTTGCGTAGCCATCATCATAATCTTCCCAAAGGAACCCCACAGCGGTTGGCCTCTCATTCCTCACCCCTCTTCCCCACCCCAACCCTCCCAGTTAGGCAACCATGATGGACTTTCTGTCTCTATGGATTTGCCTATTCCGGACATCTCATATAAATGGAATCATGCAATGTGTGCTCTTTTGTGGCTGACTTCTTTCATTAAGCGTGTTTTCAAGGTTCATCCATGTTGTTGTACGTATCAATGATCCACTCCTTTTTATCACCAAATAATATTCCATTGCAGGAATATAGCACATTTAGTTTACCCAGTTACCAACTGATCGACATTGAGGATGTTTCCACATTTTGGCTATTGTGAATAATGATATGAACATTCACATGTAAGTTTTTGTGTGGATGTATGTTTTTAATTTTCTAGCGCTGGAATTGCTGAGTCATATGGTAATTCTATGTTTAATTTATTGAGAACTGCCAGATGGTTTTCCACAATGGCTGTACCATCTTACATTCCCACCAGCAAAGTATGAGGATTCTGGTTTCACTACATCCTCACCAACATTTGTTATTACCCAACTTTTTGATCATAGCTAGCGTGTGAAGTGGTATCTCATTGTGGTTTGATTTGCATTTCCCTAATGACTAAGTATATTGACTCCCACTGACTTGTAAACCCATGCCCAAGAGAGGGTCGCCCCCACCGCTCCATGGAAATTGCTCTTGTCAAGTTCACCAATGATTTCCACATTGCCAAAACCAATGGCCAATTCTCAGGCCTCCTGTTTCATAATCTGGCAGCAGCTGACCCAGTTGATCCCTCTCTCCTCCTCGAAATGCTTCCTGCACTTGGCTTTCAGAATGCCACAGCTGCCTTGCTTCCCCCCTTGGCTTTCCTTTTCGGTTCCTCTTAATGTTGCTGATGCTTAATTTTGGAGAAACAACTTCTCATCTCCTTCTCTTATCCACCTACACTCGTTTCCTCTGTGCATCCACTGTTATGGCTCTGAATGCCTCATTCATGCTCCATGCCTGGAGGTGGGATGCTGAAACTTATCTTCAGATCAGACTTTGCCCCTAAACTCCAGACTTGTACATCCAACTGCCTCTGAGACATTTTCACTTGGATACCTAATAACTAGACCCAACTCCTGATCTATCCTCCCTTCCTCCTCCTTAACTCCCATGAAACCTGCTCCTCCATTAGCTCAGTAAATAGAACTCCATCCTTCCAGCTGCTCAGACCAAAAATGCTAGAGCTGCACTGTCCACAACAGGAACCAACACCACATGGGACTATTTCAATTTTCATTCATTCATTGATTCAATCAATCAGTCATAAAAATGTTTACCAAGTACCTATTGGATTCCAAAACCTGCCATGTTTGCAAATACGGAAGTGATTAAAAGCCTGCCTTCCAGAAGTGCCTAGTCAAGGCAACAAAGAGTGTAACCAATGGTTAAAGATCCAGTTAAGGATCCCCAGACACAGGCCTCTATGAGGGGGGCAATTTAGATTTAAATTAGTAAAGCTATAAAAGATTATAATTTCGGGCCTTCAGGTGCACTGGCCACATTTCACATGCTTCAGGGCCCCATGTGGCTGGTGGCTGCCATACTAGACAGCAGAGATCTAGAACATTTCCATCATGGTGGAGAGTTCTACGGGACATCGCTGCTGTCCTGACCCCTGATCCTTGACCCTCCTTTTTTCTTTCTCTCGTCCTTAACATTCTGATCCATCAGCAAATCCCACTGATTCTACCTTCAGGACAGATCTAGAACCACTGCTCCTCATCTTCGTGTCACCACTTTGTCCACGAGCTGCATCTGTCCTGGTTTAAAGCTGCTATCTCATTCTGGATGACGACAGCACCTAACAGTGACCCCTGCTTCCACCCTTGCCCCCTACAGTCTGTTACCCAGGCACTAGCCGTGTAAATCAAATCAAGTCATGACCTTTCTGGGCTCAGAAACCACCCATGATCTCATCCTGAGGAAAATCCAGACCTTACAGTGACCGAGGTCCTGCATGATCTGGTCCGTGTTCTCTGTGACCTCACTGCATACTCATTGCAGAAACCCCTGCTCCAGCTGCACTGGCCTCCCAGCTATTCCCTCTGCACCAGGCGCGATCCTGCCGTTTCTTCTGCCTGGAACACTCTGCACACAGATATCCACATGGCTCACGCCCTCCTTCCCTTCTTTTTCTTTCAATATATTTTATTGAAAATAAATACGTTATTCTTTAATTATACTGGCAGACATCACTTGAATGTATGCAGAATGAGTCACTGCTATTCCTGTGTTAGATACCAGAAGCAGAACTACATTCAAGTGTGGGGCCTTCTCCAAAGGTCCACCCCACCCCCAACATTCCCTATCTCTGTTTCCTGCTTTATTTTCTCCATCAAACATATTACACGACTTCATGAATATTTTATTTTGCTTAAATTTCTTGTTTACTGTCAGACCATTCATTAGAATCTAAATTCCATGTGGGTGCAGACTTTTGTCTGTTCTGATTTCTTTTTTTTTTTTTTAAAGATTTCCCTGAGCTAACATCTGGTGCCAATCTTCCTCTTTTTTTCCTTCTTCTCCCCAAAGGCTCCCAGTACCTAGTTGCATATTTTAGTTGTAGGTCCTTCTAGTTCTGCTATGTGGGACACCACCTCAGCATGGCTTGATGAGTGGTGCCAGGTCTGCGCCCAGGATCCGAACCAGTGAAACCCTGGGCCCCCAAGTGGAGCGTATGAACTTAACCACTCGGCCATGGGGCCAGCCCCTGTTCTGATTTCTTCATTGCTGTCTCTACAGTGCCTTGAAAATGCGTGACACATAGTAAGCACTCGGTAAATCTCTGCCGAATGAATGAATCAGTGAGGGGAAGACGTCAGTGAATGAGAATGAGTACATGCCCAGAAGGAATTTATCTTTTAGATGGGGAAGACACAAAACCAAATAAGAAAATAAGTTTACATTAGGTCTGGATGAGTGCTAGGCACAAGCTAAAATAGGGAGCTGTCAGTCATGGGGAAGGGGAGCAGTCAGAGAAGGTGACATTTGAGCTGAGACCTGCGGGGTGATAGGCAGGTGGCTTCGTGAGATTCACAGTAGTTATTTCAAGTACGAAAGGTCAGCACATGCAAAGGTCCAGAGACAGGAGTGAGCTTTCCATGTTCAACGGACAGAAAAAGGCAGCCAGTGGGCCTAGAGATTAAAGAGGGGGATGAGAGGGAGGTGGGGTCAGTAAATAAACACAGTGCCCGCCGCACAGAGTTGTCGGGGCGGGGGGGGGGAGGTTAAGTGGGTTAACACAGTAAAGGCTCTTCTGAGTTAACTAAACAAAAAAGGGAGAAAACATTATTCTAGGGAGGAAATAGCATGGAATCAGGTCCTGGAAAGGGCGAGAAGAACCATTATGAACACAAGGAAGGAGCAGAGGCCAGAGAAACTGTGGGGTAGAAAGATCAAGGAGGAAAAGTGGTGGTGGGGGATAAGGCTAGCGAAGTCAGCAAGGGCCACAACCTGGGGCCTTGCAGGCCTTGATAAGGAATTGGATTTTGTTCCGATGGCAAGAGGGAGCCACTGAAGGGTTTTGAGCAGAGGAGTGACCCGAGCTGACATTCTTTAAAGTGGCTGCCATTGTGATGGACTGCGGTGGGACAAGGCTGAGCAGAGGCAGGGAAGCCAGTGGGGACGCTGCTGCAGTGACCCAGGCAAGAGATGGTGGTGACTGGGACCACAGAGAGACGGCACCTTTGTGAGATGTTTGGGAATTAAAATACTGACACTTGGAAATAGATTAGAAGAAGAGGAAAACTCAGGTTTCTGGCTGAGCAGCTGGGTGGATGGTGGTGCCCGTCATGACAGTGGGACAGCCTGGGGAGGAACGGACTTTCAGGGCGACATCTAGGACTCTGATTGACGGTGTCTGCTGCAGGAGGCTGCCAGAAATCTGCGGAGGGGTCTGAGCTTGTACCGAAAACCCTCAGCACGGGTCCTTGTGCTGCGACAGCTGTGCATGTTACTATTATTGCGGACGCCTATTCACCTGCGCATGTTCGGGGTAGGCGGCCCCTCCCCCCGTTAGTAGAGACCACCTTCAAAGATAAAAGACTCTATAGAGCTGAAATATATTCTTTATTTTAGAAATGCAAATAGGATAAAGAAGGGAGAAAAAGATACCTTTGTCAGTTGCCACTGAAGTACCATCGAAAGAACATCCTGGGGAGACAAGGAGGGGTTTGAGTGTGTGGGGAAGAGATTAAGGACCAGAAATCTGGGTCCTGGAAGCCTGGATCCCAAAGGCAGGGCGTGGACTCCGGGGCCTGAGGGAGGAGGGGCTGGGAGCCTGGACTCCTGGGTCTGAGGAAGAAGAGAGAAGGATGCTGGGACTCTGGAGTCCCCGGGACTCACCACGCCAGCAATGTCAGACTCGCTGATGCTATGGCCGCGGTGGCCGCTAGCAGGCACTGGTTGCTGGGCGTCAGGGCTTCGGGCGTGGCCAGCAGCTCGCCCAGACTCGGTCTCCAGGGTTCGATCATCTCCGCCTCCCGCGGCGCCCAAAGTAAAACTTCGCGAAAGGAGCTTTGGAGCTCGGTCTCCTTGATCGGGGGCGAGCCCGTCACTGCGGAGGCGCGCACGTCAGCCGGGTGCTAGCCCGGCCCCCCGCGCAGCCCGGCCCTCCACGCAGCCCCGCCCGCACCGTTAAGAAAGAAGTAGAGCCGCGCCAGGAGGCGCTGGTCGTGCTTGATCACGCAAGAGAAGGTCCCGCGGTGCGTGGGCTGCACCGGCCGGATCCGCGCCAGGTAGCCTTCGGCCCGCGGTATGTCTCGGAAGTAGGAGGGGTCCTGAGTCCGGAGCTGCGGGACGCTCGGGCTGAAGCAGCGAGAGGAGCGGTGCCCCGTCCCCGCCCCGAGCCCATGTCAGGTTCTCTGCGGCCCGACTCTCCGAACCGCAACCTACAAGGCCCGCCCCCGAGCTAGACCACGCCCCCTCGAGCCTCGGCTCCCCCGTCAGTGCTGACTCGCTGGTCCTCCACGCAGAGCCCGCCTCCCAAGTCTTGGCTCCACCCCCTGGGCCTGGTACTTATTTTCCGGCCCTGAATACTTATGCATAAGCCACCCCCTGAGCCCCGGTCGTGCTTTCTGAGCCTTGATCCCTCCCCTAAACGCCAGGACCCTCCCCTTGTAGGAAGCCTGAATCGAGACCGAGCTCCCGTGACACCCACCGCCTGGGTCCTGACCACCCATCCTCTAGTAAAGCGTCACCCGCCTGCTAAATCCTCTGCGCCGGCCCCGCCCCGACTCACACCTCCTCCTGCGAACCTCCAGGAATAGGTGATCTCCTCTTTAGGCAGCTGGAAGTTCACGGTGCAAGAGAACATGGCCTGCTGACCCCGGGTCACCGTCACATCCTGAACTGAAGACGGGCCGCGTCACCATCCCGGCCCCGCCCCAGGCCACCCCCTTCCCCGCTCTGCTCTCGCTGCTCCGGTTCGTCGGGTTCCTGGCCCTCCCAGGCCCCGCCCCTCACCTGGGCAGTCCAGCGGGAGGTCGCAGACTGTGGAGTAGCAGCCGCGGCAGCGGAAGCGCCGAGCGACCTCCTGGAGTCCTGTGGGGCGGGAATGCGGGGTCTGGGCTCCCTCTGCCTTCCCCAGCCCGCGTCCCCTTGGCCAACTTAAAGTGTGTTTAGCCTTCCTGGGTTCCATCGGCGGACACACTCTGGACCCCGCCTCCCCTGCGCTCATTGGCTCTCTCACCACTAGGATTCCTATTGGTTTGCTTTGGCTTTCAGACCCGCCTTCTCTGAGGTTTGTGAACAATACCTGGTTGACTGACGTTCCTCCAGGGCTTTTAGTGGCCTCCTACGGATCGGAGGCCCACCCATGCTCTCCCACTCGAAGTTCTACGTTTCATTGCCGACCACCTCCTTCCTCCCCCAATTCTGAGCTTTGAATGAATTGCTTACCGCAGGGAGGGATGCAGGCCGGGGCTGTGGAGAGAGAGGAAGCATTACTACCCTGCAAGTCGCGGGAGGTGCTGAAGCTTCCCTACAGGGTGTTACTGGGCCGGATGCATTCCTCCGAGGGGGCAGAGCAAGGCCTGCAGCGGTCCACCCAGGGGGCGGGGTCAGGGCTGCGGTGTTCCACCTGAGGACCGGACCAGGCCTGCAGCATCCCACTGAGAGGTCAGGTACAGGCCTGCTGCATGCGCCAAGGAGGCTGGGCCAGCTCTGGTGTATTCCACTTGAGGGAAGGGGGCTACATCCTGGGCGATGCTCGGAGAGAACAGGGTCGAATTAGGGGACCCAGTTAGAAAAGAGGTGTGGCCAGGCTGGAAGTAGCCCACTAAGGAGGCCCAGTTGGATAGGAAATCCTTCACAGTGTGGGCAGGGCCAGACCCAGAGATCCAGGAAGAGGTCCGGGCTCATCTGGGACAGGACCATCCCAAGAAGGGGTCCTAGTAGAGAAAACCTTTGGCCGAAGGGGCAGGACCAGACCCAGAGTGGTCGATGCTGGGAAAGAGGCCGTGTCCAGAGTGGCCCACCAAGGGAAGCAGGTTGGGCCAGGATAGAAGAGATGGAAGAGACGGAAGAGAGACGGCCAGGATATTGGACTAGAGAGAGCCGCTGGAGTCTCTGTGCGTGCCTGGGGGAAGGAGACGGAATCTGTTTTACCTTCTTTAAGCTGTGTAATGACCTCCTGTATTTTCTGCGCAGCATCAGGGAAGGCAACCTCAAAGGACCCTGGAGGGTGGAGGGGGGCCTTGGAGTAAAGGCCCTTCCCCTATGGCTGGCCGAGCAGGCCAGTACTGTGATGGTGTCTCGGCTTCTTGCCCAGCCCCTCCCCATCCCTGTCTCTGGTATATACCACATCCTCCCTGATTCTCACCTCCTCCCACCCTGTCTACCGGGAGGGCTAACGAGTCCCCAGTCTCCTTCCATCTGCTTCCTAACCATCTCTCTGATGGAACCCATCATCTACATTTATCTTGTTGAGAGGAAACATTCCTCATCAAGGCGTACTGGGCCCTATATGGTCTGGCCTAGTTTCCTCTCCCTATGACTCACCTTTCATTTCTTCTAATAGCAAAAGAACCACATTCTCCAGCACCTTAGGGCCTTTGCACGTGCTGGCTTCTCTTTCCCCCTACTCCTCTCATCCTTCATGTTGACCCTTGGGTCACCACATTAGAGGTTTTCCTTAACCACAAATCTAGTCGAATCCAGTTCCCTACTTTTGTCTCCCATAGTTCAATGCCCCATTCATTCCATTCAGAGCTCTCACCAGTTTGTAATTGCATCTATTTATATAATGGTGATCATTTAAGTCTGTCTCTTAAGTAAGTGGACATGTCCTTCTTTAGTGCTGTGTCCTCAGAACCAAGGAGAGGGCCCTGAGTCTTAGCAAATGCTCAATGAGGATGAGTAGAATGAATTCCATGGAGACCACAACTGGTGGCCGGTGGCCCCAATCCATCTCTTGGATGTGTTACATTTGGCCTGGAAAGTATTTAAAAAAACAAAATGAATGAGTTGCCATCATGTGAAATTTGGAAAAGTCACATAAAATGTTTGGCATCTCTCTAAAAAAATTTGGAAGCGCTATAACACTGTATTTCAACGAGGCAGCCATTCGATGGAGCTTAGGCACCCGCCCCTTCTCCATCATCCCCAGACACGATTCACTTCTGCTTCTCTTTCACTTTTTTATGTTCTCTGTCCTTAGGGGTGACTGACTTTTGGACACTGTCACGGCCTGCAAACTGTAAGGTTTTGTGCTTTTTCCAAAGTGGATGGCTGGATTGATGGAGTGGCGGAAGTGGTTTTGGAAATCTGAAATGTGGAAGGAACTGCGCCCCTCCCAAATTCATGTGCTGAAGTCCTAACCCCCAGTTCCTCCGAATGTGACTGTACTTGGAAACAGAATCTTAAAGCGGTCATTAAATTAAAATGAGGTCATCAGAGTGGGCCTTGATCCAATATGACTAATCTCCTTCTAAGAGGAAGTTTGGACACAGATAGACACAGAGGGAAGACCATGTGAGGACACAAGGAAAAGATGGTCATCTACAAGCCAACGAGAGAGGCCTCAGAAGGGACCAACCCTGCCGACACTGACACCATGATCTTGGGCTTCTAGCCTCCAGAATTGTGAGAAAATAACTATCTGTTGCTTAAGGCCTCCAGTCTGTGATACTTTGTTACAGTGGCCCTAGCAAAATAATCCACCGGGATTGCAAGTGCCTCCAAATGTCTATTTTCTCTTTAGGAACAGAACACTCCATTTCAGCCAGGAAAGGAGTCCCCAGATAAAAGACTACATTTCGCAGTGTTCCTTGCAGCCAGTTGTGGTCATATGATCTAGTTGTGGTCCCATGACCAGGTTCTGGCCATTGAGATGTAAGTGGAAGAGTCATGTGGGAGAGTCAACAGGAAGAAGCTTTAAAAGAGAAGTGATGTCATCTTATTGATCCCTTCCCCTTTCTCCATTCTGCTGCCTGAAATTTGGATTTGATGGCTGGAGCTCCAGCAGTCATATAGGACCATGAGGACAAGGGCTATAACCTAGGATGGTAGAGCAGAAATCTAGAAGGAGCTTGGGTCCCCAAGAATATAGAGCTGCCACACTAGCCTTAATGGCCTACCTCAAGTCTTACTTTAATGGGAGAAATAAACTTTTAGCTTGTTTATGCCATTGCAGGTTCCTCTGCGATTTAAAACCATACAAAAAGGGAGAGAATGGAGCATATTGGCAAGAGTGTGGCTGAAGTGATGCTCACTGGGTATAAACTGGAGAGGGGGGTCACTGAAGCCAGGAAGTGGGTTCAGAATGAGGGGTCAAGGACTTAGAGGTCTCTCCTTGGCCACAGAGCAGGCGTGTGGTCTGGAGATGGGAGTATGATCAGGAGGATGTGGTCAGAGTGGGGCGCTCAAATCAGAGGCCAGGATGTTGGAGTCATCATCCAGGGAATATCTTTGGGCCAAACCCAGGACCTGGAGGGGAGGGTGAGTGTGGGCTATACTAAGTGGGCCATGGAGCAGGGTGTGTTCTCTGTAGAGTAAATCATGCCAGGAAAGTGGGGATGGAGTGAAATGTCTAAAGAGGCCAAGGGGTGGGGTTATATCAAGTGAACCACAAGGGGGCGCGGGTGGACGTTGTCAAGTCTTCCCCAAAAGTGCGTGTCATTAGGAGCTTCAGCTGTTTCTGATCATCTGAGTTTGAGTCCTGGCTCGTCCATCTACGAGCACACCTGTCTCAGATCTGAGATATCCATCCCAAGTCCTCCTCCCTCTGTGACTCTGGCCAAGTGAATGAACCTTCCTGATCCACAATCTCCTCATTTATAAAATGGGACGACCCCAGTGTCTACCTCACGAGTTTTTAATGCCATACAACCTAAAAGCATCCCCATCCCAAATGATGTGCCAGCCGCCGTTTAATGACTGCGTGAGAAGGTCTGTCAGCGCTTAAAATAGTGCCTGGCAGACAGCGTTACGGAAGGGGCAGCTATTAGTACGACCGTCCCCAAGTTTGAGTTGGGGAAACTGAGGCACAGAGAGGTTAGGAAGGTGGCCCAAGGTCACATAGCTAGATTTGAAGCCAGGCACTTGGGCTCCAGAGCCTCTGCGTGTAACCACTGCCTGTGGTGTATTCCCTGCTCTCTACACCATAACACCCACTGCATGGTTTATATATGGTCTCACTCCACCACCAAGAGCCACTCTAAGTCAGCACGTCCATCTCTCAGGTCCTCCATCTGGGAGAGACTGGGGTGGGAGCGGGGGGGTCATCCTGGCTTCTTCCCATCCTCCTCATCCCACATACATCTGGTCCAGCTATCTCCCGAGTCTGTCTTCCCTGTCTAGCTGAGCCCCAACTTTGTCATCTGGAAAATGGGGCCATGAAACCCCACCTCACAGGCCTGGTACGAGGATTTCCTTAAGGGGGATAATTGGCATAAATAACTCTCTGTCTCGCAGACACAGCCTCTCCCATGTACAGACAGGTTTGGCAGAGACACAGTCAAATTCTTGATCTTCCTTCTCCTCCATTCTCATGCCCCACCCCCCTCAGCTCAGCCCTCATCTTGGCCCACCTGGACCACTGAGACTGGCCTGGGCCACCACCGACCATCTCCCCACTGGTCTCCCTGCTTCTCCCTTTGTCCCCCATGGCCTTAGTCAAATCCTGTCTCTCTCTCCCTTCTCAAAATCCTCCAATGGCTCCCCTATCTCAGAGCAAAAGCCAAAGTCAGTCCAAGGGCCTACAAGACTGGTTCTCAAAGCGTGTTCCTGGAGCAGCAGCGGCACATGGAAACTTGTTAGAAATGTCCACTTCCAGGCCCCACCTCAGACCTACTGGTCAGAAACGGAGGGTGGGGCCCAAGGGTCTGCATCTTAACAGGTTCCCAGGAGATTCTGATGTACGCTGGGCTTGAGAACCACTGGCCTAGAAGGCCCTACAGGATGTGCCCCTTTCTGCCTCTCTGATTGCATCTCCTCTCACTTTCTCCCTTAATGACTCCACTCCAGCCCCACTGGCCCCAGGGCCTTTGCACTGGCTCTTCCCTCTGCCTAGATGGCTCTTTCCCCAGATTATTGACATGGCTCTCACTGTCACCTCCCTCAGGTCTGTGCTCAATTGGACCCTCTCACTTGTGCCTTCCCTCACCAACCTATTTAAAATGATCACCCCATCGGCCACCTCGCTCCTTTCCCCTCTCTGTTTTCCTCCACAGCACGGATCGCCAACAGACATACTGTAGTGTTTCACTGATTATGTTTATTGTCTGTCCCCCATCCCTCCCTACAATATAGGCAACCTGAGGGCAGGTAGTGTGCAGTTTTGGGCACAGCTGGGTCCCTAATGTTGTTCCTGGCACATTCAATAAGTATCTGTGGAACGTATTGCACCAGCTTCTCCCGGCCTCCAGTCCATCCTCTGCACAGCCCTGGAGGATCTTTCTATACCCCGAGCTGATGCTCCCCGCCCATCACCTGCTCACAGCCTGCTCCTCCAGGACAGAATCTCAGGTCTCCCTGACCTTTCAATTGAACCCTGGACCATGTATCTAGCTGACTCCTGGATGTCCCCGGGACCCCTCACAGTCACTGCGTCCTAGCTCAGCTCACCATCTACCCTACTCCTGCTCCTTCTCCTGGGCCCCCCTCCACCGGGATGGCCCACTGCCCACGCAGGCCGACGCTGTCCTCTAACCCCCCCCCTGAACAGCCCATCAGACCCAAGCCCCATCCCTCCTGCCCTCGACTCTCTCAGCAGGTCCCCTCTTCACCTTCACAGCCCCCGCCCCAGCTCCAGCCTCCTTTCGCCCAGCCTCCACTCAGGCCTCCCAGCCTCCACTCTCTCCTGGCTCCAGTCCATGCCCCACACAGCTCTAGAGAACCTTCTACACCCAGAGCTAGGCTCTTTCCTGCTTTTTTTTCTGTGACAAGACAGCCCACATGGGGAGAAAGGGCGTCTCCTTGGGTCCCGAGCCCCCTGCCAGCTCCAGCTCCTCAGGTCCTGCTTTAGGGGTGGGGGATCCCCCAACTGAAGTCTTCTCCATGCCGGCCCCCCAGACACCTCTTGGATGGACAGGAAGCTCCCCATCTTTGGGGTTTTTGCCAAAAAGCTTGGTGGACAAGAGCAGGAAGCAAAAGGAGTAACTTTAGACGTAGAAACAAGCCCTGAGCCCCGGACCTCTGCGGTGGCTGGTTTATGCTTCTCAGCAGCACTCGGGCCTCCCTCCACCCCCAACAGTTCCAGTCTCTGGCAGATTCAGGGGGATCACGTGTCGTGTGACCATGGTGACCTGGTGTGATTATTGCTAACGCTGCCCCTCGGCCACCAGTGTTCCCTCAGCCCCGAGGCCCCTCGGCAGGGCCACACTCGTGTGTCTCCAGAGCTGTACTCTGGTGTCCCGCCCACCCCAAGGCTGTCACATGTGCCTGTCTCTCTTTACGGCCGACACAGAACAATCTTCTCCCTGTTCCTACCTGCGTTCCTCCCCCCGTAATAGCCTCACAGGTCAAAAATGTGGGATCACTTTGTTAACTATGAGGAACAGACATATGTTTTATCCTAGAGAAAGAGCCCCTCCCTGGGGTCTGTCTCATCAGGGGGCCCCTCCCCTCTTGCTGGGGCTTCTGGCCATCCTGGGAGGCAGGGAGACGGTCCCACCTCACAGGTGGGTAAGTTGAGGCCCAGCGGGAGAAAGCGACATGTCCAGAACTGCATAGCCAGGAAGAGGAAGAGACACACAGCCAGGTCGGAACTCACGTTTACCTGATCCCAACAAGGCTTCAGGCTCTAGTCACTTCTGCCCTGTCCCTTCACCTCCTGCCAGCATCACCCATCCTTTCTCCCCACAAGTAACCAGGCTCACTCAGCTTCCCAGCTCCACCTCCTCCCAGATCACTGCCACATTCTGGCCGTCCTCCCGGTACACACGTCTGCCTCTTGGGGCTCTGAGCCCACATCTCCCACCCGTGCCGTCCTCACCCTACTCACCCCGGGCAGCGGCCATCTCCTGGAGGGAGTGGGTCATCTGGGTGAAGGCGTCGTGCAGGTGGTTTCTCTCATCGTAGTCTGGGGGTGGGGGGGCGGTGGGGGGAGTGGCTGGGGGAGGCAGCCCTCCCCACACCACCATGGCCACAGTGTGGACAATCTCAGTCTCTGAGTCTCTGTCCCTCCCCAGACTCTATCCTATCTTCTCTGAGTCTGTCCCCCCCAGTCTCTAGCCTCCCCTCTGTGAATCTCTGCCCCGGCTCCAGTCTCTATCTTCCCCTCTGATTCTATGCCCCTAGTGCTCCATCCTTCCTTCTCTGAGTCTGACTCCCTCGGTCTCCATCCTTC
>NC_060279.1:87252582-87287964 GCF_021613505.1 Equus quagga
CTCCCTCGGTCTCCATCCTTCCTTCTCTGAGTCTGACTCCCTCGGTCTCCATCCTTCTTTCTCTGAGTCTGAGCCCCGCTCCAGCCTCTCCTCCCCGTTCTCAGGGTCTGCCCCCCGATCTCTGTCCACCTGTGTCTGTGTGTCTCTCTGGGTCTCTCTAGCCTCTCTGGTCCCTCCCTCTGCATGCCCCCCAGGGCCCTGGAAGACGACGGGGGTTTTCTCACTGATTTCAGTGTCCAGGAGGCCCTGAAAGGCTGCTGTGAACGCCTTCTCGCACTTCTCACGCTCCGGGCCCTCCACACCGCTGAAGATCTGGCAGATGCGGAGCCGCTCTTTGTAGGATGTGAAACAGAGGAGACAGGCCCAGGCGGGCACCCTGAGGACCACGAGGGCCACCAGGGTGGATGGGACAGCACTCTCTGGGGCCAGCAGGGCCATGGCAGAGGCTCTGTGTCCTGGCCCAGGGAGAAGCTGGTGACCTTTGTGAGGTCACCGTGGGGCGGGGGAGGGGCCATGGTGTGGGGTCAAAGGTTGGGTTTCAGTTGCTGGTCAAATGTCAGGCTCCAAGGTTTTCAAAGAAGGGTGCCAGGGGTCAGGGATCGGACTGGCAATCCCCAGGCTTGTGGTTGGGCCAGACGCCAGGCTCCCAAGAACCTCACCTGTGACCCTGGACGTCCTCACAGGTTAAAGGGTCTCAGGGACCCAGAGGCCGGCAGTCGTGGTGTGTGGTGGCCTGACAGACCCTGGGGTGGGGTAGGGGGGTGGATCAGAGGTGGAGATGGCACAGAGACACCACGAGGGCCCGAGACAGAAGCTGAGACACAGAGAGACGTCGGGAGGGTCAGAGACCCAGAAAGCACAGTAAAAGAGATGGAGACAGCGTCCAAGAAGCCACCATGCAGAGACACACAGAAGACTCCAGAGACACCATGGAGAGAGACAGACAGAGAAAGCAAAATAGAGGTTTCTCGATGAGAGAGAATCTCTTTCAGGGAAGGAATGCAGGGGCGAGGACAGGAGAGACAGCCCAGCTCCTCCTCTCAGGGTCCCTGCGGCAGCCCCCTGAGCCCGGCGGGGTGGGGCAGCGGTCAGGGCCTGGGGGTCCCCGCCGGGCCGTCCCGTGCAGGGCGCAGCCTGGGGAAAGCTAGGAGGCCGTATAGTGATCTCCGTGGGTGTCCTCCTCAACTATACAACCTCCTACCTCAGCCCGGGGGGCGCGGCAGGTGGACAGACAGACGGATGGACGGACAGACGGGGGCCAGGAGGGCCAGGGAGGGCGGGGAGGGCCGGGGAGGCCCCAGCCGCGATGGTGAGCCCCCGACACGGACCCACAGACACGAGCTTGTGTGCGGCGAAGGCCCCGCAAGGTCGGTTCTACGGGTGGGTGCCAGGCCCCAGGAATCCGGGCCCCCGGCCCCCTCCTCCCCAAGGAGCCCAGGAATCAGTCCCTTGGCCCTTTCCTTAGCAGGGACCCAGGAGTTCAGGCCCCCAGACCCTTTTTCCCCAAAGGTCCCTGGAGTCCAGGCCCCAGCCCCCGCCTCCCTCAGACCCGAGAGTCCAGCCAGGCCTGCCTCCCTGGGGAAGGCACAGCCTGGCTTTCTGGATGCTGGGTCAGAGGGAACCTCACCTGTGTTGGAGTTTGGCCCATTGGGCAAGACGGCTCCCTACCTACCTGTCAGATTCAGGAATCCAGGACCAGAGCAGAGGAGGACCAGGGAACATGAAACCTTCAAAATCTCTCTGGGTAATTTTTTCCCCCTCTCCCGTCCCTTCTTTCAGCTTCTCATCATTTACAATGATGACAGCTATGATCCCTGAGCGCTAACACCACCCCAGGCCTCTGCTATCTCGCAGGCAGGAGTACAAGGTGCTATCAGTTCCCCCATTTTGCAGGGGAGAAGGCTAAGCCCCAAGAGGGGAAGGGATTTGGCCAAAGCTGGCCGGTAAGTGGGAGGGGCCGGGCCTGCACCCACTCTCTCCACCCTGGGCCAAGAGTCTGTGCCCTTGGGGGTCCCTCCCTCTGTGCAATCGCTGTCCCTCTGTCCATTCTCTGTCTTTCTTGCTCTCACTGTCTCACGCTCCATCTCCATCGTTCTGGTGCTCTCTCTCTCTGACCGTCCTGCAGTCTCTTTCTGCTGCCGCTTGGTCTCTGTCTCGGCTTCTGTCTTACCTGGTCTCCTTCTCCTCCTGCATCTGTGGTCTCTCCGTCGCTGTGCATGGCTCATTCTCCCCCTCTGTCTGTCTGTCTTCCCCTTCTCTCTCACAGTGCCTTCCTCAGTCTGTCTCTCCGCTCTCGGCTCTTATTTTCCTCCCTCCCTCTCTCTCCTTCTCTTCTCTCATTCTTTTTCTTTCCCTTCTGTCTTTCATCCTCCCCTTCTTCTCCTCTTTCCCTCCGTCTTTGTCCCTCTCATTCTCTCGGTCTCTCTCTCCCTCAATTTCTCTCTCTTGCTCCCTCTCCCTCCTCCCCTCCCCCTTCTCTCCATCTCTCATCTCTCTCCTCTCCTTCTCTCCCTCTGGCTCTCTCCTTTTCTCTCTCTTTCTCCTTCCCTCCCTCCTGGGTCTCTCTCCTCCCTTCCCTCCCCCTCCATCGCTTCTCTCTTTCCGTCTCCCTCCCTGTTCCTTCTCTCTCTCTCTCTCTTTCTGTCTTTCTCCTTCCTTCTCTCCCTCCCCCTCGCAGCTCGGAGCCAGGTCTGGAGCTGGGGGTGGGGTGGGGGTGGTTGGAGAAGGGGCCCAGGGCTGGGGTAGCGACCTGCTGAGGAGGGGGAGGAGAGGCGGGAAGGGGCGGAGGAGGAAAGGGGGAGGCGGGGGCCAGAGACGGGTCTCCGGTCCCAGCTCTCATCCCCCTTCCCTCCTTCCCAACCTCCCAGACCCTCAGGCGGGGGCGAGAGTCAGGCCAAGGTGGGGAGGAAGGGGAAGGGAGGAGGCTGCCCCCGCCCCCCCCCACACAACCTGGCCCAGAGCCCAGGCCTGGGTTCCCAGCATGCCCCGGGGCTGCCTGGGGCCTGAGGTGGGGGTGAGAGGAGAGGGGAAGCTGAGAATCTTCAAGATTTGCAGGACCTGAGCATCTCCCCACTCCCCCAACAAATTTCTCCTTGGGGAAACTGAGGCCCAGAGAGAAGGGTCAGGACTTGTTCAAGGTCACTGGACAAGGCGTTGGTGGAGATGCGAACTCCTGGGCCCAGAGGCCCGATTTGGGGAAGGGGTTGGCGCTGGACTTCCCCCAGGTCTGGGTCCCCCTCCCCCTCTCTGCAGACCCTGGGGAGCCCCCAAGGGTCAGAGAGCAGACCCAAACAGTCTGGCACCATGGCAACCAGCTGGCCCCGCCCCCTTAACCCCCGGAGGGCTGGACTCCAGCTGGGGCTAAGGGGGAGGTGGGGACTCCTGGGTTCGGGGGAGGAATAGGCTGGGGGCCCGAACTCGGGGGTTTCGTGGAGAGTGGGGGCTGGAGTGTGGACTCCCAGGTCTGTGGGAAGAGGGTGGAGACCCAGACTCCTGGGTCCTGGGGTAGAGGGGGCTAGGGATTTGGATTCTGGAATTCTGAGGGAGGGGGGAGCGTTGCCGACTCCCAGATCTAAGGGAGGAGGGGGCTGGGGCCTGGAATCCCGGGTCCCCAAGGGAGCATGGATGCTGGGCCTCTCCTCCGCCAGACATCCCCTGCCCCCGCCGCTGACCCTGGCCTGTCTGGCAGCCCAGACAACCTCCCCCCTCCTCCGCGGCCCCCTCCCACTTGCACGGCTCACCCTTGACCCTTCAAAGCCCCGCAGACCCTTCCCTGCCCCTCCCCCTCCCCTCCAGCCAGACGTTAACCCTTCCGCTGCCAGGGGCACCTCCAAAGCCGGAGTCTCTCCCTTCGCCTCCCCCGAGGGCTCGGGCGGGCATCTTGCCCCCAGGCTCCTCCAGCTCCGTACCCAGCTTCCACAGCCCCATCTCTCTCCGCGCAATGTAATCCAGTAGGTGTTCCCTGCCCTCTCTTCCTTCTGGACCCCGGAATCCAGGCCCCCAGCTCCCTCCTCCAAGGATTCAGGAGTCTGGGTTCCCAGCCCCCTCCTCCTCCCAGAACCCAGAAATCCAGGCCCCCGGCTGCCTCCTCCCTCAGGGACCCTGGAGTCCGGGCCCCGGGCCCCATCCCCCTCCCTTCCCGCAGACTCACGGCTCCGCGGCTCCCGCGTCGGAGGGAAGGGTCTCCTCGGTCAGCCCCCAGGCCGGCTGAGCTGGCCCCACCACCGCCGGCTCCTCTCCATCCTCTCCCCGCCTCCGCCGCCCCACGGCCTCTCCCCTTCCTCCTCGCGTCCCCACCATCCTCCTTCCCTCCGCCCAGGCTCCCTCCGGCCTGCGCCTCCTCCCCGGCTCCGCAGGCCGGCTCCCCCGCCCGGGACCCCGCCGGACCAGCCCCCTCCCCAGGGGGCCCCCGCCCCGGCCCCTCCCCATCGCCCGGCCCAGTCCGGCCTGGCTTCCCCCCTGCCCCGGAGCTGGCCTCGGTCCAGGGGAAAAAATTCCATCCAGCCCCGGGGAGGAGGAGCGGGGCGGGGGAGGGCGCGGGGAGGGGCGGCCGGGCCGGGGAGCGTGACGCAGGGAGGAGGGAAGGGACAAAAGGAGCCGGGAGGCGGCGGGGCCGGCGGCGCTCCCACTTCTCCCTCCCTCCTCCTCCCTCGGCCGGGGCCCGTTTCTCTCTCTTCGCTCCGCTTTCCCTCGTTCCTCCACCTCTGCTCCCTGTCCTTCTCTCTGCCTGCCTCCTTGCCCTGTGCATTCTCTCCTCTCTCCTCTTCCTCCTTACACCTCCGCCCCATCGGGGTCTGCTCCTCTCCTCTCTCTCTCCCAGCCTCCTTCCCCTCCCTCCGCTTGGGTCTCTCCACCCACCCAACCACCCATTGGGGCCTCAGAGGTGAATCAGACCCATATCTGCCCTTGCAGACGCGGAGCTCACGGTCTGATGGAGGAGACAGACGCAGCGCAGACAGTTTCAATCCAGGGTGATCGGGGTACGACAGAGGGGAGACCAGCGGCTGTTCGATCCCAGGGGCAGAAGGAATCCTTTTAGCTGGAGACATCTGAAAGGACCTCCAGAGAAGGCAGTGGTTGTGGCCTGACCTCCAAGAACTGGGAGAAGTTAAATCTGAATTGTCGAGAGAGAGGCAGGCAGCAGTAAGGGCGGTCCAGGCAGAGGGCACGGCTTAAGCAGAGGCCCAAAGGCAGGAAACCAGGGGCGATTCCGGGAGAACAGCACAGCAGTCAAGTCTGACGGGAGCCTTGGAGGACAGGAGCCAAGGAGCATAGAAGATGAGGCTGAGGTGGTGGGCGGGGCCAGGTTCGCAAGCGCTGTGAAGGCCAGATTGGGGACTTTCTCCTGCGGGTGATGGGGAGCCACAGAGGGTTGTGAGCAAGGGGGAGGGGCAGGGTCTGATCTGGGAGTCAGAAGGCCCTCTCTGGGGCCCTGTGGGGGACGGATAAAGGACGAAAGAGTGGTGGAGGCTGGGAGAGTGGGGAGGAGGATGCGTGAGCTGGGGCTGGGACCCTGCAGGCAGAGAGGAGAGGATGGGGCAGAGAATGTGAGGAGGCAGGAGGGACTGGGGACTGACAGCCTCCTCACTGGGGGGTGACAGGGAGGGAAGAAGTGAAAAAGATACAACAACCGGGAGTCCGTCTGGCCCAGGAAATGAGGGGACAAGAGTTGTTCCCAATGGGGAACCGGGAGGAAGAAGGAAGATGCTGTGTACAGCTTGGAACTTAGTGGACATTAGGGGCCTGGGGGCATTTCGAGAAGACACTCAGGCAATGGTGGGTATAGGTTCTGGGGCTCTAACAATGACAAATGCATTTCCCTCCCACCCTGTCCCCTGGCCACCCAGTTCTTTCTGGGGACGTCTTATGCTTACCAATTTCTTGTGTGTCTTTCCAGTAGAATTCTATACCTATGCACATGTGTTATACCATTCTCCTTCTATTTCTGTCCCCAAATGGGATCACATTATTCTACACTTTGCTTTTTTAACACTATATCCTGAAGATTCCCCTATATCCATGCTTATAGAACTACCACATTCATTTTAGTGGCTGCATAGTATTTCATTGTATACATTTATTTATCCATACTTATTCAATCAATTGGGAGTTTTTTTTTACATAAAGAAACTAATGCTTATGCATATGCAGATTACTGAGGATTTTTGTTTTTTACTGATTTCTGATTAGTATTTACTAATGATAGGAATAATAATAATCAATACACATACCGTTTATTGAATGTCTACTTGGGGACAGGCCCTAGGTTGGGTATTGGTTATACATTATATCATTCAATCATCACAACAATCTTATTTTTAGGAGCTGTTATTATCTCCATCTAAGGATGGGGCAACTGAGGTTCTGCATAGTGAGTTGCCCAAGCTTACAAAGCGAGTAGCAGAGCCAGGATTCGAACTCAGGCCTCTGTGGCTCCATGTTCCATGCCCTTTCTTTGGAGGTGGGCTGCCTCCATGAAAATGTGGAACTACTTGAAATTGACATTGGGCATATGGGAGACTTGCCATGCACACAAATCTGCACCTTGACTTGGTATCTAGAATCACCCTGCGTTCACCCCAGATGCCCCATAGTGAGGTCAGGACCGTAACCACACCATTCTGCTGTCTCTGTCCTGGGCTTGATGCCGCTGTGTTGTGATTCTGGGTGTCGGTCTGTCTGGGAATTCTATGAGGGCACGCTGTCTGGCTGAGTCATCTCTGCCCTCAGTATCGCTCAGCTTAGGGTGTGGCTCAAAGCAGAGGCTCAGGAAAATGTTTGCTAAATGAATGAACGGAGGGATAGATGAATAACAAATGGGTTGTGGGTTAGGCTGGGACTTGCTGAAGCCTCTGGGATAAGAGAACATAATTCCCGTTAGTTCCTGAAACATAAGGGTTACATTCCTATTGGTTAGTGAGTCACTGGGGCCACTGTTTCCATCATTCTCTGGTATCCAGGGTTCACAAATCCCTCGGCACCTAAGACTCAGCTACTGCAGTTCCCACAAATCCCTGAGACTCTGGATCCACCATTCCCAGCAGCCCCCGTGGCTCAAGATCCGCTATTCCCATCAGCCCCTGAGACTCAGGATCTGCCATTCCTGTCAGCCCTGGAGACACAAGGGCCACCATTCCCATCAGACACTGGCACACAAGTACTGCTTGCAATTCCCATACCCCTAAGATACAGGGACCACCATTTCTATCCATGCCTGAGACACAAGTTCCACCATTCTTATACCCTGGAACAACATGCCAATGGAAAACAGAAGCATTCTGCCCTTTACCAGGCCGTCCCCAGGTTCCTAGGACTGTTAACCAGGAAGACACTTCCGCCTGCCCTTGGGTAGGTCTGAGTCACCTGTCAATGCTGTAGACAGGGAGGCACCAGCTCATGAAGAACATCAAAGCAGAGAATCTTCCACGTGAGGGATCAGCCTGAAACCCGAGATAATCCTACAGCACCACCAGAGAATCCTTCCAGGTGGGGGTTAAACCCTAAACTCAAGATAATCCTACAGCACCGCTTAATCCCCACAGGTGCGATAATCCTCAGGTGGGCAGAGCATCCGCAATACCAGATGATCCAAAGGCAACAGATGCTCCGATTGCGCCATTGAATAATCCCAAGTGGTAACTTGCCCCTGGTGGACTTGTAAGAATTGAGGACGGGGGCATCTTTTCTGTGTGTGTGTGGTGGTGGTGGTGGGTGGGGAGAAGATGACAAATCTCATTCCCACTATTAACCCTTTCCTGGACAAGGAGAGTTGGAAAAATAGGTGTGATTTGAGGGGGAGGGTTTCTCTATAGCCCGTCTCTTCCCTTTAGGATCATGCCTTCTGGTCCTCTGAATAGTGAAGGGTGTTCAGCTGCTCTGCTCTTCACGTCTCAGCAAAAAGTAGGGGAGGTGGTTCCGAGGTTCAAGGAGATTGGAGCCGGAGTGGCTATAGGTTTTGCAAGCCCATCAGCTGCCATGCACTTCCCCTTCCTCTCGTAAGAGAGCCTCTTTCCTGTGAGAAACCCATTCCATGTGACTCTAACAAGAATGTTCTAGCATAGTGCCCCTCTTCCCTCCCCTAAAACACATGGGCTGGGTGTGAGACCCAATATGGGCCAATCAGAACATTCATTTGTGACCCCCTCCCCATCAGACCTGATTAGAATTCAAGATTTTATTTTCTTATCCTGACACTTTATTTTATGTCTTCTAAAATATACAAACATTTGTATGCACATATAGTGTTTTTGATTTCCAGGAACAGAATTGTATTGTATGCAGCAAGGCAATGAAGAGCACAGACTCTGAAGCCAGATTGCCCAGGTTTGAATCCTGGCTCAGCTATTCCACTAGCTGTGTCTCTTTATGCCTC
This sequence comes from Equus quagga, assembly GCF_021613505.1. Taxonomy (NCBI): domain Eukaryota; kingdom Metazoa; phylum Chordata; class Mammalia; order Perissodactyla; family Equidae; genus Equus; species Equus quagga. The sequence continues at coordinate 87,260,954 of NC_060279.1, forward strand.
AGTTTTGTCATCACTGAAATGGGTATGATAATAATAGTACCTACATTGCAGGGTTGAGACCAGAGGACTAAAGGAGTTAACATATGTAAAGTGCTTAAAATAGTGTCTGGCACATGGTAAGCCACAGAGAAGAATTATCTGTTGTTATTATTCCTACAGAGAAATATAGAGCTAGGCCTTTCTTCTAGTCTCTTCATGCACAGGCACAGAATTTTACATAAATGGGACAATTTATACTCATGGAGCTATTCTTATGACACTCATCCTCTCCCCTCCCCCACCTTTCTTTTTTCTTTGCTTGCCTTTTCTGGACTTCTCCCTTTTTGTCCATTCCCCAGGGGCCTCTCCACCCTAAATCACGTGTCTGTTGTGGGTTTAGTTGTGTCTTCCCAAAAAGGTAGGTTGAAGGCTTAATCTCCAGTGCCTGTGAATATGACCTTATTTGGGGGTCTTCACAGATATAATCAAGTTAAGATGAGGTCATACTGGGTTAGGGTGGGCCTTAATTCCGATGACTGGTATCCCTAAAAGGAGAGAGAGATTTGAAGATACAGAGGAGACCCACAGGGAGGAAGGCCATGTGACAACGGAGGCAGAGACTGGAGTGATGCGTCTCCAAGCCGAGGACTGCTGGACCATCAGAAGCTGGAAGAGGGGAGGAAGGAGCCTTCAGAAGGAGCTGATGCCTTCATTTCTGACTTCTGGCCTCCACAACTGGGAGAGAATCGATTTCTGTTGTTTCAAGCCACCCAGTTTATGATAATTTGTTATGGAAGTCCTAGGAAAGCAATACAGGATCTATGTTAACCTATGTGTCTTTCCATTCTTTACTTCACACATACACACACATGAGTTTACACATATTTAGTTTGCATTAAAATTCAGCTTCAGGGGCTGCCCCCGTGGCACAGTGGCTAAGTTCGTGCACTCCTCTTCTGCAGCCCAGGGTTCATAGGTTCAGATCCTGGGCGTGGACCTAGCACTACTTGTCAAGCCACACTGTGACGGCATCTCACATAAAATAGAGGAAGACTGGCACAGGTGTTAGCTCAGGGCCAATCTTCCTCACAAAGAAAAACAAAATTCAGCTTCAGCGTCAATATTTGCTCAAATTTTTCTATTTGACTTCAGCCTGACCTCGGTCTTTTGAACGCTGAAACCTTGAATGCCAGCTTGGAGGTCATTTCTGGCATCCTTGAACTTGTGTGGGCTCCATGAATATGTGATCAATTGGGTTACCATGGCTTCCAGCCAGGGCAGTAACATTAGTAATATCGAACAAGTCAGGTTCTGCCTATCTAATGTTGAGATCTCAACAGTCACTTTCAAATTTAAATATCCGAGTGAAAATCTTGTGTGTGTGTTCAAGGTTAAAACTTTGTCAGTTGAAGTATAGGCGTGTGTGTGTGTGTGTATGCATGTGTGTGTGTATAATTATATAATTACTGGAGTAAGAGGCTGAAATAATTAATGAGGATTGTGAAAGCCTGTGGGTTGCAGGTGGGGTTTTTCAGGAAAAGGATTATGAAACAGAAATTAGAGTTCAGGAAATTAGTTGGAGAGTACTTTCAGGTTTAATACCTGGAAGGGAGTGAAGAAAGCAGGATTAGGCAGTGGGAGATGCTGAACTATTGTGCAGTCATAACAAAGGCCTCAGCCAATCCCACAGGGAGCTCTGGAGCTCGAGGGCCCTGAAGATGTGTCTGGAATTGGGGGCCAGGGAACTGGGCCTTTATGTTACACGTTGACCACTCCTTGGATGTGGGCTGCCCCCAGGAAGGGGCTATGACCATGGGCCAGGTGGCTTCTTTCCTCTGAAGGCAGCTCTGGGAGGGAGCACTCAACTTAAGCCTTCAACACTCCCAGTAGCTGAAGGAGTGAATGAGCACTTCAGTCCTGAGAGGGGAAGTCTGTCCACTACACCCTGCCTTTTATGCCCCAAAGCAAATTTTGAGAATGTCCATGTAATTATACAAATCAGGAAATAGAATGAGTGTTGGTATAAATATCAAAGGAAAGCCATTTTAGATATCATTAGGAAGAAAATTTCCTTCTCTTGGAACTGACAAATGCCTGTAAAAATGTAAATAATAACAAGAGGCAAAAAGCAAAGATTACACTAGACGGAAATTTAGAGATCATTTTAATGGCAGGCGGCCTTCTTTGTAGAATTATGGGGTATTCTAACATTCATATTATTAAAGAAAGTAGTCTTTAATAGCTGTATTTGAGGTTTTAGTTATTTAATTTCATTTAGGCCAGGCATCCTTTAAGAAAAAGTATTACTTGAACATATTTCACATTTGTGAAGATGAGTTTAAGAAGACTGACAACTTTGCTGACTTAAATTTCTTGAAGTGGAAATAAATTTCTCTAAAATCGTGTATAACAACTTCTATGAGAAATCGTCTTTGATCCAGACATAATAATGAATGCAAAGAGCACCAAAAAAAAGGAAAGTGTTATAAATGAGGTCCCCTAAACACATTTCGTTTTCACTAATCGAACTTCAAAACAACATACTATTTTATAAGAATACTTTAAAAAGATAAATTCGTTTTAGTTTTGAGTCTGTTGAAGCCAAAACTTTAAGTCAAAGCTGCCAAACTGCTTACTGTCAACCATTTTCAGAAGTGGAAGAAGAATGATTTTAAAAATTTGTCCAAGCCATTATTCCTAAAAGCTCTTTCTAGAAAACATGTTTTGAAAAATTATTCTGCATTATATTAACCTGTGCACAGAATTATTGTATATACTGCTTCTGTATCTTATACCTCAAACTTTGAGTGAAGAAACACTCAAATGTCTTTCTATCTGATTGGTAATGAATTTAACTGTATTTCTGTTTAGTTGCTGAGATGTTCCTGGGCCTCACGCATAGTTTACAACATAGTGAGTATAGTTTATGCAATGTATGTAGAATGGAAAATCAGTAGTCGTCATTGATAATGGGACAAAAATGGCGAAGGCTATGAACGAATTCAAAATTACAAGCGTATTGTGATTTGTTCACACTCTTTAGTTCTGTGTCCAAAAACAATGAGAGCTCAGTATCGGGTGAGAGAATTCCTGGCCATAAGCAGAAAGATGGTGGGCTCCACTTTCATCATTCTTCTTCAGCCAAAATCAAACTCATGATATGGGAGAAATCCTGGAATTGTGTTCATCCAAGGTATTCAAACAAAATGGCAATGAAGTTCTTCCATGTTCAAAGGGCTATTGAACAAAAAGAGATTTTATGGTGTACTCTGCAGATGGCAGTGCTAACAGATCAGGAATTACCGACAACGGAGAGTTGCTTGCAGAGGAAGTGATTTATGTGATGAACCTACTGAAAAAGAAGCCAAGCCAATGTGCTCTGAAGGCAACAGCATTTCATATGTGATACATGTTATAAAAACTTTGCTATCAATGCCTGGCCCTGTGGCCAAGTGGTTAAGTTTGTCTGCTCTGCTTTGGTGGCCCGGGGTTCACCAGTTCGGATCCTGGGTGCAGACCTATATACCGCTCATGACAACATGCTGTGGCAGCATCATACATAGAAGAACTGGAATGACCTGCAACTAGGATATACAACCATGTACTGGGTCTTTGGGGAAAAAAAAAAAAAAGAGGAAGATTGGCAGCCAATGTTAGCTCAGGGCCAATCTTAAAAAAGCAAAAAAAAACTTTGTTATCATTCCACTCCTACCAAGGTGCTGAAATTAGTGTGCAGCTTTTGAAAGCTGAGCTAAATTTGGAAATTCAGACAGCATTTTTGTGGTGTAGGCAGGCTTCTAAAATGGCTCCCAATGATCTCCTCTTCCTGATAGTCATGCCCTTGTGGGTAATCCAACTCCCCTTGAGTGTGGGCTGGACCTAGTGACTTGCTTATAACCAACAGAATATGGCGAAAGTGATGAGATGTCGTTTCATTTCCACGATTAGGTTACTAAAGGACTGGGACTTCTGTCTTGCTAGCAAATTCTCCCCATCGCCTTCTCGACTTTCACTGATTAATGAAGTAAGTGGCTGTATTTGAGGCGCCATTTTGGAAAGGCCCATGTAGCAAGAAACTGAGGGAATCCTCTGGCCAACAGCTAGCAAGGAACCAAAGCATTCATTCCAAACTCCTGTGAGGAACTGAATGTTGCACAAAACCAATGAATGAGCTTGGAAGTGGATCATTCCCCAGTAGGGCATTCGGATGAGACTGCAGGTCTTGGACCAACACCTTGATTACAGCCTAGTGAGAAACTGTGAAACAGAAGACAAGAAAAGCTGTACTCGAATTCCTGACCCACAGAAACTAGGAAATAATAAAAGTGTGTTGTTTTAAGCTGCTTAGTTTTGGGGGTAATTTGTTATGTAGCAATAGGTAACTACTATGATATTGACATCTTGAAAGTCAATGGCCTTGCTCCACTGTCGTATTTCTCATTCAAAATTTATGGACAGATTCTTCCTGAGTGATTATGTAGAACAATGAGTGCATGCAAAAATCTTAGAAAAGAAAACCATAAGAGAGGGCAGGACTTTCTTATTTTTGATAATGGCAGGTTAGGTTATTTACATCAGCCCTCCTGTTGAAAACAACTCAAAATGCTGGTTAAAATACTAAAAACGTTCTTTAAAAAATCATGAAGGATATGACAGTCTAGTGAGGAATTTCCTAGCTGAAGTTTAGAACACAGAGAAATAAGCAGAGCATTCCAGGCTGCTTTTCAGCAATCAGCACTTGCTTATTCTGATTTTGAAAATGACCTCTAGTTTTCAACAGGCTCCTGGAATAAGGAGAACTGAAATAAAGATGGTACCAGCCTGGGGCCATGGCAAATGGAAGAGCAAACTTAGACCCTCTCTGGAGGAAGGTACTTCAATCGCAGAAGGAAAATGATCCCAGGCAGAAGGACTGAGATACATAAAGCAAGAAGATGGTAAGTGTATAGATGCCAGGAAACTGATGGCACTGTCAGGGGCCTAGTTAACCATAAATTAATGAAGGCACTAGTCACAGAGGTGTAGCAGCATTAAGACGTCCAGTAAAGGGTGGTAAAGGATCCACATACAAGCAGCAGTGGGAAAGCCATTACTGACTCCAGACCTGATGGGGCAAGAGAGGGAAGGATGCTGCCTGAAGCCAGTGAGAGCTGTAGGCTTGGAGGATCGGAGTATTAGTCAGGGTTCTCTGGAGAAACAGAACTAATAGGATGTAGATATGCTGTTTTCGTTGGTGCCATCTAGTCGATTCCGACTCGTAGGGACACTGTACAGCAGAGTGGAACCCCATGAGGTCTTGTCGTGCCATCCTTTCTCACCTTCTGGTGCAACATTAGACAATGCTCCGCTGCTGTTCAAAGGGTTTTCATGGCCACTTTTTTCCAAAGTGCGTGGTCAGGTCCTTCTTCCTAGTCCGTCTTAGTCTGGAAGCTCCACTGAAACCTGTTCACCGTGGGTGACCCTGCTGGTATTTGACATACTGGTGGCATAGCTCTCAGCATCACAGCAACATGCAGCCACCACAGTATGACAACCGACAGATACATAGAGATACGTAGGAAGAGGTTTATGATAGGGAATTGGCTCATGCAATTATGGAGGCTGAGAAGTTCCACAATCTGTTACATTAAGCTGGGCATTAAAAATATTTGCAAAACTGTAAAACAATGCCACTCTTTTCATTGATTTTTGTTTTCAAAAACATGGCTATTTTTCATTAAATATATTCTTTGTGTTAACAGGTAATTTTTAAATATTGTTTTAAATGAATTAATACTCAAATATTTTGACATTTTCTGAGTTTTAATTTCTAATAAAGCAAATATTGATAGTTATAATCTGCCCAAGCAAAAGCTCTTTGGGGCACTCAATAATTTTCTCAAATAGTGTAAAGGGGTCCTCAGACCCAAAAGTTTGAGAACCGCTGCCCTAGAGAGATACCTGTGCACAGTTACACTAGATGTGTGTGCAAGAATGTTCATAGAGGCATCATTTGTCATGGCCCCAATCTGGAAGCAATCCTAATGTCCACTTAGAGTCACGTGGATAAATAAAAAGTGGTATATCCACACAATGGAATACTGGAGCAATGAAAAGAAATGAACTATTGCTATGCAACAACATGGACAACTCTCGCAAACACAATGTTGGAGAAAATAAGAAGATACAAAGAATACATAAAGTCTTGTTCCATGCACGTAAATATCTAATCTTAAAAACAGGCAAAAGAAAGCTACATAAGTGATAGCACTAAAAAAAAAAAGAGTGAGGACAAGATGATCAAGGAGTTAGAATGCTATTTACTTCTGGAGGGATGGAGGAGTTATCATGGGGGACATTACATGGAGGAGATTCTGAAATATTGTATAGATTTCATTTCTTGACCTTTATGACACCAAGAGTGTTTGCTTTAAAATTATTCATGTGTGTAATACGTTTGCTTTATGTGTCTTTGTGTATGTTATACTTCACAAAAAAATATAACTGAGGGTAACGATCTTACATCTGCTTCTGAAACTATTGAGAAAGCAGCAAAGATTCAGTTGGTGGTACAGCTTTAATGAAATTACATCATCACTTTTGACCAACTCTAAAGAGGAAGTAATCTTTACCTTTAGTCAGTTTCTATTAGTGAGGAAGGAAAGCTTAATGACTTGATGGCAACATCACTATCTCTAGGATCCTTTGCTGGCAAAGTAAGCATCTGTTTAGTTATCAGGACTGTGCATTTTGGTGAACAGAGAAAAAAATAGCTAAAAGTGCTGTGAAATCATTGTTTCCACACTGAAATGTTAAAATTACAGTAGTGTACAATTTTAACTCTTTATGTTGAACTAATTTTATTGTTTTGAAAAGTTGCAAAAATGGTACCAAGAGTTCCTGCACACGCTTCTCTCAACTTTCCCAAGTGTTAACATCTTATGTAATTGATGCCAAGAATACACGATGGGGAAAGGACAGTCTCTTCAACAAATAGTGTTGGGAACACTGGATATCCACATGCACAAGAATGAAATTGGACCCTTATCCTGCCACTCACAGAAATTAACTCAAAATGGATTAAAGACTTCAGTGTAAGACCTGAAACTGTAAAGCTCCTAGAAGAAAATATAGGGGGGAAGCTTCATGACATTGGTCTTGGCAATGATTTCAGGGATATGACACCAAAAGCACAGGCAACAAAAGCAAAAATAAACAAGTGGGACAACATCAAACTAAAAAGCTTCCACTCAGCAAAGGAAACAATCAACAGAGTGAAAAGGCAACCTATAGAATGGGAGAAAATATTTGCAAGCCACATATCTGATAAGGAGTTAATCTCCAAAATATATAAGGAACTCATAATTCAAGAGTAAAAAATCTAATAACTCGATTTAAAAATGGGCTAAGGACTTGAATAGACATTTCCCCAAAGAAGAAATAGAAATGACCAACAGGTATATGAAAAAATGCTCAACATAGCTCATCATCAGGGAAATTCAAATCAAACCCATAATAAGGTATTACCTTGCACCTGTCAGGATGACTGTTATAAAAAAAAAGATAAGTGTTGGTAAGGATGTGGAGAAATTAGAACCCTTGCACACTGTTGGTGGGAATGCAAAATGATGCAGACGCTATGGAAAACAGTATAGAGGTTCCTCAAAAGATAAAATAGAAATACCTTAGGATCCAGCATTCTCACCTCTGGATATTTATTCAAAAGAATTGAGATCAGGATCTCATAGAGATGGTAGTAGTCCCATGTTTACTGCAGCATTATTAACAACAGCCAAGATGTGGGAACTACCTAAATGTCCATGGGCAGATGAATGGATAAATCAAATGTGGCATATACATACAATGGAATACCATTCATGAAGCCTTAAAAAAAAGAAATTCTGCAATATGTGACAACATGCACGATCCTTGAGGACATCATGCTGAGATAGGCTAGCCACAGAATGATTCCCCTTATATCTAAAATAGGCAAATTCGTAGAATTATGGTTGCCAGGGGCCAGAGGCAAGGAACCATGGGGAGTCACTAATCAACTGACATAACATTCGGTTAAACGTGATAATTAAGTGCTGGAGATCTGCTGTATGACACTGTATCTGCAGTCAACAATACTGCATTGTGCACTTAAACATTTGTTAAGAAGGTAGTTCCCATGTTAAATGTTATCAGAATGAAATTAAAAACTTAAAAACTCAGGAAATTAACATTGGTATGATACTACTAAATATTACTATATATTTTTAAATAATAAAATTATTGAGAGGCTTTTTATATCATTAGTGGTCATTCAGACTTTGTGAAGTCTGCTCAGGTCATTAGCCAATTTTTCTATTGGGTTGTCCGATTTTTTTTTTTTCTAATTGAATTCGTAGTTTCTTTAGAATCCTCATCCAATGAGGAATTGTTGTCAGAATATATATTAATTCACTTAAAATAGCAATGATAAGTCTATACACGTTAAAACAATATATTTTAATGAAAAATACCTCCGTTTTCAAAAATCAATGTGAAGAGACATTGTTTCACATTTTTGCAAGTCTCTTTGATATCTGGCTGAATGGAAGATAAATGAATTAGTACACATCTTCTTCATTCAGTTTGTTGTGATTTTTTTGTATGCCTTGTCTTCGGTGGTGTTGGCATGCCAAAATTTGCGCAGCCATTTATCCAACTGATGATCATTCACTGTTTCTAGTTTTGTGATTTTTGTTTTGTTTTGTTTTTGCCACCAGGAGTAATGCTGCAATAAACATCCTTGTACATTTATCCTTACGTCCTCCTGCTGTTATTTCAGTGGGATAGATTCCCAGGAGTGGGATTGTTGAGAGTAAGTGGATGTGCAGATGTGATGCTAATGGATAGTGCCTGATTCCTTCTACACGTAAGGACACCTTTTCCCTCACATCCATGCCAGCTAAGGGTGCTCAAATTCCTTATAGTTTTGCCAGATTATATGTGTAAAGTGACACTTTGTTTTTACTCAACTATGCACTTTTCAAACTCCTGGTTAATTTGAGCATTTGTTTGATGTTTAGCCTTTTGAATTTGCCTCTGTCTGAATTCTCTGTTCATGCTCTTTGCCCATGTTCTACAAGATTGTTATTTTTTTTTACTTCTTGTAAGAATATAGATCTTGATTTTTATATGCCATCTGTATTGAAAAATTTACTATCCATGACCCTTAATACACTGATTATGGTTTTGGTACATTTGGCTTGGTACATTTTCCTGTACAAAAGTTTTTATATTCCTAGAGCCACCTGACTATTTTTTCCCCAGAGCTTTCTTGGTTAAGAAAGTTACCTCCACAGACACAGGGTTTCCCTGATTTTTTCCTAATCTTTTCATGACTTTTTTATTTTAATGTTTAAGCCTTGCCTGCACTTTTGTATATGATGTGAGATGAGTCCAACTTTATTGTTTTTTCAGATAAGTCTGTTTTTCCAAGGCCTATTTGTTAAATAAACTCTCCTTTCTCGTTGAGTATGACTATCACAATTGTTACATTTAAAATTCTCATGCAGACTTGGCTCTATTCTAGATTCCTTATTGTGTCTTTTGATCTACTTTTCTATTCCTATTCCAATATTACACCAATTTGATAACACTGGATTTATAGAGTATTCTGACACCACATTGGAAGACAGAAATGTCGTTCATCACTCCACTGGAATGACAGGAAAGAGAAAGAATTCTACTTGCTCTGTCATTGTAGATTGTAGGAGCCATATGAGGAACAGCCTTTACCATCTTCCTGGGCTTCAGTGGAAGACACTGGCTGTAAACAGTGAGTTGAAGATCATTTCAGCAGATGTGGATAACTAGCTTCTTGCCATTTCAGTCTCTACAGGGGGAGGTGAGCACCAGCGAAGAGGGCAGAGGACCAGCCGTATCAGCCCTGCCATGAAATGATGAACTTCAACCCATTAATCACTGACTCTACTCACCTGTTGGGCAAAGAGTAAGACAAGTATAGGGATTGTGGTCATAGAATAGGAGCATTATAAGTCATTCCCCTATAAAAATAATATACTGACAAAATTTGAGAAAAATGAGAGATGGAAAGTGATAGAAGAACATGCAATTCCTAAGTTTGCACAGGTGGAGTAAAATACAACTTTAGATCAATCAAACAAAAGGAGAATGAGTATTTTAAGGTATGAAAGTAAAAACTAGAGGAACTAAGAAAAACAGCAAAATCAACTAAAATTGAGTGTGGAGGGGAAGGAGAGGAGAAGAGAGGAAGTGGAAATATTCTAATTTTGTCATCACTCAGACTGAAGAATGATCGCACACATAAACACACAAGGAGGCAAAGAAAACACAGAAATGTAATTTCAAAGACGCAATAAAAACAAAGTACATCATTAAAATGCTGATAAGACTAAGGTCAAATGTATCTGTCCTAGGAATGAATTTAAGTGTGCTTATTCTACATATTTTGCAAAAAAGCAGTTATCACGTCAGATCACACAGCAAAACCCACCTATTTTCTGGGAATAGAAGAGACATGCTGAAATAAACTGACTCAGGAAGTTTGAAAATGAAAAGATGGGTCAAGGCACATCACACCAACAGAAAGAAGAAGACAGCAGGCTTCAATTTTAATATACGACAAAGTTGAATTTGGAACAAGAAGCCATAAACAGGATGCAATACTTTAAAGATAAAAGATGTATTATGCAAGAATGATCTAAGAGCCATGATTATCTATATGTCAAATAATATAGCATCAAAACTTAAACAGCAAAAGCCACAGAATGTGAGGAGAAATATACAAATATTTATCTGTAGCAAGAGATTTTATTCAACTTCTCTCAGCCATGGTAGATTCAATGGATAAAAATAAGTAAAGTTTTAGAACTTTGCTGCCTAATAATGGTAGCCATTAGCCACATGTGGCCATTTAAATTTAAATTAATTCAAGTGAAATAAGCTTGAAAATTCAGTTACTCAGTCACAACCACCCATATTTCAAGAGCTCAACAGCCACACGTAGCAAGTGGCTACTATACTGGACAGCACACATAGAGAACATTTCCATCATTGTGGAATTGTATAAGGGATCTAGTTCATATAATTAATGAGTCATTATACATATAGTAAAATGGTGAAAATCACACACACAGAGAGCAAAAATGAGAGAAAAACATTCTCTGATAATAAGCCAAAAAGAAAAATCAAAATCACTATTTCAGGATATCTAGAAAATAATTATATCAAATCCAACAGACTACATGCATCAACTGCTAAAGAAATTTAAAAGCCATTGGTGATAATGGTGAAATTCTAAAGTCTTCCCATTTATGCCAGGAACAAGGCAAAGTTCCACTATGAACACATTTATAATTATTCTTAAAGTGCTAAGAAAGGCAACTAGACAGGAAATTGACACAGGCAGTGTAAATCAGAGAAAGGGAAAGACAAGATTATCTCTTGCCAATGACAGAAAACCCAAGAGAACTTATGGAAAACCTTTAGGACTTGTAATCAAGTTCTCTGACTTGGCAAGATGTGAGATAAATATACTAATTAAGATCTTATGAAGAATCAGCAAGTAAACTTAGATCCCTATCTCACACCATACACGATGTCATTCCAGATGGATTTAATATGATTTTAAGGTGATTTAAATACGAACAAAAATTATTTTTCCATTATAATATTCAATTGGTCATTTTTTAATGTAAGAAAGTCATTGATTTTTTTTTTTTAAAGATTTTTTTTTATTTTTTCCTTTTTCTCCCCAAAGCCCCCCGGTACATAGTTGTGTATTCTTCGTTGTGGGTTCTTCTAGTTGTGGCATGTGGGACGCTGCCTCAGCGTGGTCTGATGAGCAGTGCCATGTCCGCGCCCAGGATTTGAACTAACGAAACACTGGGCCGCCTGCAGCGGAGCGCGCGAGCTTAACCACTCGGCCACGGGGCCAGCCCCAGAAAGTCATTGATTTTTATACATTAATTGTGGTACCCAGTTCAAGTGGGGATGATTTTGCCCTCCTTCCAGGGGATGTTTGGCAAGGTCTGGAGACATTTTTGTTGGTCCTGAGTGGGAGAGAGGGGTATGACTGGCATCTAGTGAGTGAAGGACTGAGATGCTGCTAAACATCCTACAAGACACCTTCCCACCACCCCCTACCCCCCTCCTCCCATCAAGGGATTATCTGGTTCCAAATGTCAATAGTGCTGAAATTGATAAACTGTGGTGTAATTTGACACTTTAATGAGTTACCATATTGCTTCTAACAGTTTTTCCAGTTGATTTTGGATTTCCCAGTTAATTTTGGATTACAAATAATAAGGATACGTCCTTTCCAGTATTTATACCTCTTATTTGGTTCCGTTTTGTAATTGCATTTGTCTAGCACTCTCAGAACAATGTTGGCACCGAGCAGCTGAACTGTATTTCTCTCTACTTAGGAATTCCATCATTGTGTGAGGTTCCATGTCCGGCCACTAAAGACCTACAGACTAGATATTTGCTTTCCCTGAAACCTAGTGGCTGGCATGCAGGTGTCTGACTGAACTCACACTGAGACTTTATAAAGACATCAAGAAGGGTCCAGTGCTCACTTTGATGGCCTTGGCACGGAACCAGGCTGTCCCTAGGCAAACTTGGCAATGATTCTCCTTTCATTGTTTTCCTTGGATTCTGACCCATTTTCTAAACTTGGTCCTTTAGCTTTCTCATCCAATCTGTCAGCTGCCCAAGGTCCTACGAACAAATTCCTTTTTTGCTTAAGTTAATCCAAATGGGTTTCCTTTGCAAGCAAGAACCCCACTGTTGGAACGTTAAATAATAATTGTGATAGCAGGCGCCATTGTCTTGTTCTTGACTTTGTTGGAAGCAGTGTCTTGTCTGCACTCATTCATTCATTCATTCATAAAACAAATATTGAAATCCATGAGTTCACTCCTTTACCTCCAATTCCAATCCAATACCACATGGGTCACTCTAACTTTCTGCCTCCTCCTATGCGTAAATCCCTTCTCTGAGAATGAGAAAGCTGTTTCCCATTATTCATAACATGTTTACTTATTTGATCAGTGCCCCTGTGTGTAACTAGTTCGTTGTCTCAGCTACTGTTCCTCCACAGTGAGGTTATCCTCCTCATCCTGCTTGGCATTCTTCCACTGCTGGGATGTCCCCAGCCCACCCCATCTCACCAAGGACTCCCTCCTCACCCTGTCAGGTCATTCCCAAGTACAGACACATGCAAATGCCCTCCTCCTCTGGCTCAGGTTCTGACATTCCTCTCTGACATTCTTGGGTAGAAATCCCTCTCGCTCTCTTTAAGACAACCCATTCTAGGCCACCTATCTGCACAGGTATCCGTCTCGCTCTGTCATACCTGAGCTCTATTGATCAGAAGAGGAAGAGAAAGAAATAGAGGGGAAGGGAAGGAGAAGAGGACGAGTTCTGGATACATCTTGAATGTAAATGTGAGAGGATTTCTGACTGGATTTGCAGTGTAAGAGATGGAGGAGAGACAAGGATGACTCTAAGATCTTTGGCCTGAGCATCTGGAAAATGGAGTTAACATCTACATAGATGAGGAAAACTGTGGGAAGAGCAGGCTTGAGGCAGAAGTCTCTAGTAAGGTTTGGACAGGATGCGTTTACGATGCATCTGAGATACGGAAGCAGGCAACCATGTGTGTGAGTCTGGAGCTCTGGGGAGAGGACTAGGATGAAGATATACATTTGGGAGTTATCAATATTTTATAGTATTTAAAGTCTTCAGACTGGATGAGATTGCCTTGGGAATGAGTAAAGATGGCAAAGAGAAGTGGTCCAAAGACCGAGTCCTGGGGTGGGTCAATGTAGTGTTTTACATAGAAGCATTTAACTTGGTTTTGGCTTTATGTGGCCTATTGATGGGTAGGGAAATAGAGTTCTAGATTGAGGAAATAATCCTAGAGAAGGAGATTTTTGTTGGGAAAGCTACCTGAATTTTCAGAGTGCCCTTTCAGCGTATAACAAAGCGATATGCGTAGTCTCCTTTGATCTATCCAAATGAAGATTTACTTTAATAGATATTCTAACATTCAATCATGCCTGTATTCCTAGGTAATATCCATTTGGCCATGGTATATATTTTTTAATTTATTGGAGATTTCTATTGCTAGCATCTATTTCAAAAATTTTCTATCAATATTCATTGGGGAGATTCGTCTGTAATTTTCCTTTTTTGTTACCATATTAAGTGTTTTTTTTTCATTTTGAGGAAGATTTTGCCTTGAGATAACATCCATTGCCAATCCTCCTCTTGTTTTCGCTTGAGGAAGATTAACCCTGAGCTAACATCTGTGCCAATCTTCCTCTACTTTGTATGTGTGATGCCTCCATAGCATGGCTGATGAGTGGAGTAGGTCGGCATCTGGGATCCGAACCCACAAACCTTGGGTCGCCGAAGCAGAGCGTGCAGAACTTTAACTGCTTGGTCATGGGGCTGGCCCCCTATATTAGGTTTTTATATTATGTCGTGCTGGCTTTGTATGGATAATTGGGAAGGTTTAAATTTTTATCTTTCGTTTACGTTGTCAGAATTTTCTGCTTGTTGATAGTCTGAAATAATTTAATATGATCCTGTCAATTTATTTCGCAGTTATCAATCTGTTTAATGTGTCCAACTCTTCTTGAGAATATATATATATGTATTTGTAATTTACATGTTCCTGAAAAATCATCCATTCATCCCAAGTTTTCTTGTTATTAGCAAGGAATTGAACAAAAAAGTCTCTAGGTAATTTGGTTCCTCCAGAGCTGACCCCTTTTCTCTCAGCATTGCCCCCTCCTGGTTCTTTCTCCTGCATCCTGTGCAGTTTTCCTGACCCAGGACTTAATGCCCCTGGTTTTTATTTTCTGTGTGCTGAGTATTGTATTTTACACTTCTAAGTGCATTTTAATTTTTCATTGTCATTATTTGCTCCTTAATTATTTCCTCTCGGTTTTCTAGTTCCATTTTTGTTCTCTTGTCTTATTGCTTACATCTAAAAAGAAAGTTCTTTAATTTCCTTGTAAGTAGGAAGCTGCTACGTCTACCATTTTTTCCTTTCATTCAGTTAATCAATAAAATACTCTTTATAATTTTTTTTCATGCTATATTCCTTTTCTACTTTATTGTTTGTCAAAAGCGTGTTAGAAGAGGGGCTGGCCCCGTGGCCGAGTGGTTAAGTTCGCGGGCTCCGCTATAGGCAGCCCAGTGATTCGTTGGTTCGAATTCTGGGCACGGACATGGCACTGCTCATCAGACCACGCTGAGGCAGCGTCCCACATGCCACAACTAGAAGAACCCACAACGAAGAATACACAACTATGTACCGGTGGGGAGCTTTGGGGAGAAAAAGGAAAAAAAATAAAATCTTTAAAAAAAGTGTTGGAAGAAGTTGGGGATCTTGGTCTCGCCGTGATTCACCAGTCAAGCGTGCCGCTTGATCGGACCTTGTCCAGCAGAGGGCGCACTTGGACTTCGATTGCTTTCCTGACTGGTTGAACAAGATGCACGGTTGAGGAATTCAGTTAGAGAGGAAAACCGCCGGCTAGAGGAAGTTTTGTGTGATGGGTCACAGTATCCGTTTTCCTGGGAGATACGAATCTATAGAAAGGCAGGTATAGGAAATAAGTGTAGCAGACTTGGGGTAAGAAAAACAATGGGGCAAATGGTACCTGAGCTCTGGCCTCCGTTCAGGAGATCACAGCACCTGATGGGAGAATGCGGCAGGAT
The DNA here is from genome assembly GCF_021613505.1 of Equus quagga. NCBI lineage: Eukaryota > Metazoa > Chordata > Mammalia > Perissodactyla > Equidae > Equus > Equus quagga. Next base: position 87,276,659 of record NC_060279.1, read on the forward strand.
AAAGCCGGGCAGCTGAATTCTGTCATACGGGAATGCCAGATAGTCAAAATTTTCAAGAGAAGTTAGGCATTCATATTAGTGCGAGATATCTCCAAATGTTAATCTGTGACCAATGAATTTAAAAAGTTTCAAAAATCTGTGTGTAAACTAATATGATCCAGAATTTTTTTTTTTTTTGGGGGGGGGGAGCGGCGCTGGATTCACTGTATTTATGTAGCATGGGCTTCCAGTTATACTGAACAGTGAAATACTGAACAGTTTTCCCCTAAAGTCAAGAGAAAGACAAGGATGTCTATTCTGACCACTCCATTCAACATTGTGATGAAGTCACTAGAGGGTGCAAGGAAGTGGGAAAAGGAATAAAAGGCAGATTGATTAGAAAGGGAAAGGTGAAATATCACTGTTTTCAGTTACAAGACAGTGTACATAGAAAATCCAAAATATACAAACAAACTACTAGAATTAATATGTAATTTAGCAGAGTAGCTGTATGCACAATCCACATACAGGGGCTGGCCCAGCGGTGTAGGGTTAAGTTCACGTGCTCTGTTTCAGGGGCCCAGGGTTTTTGGGTTCAGATTCCGGGTGTGGACCTACACACTACTCATCAAGCCATGCTGTGCCAGCGTTCCACATACAAAATAGAGGAAGATTGGCACAGATGTCAGCTCAGGGACAATCTTCCTCACCACCAAAAAGAAAAAAGAAAAAAAAAAAGAAAATTAACATGCAGAAATAATTTCTTTATTTATTTTAGCAACATCAGAAAATTAAATTAAAAAATATCTTTTTAAAAAGCACCAAAAATCACAATATTCCTCAAAGTAAAACTAACAAAATACTTTCAAGACCTCTACACTGAAAACTGGACAATGTTGCTGAGACAAATTAAAGAAGCTCTAAAGAAGAGCTATATCATGTTAGTGAATTAGAATATTCGATATTTTAAAGAGATCAATATTTCCCTGAGCCGGGACCCTAGGTGCTGAGGGCTTTTTCCTCCCAGCCCCATCTCAGTGTTACAGAGGGGAGGCAGGGTTTGCTGTCAGCCAGACAGACCAGGTGTTCTTCATTTCTGTTATAGTATGTTTGGTTTGTTTATAGTGGCCCTGAGCTAACATCTGTTGCCAATCTTTGTTTTTCCTCTTCTTCTCCCCAAAGCCCCCCCAGTACATAGTTGTATATTCCAGCTGTAGGTCCTTGTGGCTCTGCCATGTGGGATGTCACCTCAGCACGGCTTGATGAGTGATGCTAGGTCCCCATCCAGAATCCGAACCAGTGAAACCCTGGGCCACCAAAGTGGAGCCTGCGAACTTAACCACTCGGCCACAGGGCCGGTCCCTGTTACAGTGTTCTTGTTTCTAGCATTTCCTTTTGATTCTATCTCAGAGCTTTCATCTTTCTGCTGCCTTGCCATCTGTTCTTGCATGTTGTCTACCTTTTCCTTTAGAACCTTGACATAGTCATCACGGCCATTTTAAATTCCCTGTGTGACAGTTCCAACCTCTGTGTCATGTCTGAATCTGATTCTGATGCTTAGTTTCTTCAGACTTTAGGGTTGTTTTCACAGACTTAACTTTTTAGATTCACAGCAAAATTGAGCAGAAAGTGTGGAAAGTTCCTGTGTGTCCTCCTTGTCATTTGCTGTTTGTTTTGTTTTGTTTTGCCTTTTAACGTGCCTTGACATTTGTTTTATTGAAAGCCAGACGTGATGTATGGAGGGATAGGAGCTAAGGTAAACTGGCCTTTAGTGTTAGGGTTTACGTTAATGTGACTAGGAGTTGGGCTGCATTTAACGTTTTCTGTAGCTATAGGTGCCACACTTCAAATTCCCCTCGTGTCCTCGTTCAGCAGTAACCCCCTGTTCTTATCCCAGAACCTTGCAGGTGTGGCTGAGAGAAGCATTCTATAGTCTTATGTATTAGTTTCCTTGGCTGCTCTAACAAATTACTACAAACCCAGTGGCTTGAAACATCACAAACGTATTCATTTCTGGAGGCCGGAAATCCAAACTCAGTTCCACAGGACTAAAGCGAAGATGTCAGCAGGGCTGGTTCCTTCTGAAGGCTCTGAGAGGAGTATCTGCTTCTGTGTCTTTTCCAGCTTCCAGTCGCCTCCTGTATTCCTTGGCTTGTGGCCCCTTCCTCCATCTTCAAAGCACATAGCCCAGGCTCTGCTTCCATCGTCACATCGCCTTTTCCTCTCCTGTAGTCAAACTTCCCTCTGCCTCTGTCTTTTAAGGACCCTTGTGATGACCTTTAGAGCCCACTCAGGTAATTCAGGATCATCTTCCCATCTCAAGATCCTTAATCACATCTGCAAAATCTCTTTTGCCACCTAAGGTCACATTCACAGGTTCTGGGCATTAGGACCTGTATCTCTTAGGGGATCATTATTCAGCCCACCACATCTTATGATTAAATCTCAGCTTTTTAGTGTGTGTAGTATAAGCATTTGACGTTAAGATTTTGGTTGCTGAGGCATCCGTTTAAAAAGACGTTCATCTTGAATAAACATATTGCCAGTTGTATGACAGGGCTACTGGAAAAACAACCAGATAAAAAACTAAGACACCCCATCCATGAAGCTCCCTCTCTCAGAAAGTCCCCTGTAACTTAGATAACTCACCATTTGAGTGACCTCACTCCCCATGCCTTGATTCTCTCTCTTACATTTTAAATTATCCAATAAAGAGTGAACTAGTGAAACCCTGGACATCCCACCCTCAGACCCCAATGAAGGCAGAGCTTGAGGTCCATACTCCCTCTGTTTCTCTCTACCCATGACCTCACCGTGTGGCCCTCAGGTGCGCAGTGTACCTTCCAGCACCTGTGAACAGTAAATCTTGTTCCTCCAAGTTTCTTGATGGTTTTTTCTGAAGTGCGTCCTGCAGTCAAAATAAGAACCACAGGGGCTGGTCCAGCCACAACATCAGCTCTGGTCGGGGAAATGCCTGTGGGGGCTGGCTACAAGTAATATGGGCTGGGTGGGCGCCTGAGGTGTCCCAAGCCGATAGCATCATCTTCTATAGGCTGAGTCCCACACAACAGTGAGCCCGTGTCCCTGGGCTGTGGTCCTCACAAGTGAATCTCTGCTTCCCTCCACCCACCATACGTGACACAGGAAGGCTAGAGTGTGCAGGATTTAGAGAAATGGGAAAATCCCTGCTAAAGAGTTTTCCCTGGAGGGTAGCCTTATGTGATGGAGAACATTCTCGGCATAATTTAGCAATGATTACTCTTTGCTCTCCCTGGTGGAGCCATGAGGGGCTCTTCACTATGCAAACCTGGTGGGGTTCCTGGAAAGCAAAATCCGTGAAAGTGTGGGGACCCCTAAAACCAAGAGCCACAGGAGTTTCTCACTGTCATGGTAACCCACACTCAGCCTCCCCAAATTGTCCAAACCACTGTGTCAGTGTCCTTGTCAGTTTATGACTCCAGTAGCTTCTGCTCTAGGTAAACAGATCTCAGTTGTAACTTTCTGGATTTGCCAGTCCCTCTAGATTTTGGGGTGGTGGCTTGCTCGGTGATCTCAGTTCTCTGATGGATCCAAGAAAAGTCACTGATTCCCAATTTGTTCAGCCTTTTCTTGTTGTGAGAATGAGAGTGACACCTTCTAAGTCCTTTACATGTTGGAGCTGAAACCAGATGTCTTTTTTGCTGTGTTATTTTTCTTCTTTTTTTTTTGTACACTTTTTGTTGGAGGTTCAACCTTGCACTTTGGTAACATGGTCTCCCTAAGCTTGTGTCTAAAATATGTCAAAAATGCTAAGTTCACCTTGTCCAAAAGGGGGAGCCCTTGAGCTGTCTTCCCTTTTTCAGGGTGAACTTGACCTCTGCCAAGTCCAATTAGAGAGAGACACCATACAGCTTGTGGGATTTTTGTTCGGTAGTTTCAGGGAACCCCAAATCAAATCTCCACATGGACAAGGCAGTTATGGTAAATGAATGTGTAAGGAAAACAACCAACTGGGCAAGTGTTCTGACAAATGGTACCTAGATTTGGCTTTAGTGGAGGGAGATGATAGGGCATGGTGGGGAGTGCAGCAAAGTTAAAGCAGTCAGTTCTTGTTCAGCCTCAGCTGACTGCTACTATGTTAGCATGCCATATCTTCCAATTTTTGGAGAAAATCTGGGTATTCATGTTATTGTGAGGTATCTCCCAATATTTGAATGTTGTAAGTTTATTAGTGAAAATGTTTCCAAACCATTCCAGCCAAACAAAATACAAATATGGCCTAGATCTAGCCTGCTCATTGGAAGCCGGATCAAGGGAGAGACACTCTTCACAGGTGCCTGGTTTTCCCTTCAGCTCTGGAGGCACTGATGCTCAAGTGTGGACGCCGTCCTTCCTGTGGTCGACACTCATTCTAGGTGGAGCCCTGCAGAATTTCCTCCCCATGTCCCCCCACCCCCAATGTTGTACCTTATTCTCAGACAGGGGTTATGCCTTTGTTCTCAGCTCCTTCTGTCCACCTTTGTTTAAGTGCAAATTGTTGTACAGCAGATTGATATCCCCAGGGATTTTAATATCACATGTGGTACAAACCAGAGGTCCCCCAAATCCTGCAGCCCTCCAGGATTTTTAATATCTGGAAAAATATAACTGGAACCCCCCTGCCACCAAAGCACATTCAATGCAAAACTGCCAATTCTGCACACTGTGAGGACTGCTGTGCATGATACAATTCTCCCCTTTGTCAAATGAATGGTGATGTCCTTCCTTCCAACATGGGAGCAAAAACGTCTTTCTTGCATTCTCCAGCACTATTGATCCAATGGTATTATGTGTAACACAGTAAAAGTTTAGGGACGGTAGCACAGAATGGCCACACAAAAAAAGGAAGCAATCTAAATGGGATATTAATCCCCAGCATCGATCTCCACACCATGGAGCCTCATACCAGCTGTGTGTCTCCTGTCGCCATGCTGCTGGGGCCTCATCTCTCATGGCAGAAGAAGACCAGCTCCCGTCCCCATCACCTCCATCACCACGAAGATCAATGCCGCCCACAGTCTTTTCTCTCTTAGCCACAATCTTAGGATCCCCGTGATTTTATTAGGTGGAGAAATTTTAGCCTATTCTTTAGCTCAACCTCCTGACTAGTCCTGGGCTTTCTGTTTAGACACTCGAAAAGTCACTGATTTGCTATGAAAAATAAGTGTATAGGTCCTCTCCCTGAAATGAATTTCATAGGCCTTCTTGAATATGGAGATTTTTCCATAACACTGTTGAGAGGCTGAATACACAAACGGATGATCTCAGACCCTACGTAAAAATAGAACTCTGATCGACAGTGTGTCATAACCAGCCCGGGAAGTTGACCCATCGCTTACAGTAACCGACCCAAGAAGCCAGCCTGCTATCGACAAGTCAGACTTATAGGAAGTCAGACCACATCTCTGGCAACATATTGAGGAAATCAAACCATAACCCCTCTATCCGTCCAAAATGTCCAGGATTCTATGAATAACTCAGCCTCCCTAATTTTTGTTCCTGCTTCCAGTACCAATCAGAAAAAGCCAAATGTGTACCCTAACCAGTCACACTAGACACCCCGCTTCTACTTAGCCCAACTCCAGCTTCCCTAGGTCAACAGCCTCTGATCAGAGTACCCCTGAAGCCTTCTCTCTTCTTCTCTATGAAGCTTTCCCAACCCTCTGCTGCCAAAACACGAGTGATGGTGGCCAACTTGCTTACTATAGCAAGCCCTGAGTGAATAGCCTCCGTTTGTTCTCATGTGGTTGGTTGCTATGGACCGAATGTTTGCGTCCCCCTAAATTTTGTATGTTGAAGCCCCGCCCCCAATGTGATGGTGTTGGGGGGTGGGCCTTTGGGAGGTAATTAGGTATAGATGAGATCATGAAGGTGGAGCCGCCATGATGAAACTAGTGTCCTTATAAGAAGAAGAAAGACCAGAGTTCTCTGTCTCTCTCTTTCTCCCATGTAACAACACAGCAAAGAAGGCGGCCGTCTGCGAGTCAGGAAAAGAGCCCTCCCAGGGAACTAAATCAGCCAGGGCTTGGATCTTGGACTTCCCAGCCTCCAGAACCACGAGGAACAAATTCCTTTTGTTTCAGATTCCAGTCTGTAGAATTTTGTTATGGCAGCCTAAGCTGGGGCATTGGCCTTGATTTCTGCAACTGGTTTTGGTCACGTTCATTTTATATTGATGGGCGACGGAGAGGGACTTGTTAAACAGCATGAACGTATGTCAGCATCCTTCCCAGAAATCCACGGATGGGTTGTGAACAGTGAAACTGAAATCAAATTTCACGGGGATGGTTTTTGGCAGCTTCACGGGCTGAGGCAGAGTAGGGAAGGGCGTGTGGTCATGGCCGTTAGGGGAGAGGTTGTGTTAGACACACACAATATCTTTCCAGCTCAAACTGGCCCAATGGAGAAAACAAAACAAAAAAAAAGCAGTGTTGACTCATTCAGCTTGAAGAGTTCTGAAGGACACTGGCCTCAGGCACAGAGGGTTCCGGAGCTCGGTCAACGTCACCAAAGCCCTTTTTCTTTATTTGTTAGCCCTGTAGCTCTGCTGTCCTCTGTTGGCTTTGTTCTCGGGCAAGCTCTTGCCACGTATTTGGCTCTGAGGTTGCCCGGTCCAGCCTCCTCCCCACCGTGTGTCCTTCCTGCTTCAGAGATGTAATGGGGAGACTTCCTTTTCTGTTGAACCAGGGTCCTTATGTCCACACTTTGTGGCTTCTGCATGCAACTTCCTTCCCACTCGCCAACCTTTTCTGTGTTCACACTCCTAATAGATGAATCAGAGTTTTGGCTCAGAGACTGAAGAAATCCCAGCACAGAATCTTGACCCTCCAGCCCAGAGATGCTTCTGCCCTCTCTACTAATGACCGGGAACCCCAGAGGGTTGCGGGGCAGGGATGGATGGTGGGGCTGACCCTGCTCCAGTCTCTGTCCCCCTGGATGAAGCCTGGGAGCACTCAGGAAGACACATGTGACCAGAAGTCCCCAGCCTTCCTCTACATCTAGTCTGACTTTATCCTTAGGCCCAGGAAGCCCCAAATTCAAGTCTGCCACGTTCAAAATTCCCCCAGGGCTCGTGTGGCTTTGGTGCTCTGATTCCCTCTCTGAATTTCCACTATGTCCTACTTTTTTTTTTTTCTTTTGGTGAGGAAGATTGGCTCTGAGCTAACATCTGTGCCAATCTTCTTCTATTTTGTTTATGGGATGCTGCCACAGGATGGCTTGATGGGTAATGCCAGGTCTGTGCCTGGGATCTGAACCTGTGAACCCTGGGCTGCTGAAACAGAGCACTCAAACTTAACCACTATGCCACTGGGACAGCTCTCACCCTATCTTAGATTTTGCACTGAAAATTCTTCTCTCTTGTCAGCCCTTCAATGGTTTTAAGAAGATTTACAATGACTTGTTTCCCTCTTGTATTTGTAGATATTTTCAGTGGGAAGCTGGGTCTGATACTCAGCCCACAGAACCCCCCTGAGATGGTCCTCATCTCTTTTCCATTTAAACTCCCACCCTTTGTGACCTCACTCAGGCTCATGACTTTAAATACTCTCTGTACAGTGATGACTCCAAGTTAGTGCATCCAGTGAGAACTTTCTCCTAAACCCCAGACTCGCGCCGATCAAACACCCTCTGCTGATTCTCCACTTGTGTGTCTGATACGCATCTCTAACCCAACATGTCCCAAATTGAGCTCCCAAATCTCTTCTTTAAAAATCTCTGGGGGCCGGCCCTGTGGTGCAGTGATTAAGTGCACACGTCCCGATTCGGCGGCCCTGGGTTCCCCAGTTCGGATCCCGGGTGCGGACATGGCATCGCTTGTCAAGCCATGCTGTGGTAGGCATCCCTATATAAAGTAGAGGAAGATGGGCACGGATGTGAGCTCAGGGCCAGTCTTCCTCAGCAAAAAGAGGAGGATTGGCAGCAGATGTTAACTCAGGGCTAATCTTCCTCAAAAAAAAAAAAACAAACTCTGAAAGTCTTTCCCTTTTCCAACAATGGCAGCTTCACGCCTGCAACTGCTCTGGCCAAAAATGCTGGCGTAGTTCTTGCCCTTTGTCTTTCTCCCCCAATGTGCATCTGAGCTGTCTGTCAACAAACACTGCTAACCCATCGGCTTCTCACCAACTCCACCGCACCCACCCAGACCCGGGTGCCTCCATCTCACTCCTGGGGCGTTGTCACAGCCGGGAGGGGTCTAGGCTCAGTACAGCAAGCAGAGTGATCAGGTGACAGCAAATTGGATCTTATCCCTTCTCTGCTTGAGCCCTGAACTGCCTTCACCCCTGTGACACTGTGATTTCTAATAAGAAATATATATATTTGGTCTTTGTCCCTGTTTCTGGCACAGAGCTCCTAATAACCTTGGAATTTTCTAAGTGACAAAGTTATCTTTTGTTATGTTAACGAGGTGACTTTTGGAAAGACCCTCAGGATGGGGGCTGGTTGCCAGGGGAGCCAATCACATGATTAGAGGGTTGGAACTTTCTGTCTCACCCTCTGACCTCTGGGGAGGGGAGAGGGGCTGAAGGTTGAATCAGTCACCAATGGTCAATGATTTAATCAGTCATGACTGTGTAATGAGGCCTCCATAAAACCCAAAGGGATGGAGTTCGGAGAGCTTCCAGGTTGGTGAACACATGGCGATGCGGAAAGAGTGGTGAGCTTAGAGAGGGCATGGAAGCTCCGTGCCCTTTCCCCATACTTTCCCCTATGCATCTTGTTAGCCTAAAAATAAAGAGCCGAAGTGAGAGGCAGAGAGGCGTTTATGTGGGATCAAAGAATTGCAATTCGGGGCACACGGATTCGGGTAGTAACCCAAATAGTGTCTCGCTGGGGAGTAAGAGGCAGGGGCTTTTCAAGGCAAAAGAGGGAGGTTTGCATCACAAAGAATGTTGATTGGGGTTGGCGCAGAAAGCCGATCTTGGCTAAATGTAATTGATTGCTAAGACTTTGGCTAAAGGGAGGTAAAAGTCACAGTGACAAGCTGCAGGTTTCTCTCAGCGTTCTGGGAATATTTGTGTCTTGACTCAGTTCAAAAGTTCACATTCTGTGGGCTGGCCCAGTGGCATAGTGGTTAAGTTTGCACACTCTGCTTTGGTGGCCCAGGGTTCACAGGTTCAGATCTGGCGCACAGACCTACACATTGCTCGTCAAGCCATGCTGTGGCAGCATCCCACATACAAAGTAGAGGAAGACTGGCACAGATGTTGGCTCAGGGCCAACCTTCCTCAAGCAAAAAAAGAGGAGAATTGGCAATAGGTGTTAGCTCAGGGCCCATCTTCCACACCAAAAAAAAAAAAAAAAAAGTTCACGTTCTGCCTGTTGAGAGCGTGAATAAGACCTATTTCCTTAACAGCTTCCTGGCTCCATTTTAAAGCCCTTAGACATAAGTGACCCCATATTTGTTTCACATTTCACAATCTCTTCATCTGGCTGTTGATTCGTATCCTTTAATATCCTTTGTAATAATCCAGTAATCTAGTTTACTGGTAATCTAGTAAGTAAACTGGCTTCCTGAGTTCTGTGAGCCACTCTGGAAAATCGATCAAATCTGAGGAGGGGGTCATGGGAACCTCCAATCTATAGCCAGTCGGTCAAAAGAGCAGGGGACGATCTGGACTTGCAATTGGCGTCTGAGGTGGAGGGCGGTCTTGTAGGATTGGAGCCCTGAACCTGTGGCATCTGAAGCTATCTCTAGGTAAATAGAGTCAGGTTGGAGTTAATTCCTTGGTGATGTGGAAAAAACACACACATCAGAATTGCTGTTGCACTTACAACAACTCACTCAGTGTAATGGTTCATTTCTGTCAACTTGATGGGGCCATGGGATTCCCAGACATTTAGACAAACATTATTCTTGCTATTTCTGTGAGGGCAATTTTGGATGAGATTGATGTTTAAATCAGTAGATTGAGTAAAACAGATTGCACTCCTGAATGTAGGGGGGCCTCATCCAACCAGTTGAAGGCCTGAATAGAACAGAAAGAATGACCCTCCCATGAGTAAGGGGAACTCCTCCTGCCTGAGTGCCTTCCAGCTGGGACATTGTTTTTTTCCTGCCTTCAGACTCAAACTGCACCTTGGGAATTTTGAACACCCCTTTCCTTCAGAATGGACCACCTTTGCCAAGATACCCACAGAACTCATTCTCTCACTTCTTTTATGTCTTTACTTGAATGTTACTTTCTCCATGAGGCCTGCCCCAGCCATGTTTTTAGAAATTTGAGCAGCCCTCAACGATCTCTCTTCTGCTTTCTTGTTTTCAGTTTTTTCCTTAAAATATATCATTCTCTAAGAGACAATGTATTTTAGTCTCCTAATTAAATGCTTTTCCTCTGACTAGTTTTTGACTCACCTTTCTGAAACAGGGCCTGGCACACAGTAGGTGTCCATGAAACGTTAGTGGAATGAGCAAATACTCAGTGCCATGCACTGTCCTAAGCATTTGACATATATGAACTCATTTGATCCTCACACAACATTTCTAACAGTGTCCCTATTTTTTAGATGAGCAAACTGAGGCACAGAGAGGCTGAGTAACTTTGGTAAAGTTGAACAGGTGGTGGGTGAGGGGTCTGGGTTCCAGCCCGAGTACTCCTTTGCACTCAACTTCCACATTCCCAATGCCGGCCCTCAGGCCTGCTCTGGGCATCAACACCAGGGCCAGAGTCTGAGGCCACCTGGGATGAGGACAGTGATGGGAATGGGGAGTCAAGCTCAAGGGGTCAGGAGGCCCCAGGGTCACTGGTGGGGACAATGTCTCTTATGACTCCTGTAGACCAAGTCATGTCCACCTGATGCATTTGTCCCTGAGAACTTACCTTCTCTCCTGACAGAGGGGTACACCTCCGTCACCTGGACCCTCAGCCTGGGCTCCTGTCCTCAGGGCTCCCATCATATGACAGTGAATTTGCTCTTCGATCTCCCAGAAGACCCAGGGGCTCCGATCCCCAGGTGCCTGGTCGGGTGCTGTTCTTTACCCTGTGTAGACAATGGTGCACGAAGAAAGGACTGAGTTATGGGAGCTTATGAGTCTAGAGAAGCCTCTCACCATCTCGGTAGCTCCCAGTCTCCATCTGAAAATGGGAGAGAGGGTGGGACAGGATGGCTTCTCAGCCCCCACCTCCCCCCATGGCCTGTGGTGTCCCAGTTCCCTTTCCTTTGTGACCACAGCTCTCTGTCACCCACTGCCTTCCTATTGGGGCTTCCTCGGCCCCACCCCACATTTGGGGCATTTCCTTCCCTGACAGAGGGAGTAGAGCTGGGCTGTGCTCTGGCCTGGGCAGACATGGTGCCCCTGCTGCTGCTGC
>NC_060279.1:87287974-87290041 GCF_021613505.1 Equus quagga
GGCCACGGAGAGAACCATCCAGCTCAACATCTCCTGTGAGTGCTGGAGGGATGGTTGGTCCCTGAGGGCGGATGGGGCTGTGTGTGTAGAGTAGAGGGAGAGAGTGAGGGTGAGCTAAGCTTCAAACACGCAAGCATTCATCTGAGCCCTGGGAGTCCAGGTGGGGAGCGTGCAGGAAGAACAGCAACCTCCATCTTCTCCAGTTTCCACCACCCTCCTTGGGTGCTGGCTCAACTTCCATCCCCCTCCTCACCTCTGAAACGGGCTGTGTCTTTCTATCCCAGATGCTCCACAGAACCTCACCATCCATGTCCTCTCTGGAAATGTCACAGGTAGGAAAGAACCTCTCCTCTCCGGGGTTGTGACCTGCCCCTGGGGCCAACTCTGAACAGACAGGGTCTATCAGAGCTTGACTGAAATCAGATATGGGAAGAGCAAAGATAAAAATGACCGCCTTCCGGGGGCTGGCCCTCTGGCCGAGTGGTTAACTTCGTGTGCTCCGCTGCATGCGGCCCAGTGTTTCGTTGGTTCGAATCCTGGGCGCAGACATGGCACTGCTCATCAAACCACACTGAGGCAGCGTCCCACATGCCACAACTAGAAGGACCCACAACTAAGAATATACAACTATGTACTGGGGGGCTTTGGGGAGAAAAAGGAAAAAATTTTTAAAAAAATGACCACCTTCCTCTCCCCTACCTCCTGTGTGCCTGAGTGCATGCACACACACACACACACACACACACTCTGTTCAAAGTGCATTTCGCCCTACATGGCACTGCCTCTGGTTCTCCTCCTACTCCTCCACCCCAGCATCCTCAGTCTTATTTCCTGCTGCATTCATGGAATCTGCTTCCTGAAGCCGTGGAACTCTCTGTTCTCTCCACCAAACAGTCCAGGCATGTCCCAGTGGACATTGAGCCTCCCCTGAAGAGATGAGGCCCAGACACTTTGGGTCAATGTCCTAGGGTGTAAAGACCCAGCCTTTGAACCCAGACCCAAGCCAATAGGCTAGGGGAGGAGAGGAAGATGCCAACCATATCCTGGAAGGAGGGAGGGATGGAAACTGTCAGCCTCCCAGAGCTCACTGGCTCTTGAGTACACTCTCTCTTTCTTTCTCCAGAACTGAAACACCCAGGGAATGGCTCATGTCTTCAGGTCCTGGAAGGGGCATCTTTGCTCCTGGACTGTGTCACCGAGAGCAACCCTGAAGCCACAGTGAGCTGGGCCAAGATGAATGGGACCCTGAGCCCCTCCCAGGTCAGGAAGCCCAAGATCCTGGAGCTGCCCTGGGTGGAGTTGGAGCATGAAGGCAAATTCATCTGCAGAGCTCAGAACCCACTGGGCTCCCAGCAGGTCTCTCTGACCCTCTGTGTGCACTGTGAGTTGGGTGGGAGGGGACTTGGGAGGCAGGACACCTGGGTCCTGGGGAGGGCAGAGGCATCACTGACCCTTATCCCGCCTCCCCACAGACCCCCCAAAGCTGCTGACACCCTCGTGCTCCTGGGAGGACCAGAGTCTGCGCTGCAACTGCTCATCTCGAGCCCACCCAGCTGCCTCCTTGGGCTGGCGGCTGGGGAAGAGGCTGGTGGTGGGAAACCACAGCAACGCCTCCTTCACAGTCACTTCCAGCTCGATGGGACCCTGGGCCAACAGCTCCCTGAGCCTCAGCGGGGGGCTCAGCTCCGGCCTCAGGTTCAGCTGTGAGGCCATGAATATCCATGGGTCCCAGAACGTCACTGTCCTGCTGCTGCCAGGTCAGAGGCTGAAGTAGAAAGGAGTTATTATTCTAGAAGAGATGAAGCTTGGAGGGAGAGGGGCTGGGGCCTGGACAGAAAGTGATTGCTAGGACAGGTGCTCCATCTCTTGCCTGAACAAGACCCTAGAGCAAGTTCTGCAAGGAGGTGGGAAGACAAGAGACCGAGGCCTGGGAGTGTGTCCTCTAACACCCATCCTCTCTGCAGGCAATTTGGTATCCTCGGCGGGAATGGTTTCTGCAGCTCTTGGAGGTGCTGGTGCCATGGCCTTGCTGTCACTCTGTTTGTGCCTCACCTTCTTTTGCATGTA
>NC_060279.1:87290141-87310262 GCF_021613505.1 Equus quagga
GGGGGGGGGGGGGGGGGGGGGGGGTGTGTGGTAGGAAGTGTGGTGAGAAGTCACTGAATTGCAGAAATGCATAGCTGAGTAGAGTAGGTTTAGAGGCATCTTTTTTGGTGGTGGGTAACAGCTTTATTGAGATATAATTCCCATACATTTAAAATGTACAGTTCAGTAGCTTTTAGTATTTTCACAGAGTTGTACATCCATTGGCACCGTCAATTGTACAACTTCTTCATTAGCCCAAAATGAAAAAGAAACCGAAAAAAGGAGGAACTCTGCACTCCTTCCTTGTCATCCTGCCCTCCTCCTCCCCCTAGCCCAAGCAGCCACCAATCTATTTTCTGTCTCTCTAGATTTGCCTATTCTGGACATTTCATATACATGGAATCATATACTACATGGTCCTTTGTGGTTAACTTCTTTCGCTTAGCGTGATGATTTCAAGGTTCCTGCATGTTATGGCACATGTCAGTTCTTCATTCCTTTTCATTTCCAAACAATGCTCCATTGTATGGATTGGGCACATTTTATTTGTCCATTCGTCCACTGATGGATATTTGGGTTGTTTCTACTTTTTGGCTCTCATGAATAACACTGTTATGATCATTCATGTACAAGTTTTTGTATGTAACAAGGGTCTTTAGTGTTGGAAACTCAGTCTTGGCCAAACCCCCGGTTATTCAGGAGGATGGAGTCCTCACTTGCATGTCAGGAAGGTCTCCAAGTCTGGTTCCAGGATCTGGATGCAGTGCAATGGTTTCTCCCCTTAGAGTGAAAACCCACAGGAAGCAAGCAGCCGGGAAACGAGAGGGCACGGATGATGAAGATCCTGTCATGGGTACAGTTGCCTGGGTGAGTGATGTGGGCATCTTCTCATGCAGTGGGGGGCCCTGTGCATGTCCATTTGGTGAGTCCAGGCTGAGCTTCTTAGCATTTGTCCAAATCTGCTCTTCCCTAGTCACCTGGGCAGACACCTGGGAATTGACTTCCCTTCTGTTCTTCCCCTTCATTTCCCAGAGTGAATGGTCCCCTGGTTATCCTCTTCCTTCAACCCTGCTGACTACTGAGCCTACCTCACCTCTTTGCCAGATAAAGACTGCCAGAACAGTCTTCCAAATTCTATTTACTTTCCAGCCATTCTGGAATTTCAATGTTGTTTGCTGCCACTGCTTAGGGAATCAAGTCACATTCCTGGATCCGATATTTGAGGTCCTTCTTGAGATCTCCCCTGATGGCCACTTCAGCCTCTGGCTCTGCCCCGTGGTCCAGCCACACTGACCTTGTCACTGTCTCTATACAATGACTTCTTTATGACTTGGAGCCTTTGCATGGACAATACCTCTCACCTGAAGTGCCCTCCCTTCTGCATTTACAGCAGACCACTTCATCTCATTCTTCTAGCTCCAATCAATATCAACATCTCCTACTCTGGGAAACCTTTGTCATTTCCTTCTCCGTCAATGTCCATCCATCCTGTTCTGTGTCCCCGAAGCCCCATGTGCATCCCTGTGCAGAGGGGCACGTCACACATCACTGTATTTACCTGTCTTCACCCTCTCATTGTCCTTGTGAAGGCCTTGGGGACAGAGGCTGGAATTTTGTCTCACTCTGTCCCTGTTCTGCATGTTCCCCCTCCCCTTATATAAAGTTGGGCTGTGTTAGATGGAATTATTCAAAATGCTTTGTTCATCACCAAGCCTTTATCAGTGGAGCAAGGCTTGTTCTCTTTGACTTACTCGTTTTTATTCATAATGTGATAAGCAGCTGTGAACCCACCATCCAACTCAAGACCTCAAACGCTGATAACTTACATCTGCCCATATTGATCTCTGACCCAGCCCCAGTAACCACTGCTCTGAATCTTTTGTTCGTAGTGTTATCACATATATCTGTATCTGAAATATACCCTATTTAGTTTAACTGCTTCTGAACCTACAAAGGGGGTCACGCTCCAGGCCCTCTTCTTGGACTTGCTTTGTAGACTCAGCATTATGTTGTGAAGATTCCTCCATGTTGTTGCACAAAGTTGCAGTTCCCATTGTATAATATGTCATTTTATGATTATTATCTAAGCTTGAACTGGTGGACATTTGAGTTCTATCCAGATGCTACTGTTACAAACATTCTTATTCATCTCACTGTATTCAAGTGTAAGAGTTTTTCTTTAGCATTACTTAAGCATCTATTATTAGGTCATAGCGTATGTGAATGTTCATATTTACAAGATCGTGACAAATGGTTTTCCAAAGCATTTCCATCCATTTATACTCTTATCTGTGCCTATGAGATTCTGTTGATCGACAATCTCTCCAGCTGCTGGTTTTCCCAACTTTTTTGTCATCTCACTATCTCATTATGGTGCTGATTTTCATTTCCTTGGTTGCCGATGAGGATGAGAATCTCTCTGCGTCTTCACTGGCATATGAACACCTCCTCTCTAATATACCTGGTCACATTTGTAGCCCATTTTTTCTGTTGGGTGTTTGACCTTTTCTTATTAAATTTGTTGGAGAGCTTTATATATTTTTATACTACTTTTTTGGTTATACGTATTGCAAATATCTTCTCCCAGTGAGTAACTTGTCTTAAGTTCTTTACTGTAATATAAACATATTCAACAATCTTCTCTTTTCGATTGAGTGCCTTTTGGGTCTCATTTAAGAAAGTCTTTCCTGGGGTTGGCCTGGTGGCACAGCAGTTAAGTGCACACGTTCCGCTTCCGGCTCGGGGTTCGCCAGTTCGGATCCTGGGTGCGGACATGACACTGCTTGTCAAGCCATCCTGTGGTCGGCGTCCCACATATAAAGTAGAGGAAGATGGGCACAGATGTTAGCTCAGGGCCGGTCTTCCTCAGCAAAAAGAGAAGGATTGGCAGCAGTTAGCTCAGGGCTAATCCTGCCCGCCCCCCCCCCCCAAAAAGAAAATCTTCCCCATCCTAAACTTCAGACATTCAAGTATAGTTCCTACTAAAAGTTTTGTTTTCTTTTGGACATTTGAAGACTTAATCTAACTGGAGTTGATTTTTGTGTGTGGTGTGCAGTATTGATCCATGTATTTTCCTCCTTCATTTGTAGAATATTCTCTCCCTCCCTCCCTCACTAATCTGCCATGCCACTTCTGTCGTATATCAAAATTCTATACATGTGTAAGTCTCTTTCTGTGGTGTCTATTCTGTTCCAACGGTCAATTTCACTGCCTCTGAGTCAGAACTGTTTATAGAGTCAACAGAATCTATAGACTCAAAAATAAGTCCTAATGTCTGACATAACAAGGTCTCTTCCTTAATCTTCTTCAATAATGTCTTGACTATTCTTGAGTCTTTGTTCTTCTATTTAAATGCTAGAATTAGTTTGTCAAGTTCCCCAAAATATTCTTCTTGCTGTTTTGACTGGAATTACATTGAATCTATAGATCAATTAGGGAAGAATTTACTTGTTTACGAATTCAAATTTTCTTATCCTCGAAAGCAGATATCTCTCTATTGGTTTAAATCTTTTTTAATATTTTCAAAAAAGAAGTAGAATTCCTTCACACAGGTCTTACACATATTTTGCTATTTTTTCTTTCTAAATACTAGTTTTTGTTACTGTTATAAAATGCTATC
Organism: Equus quagga; assembly: GCF_021613505.1. Lineage (NCBI taxonomy): Eukaryota > Metazoa > Chordata > Mammalia > Perissodactyla > Equidae > Equus > Equus quagga. The sequence goes on from NC_060279.1 coordinate 87,293,740, forward strand.
ATTTTAAAAGTGCATTTGCTGATTGCTCATTGCTGGTATGCAGAATGAAAATATCTTTTGAAAATACGTGAGGTTGTTTTTTGCAATTCAAAAAACCACAGACTGGTCTTGGGTGTCATTTCCGTCATGAATCAGCTTGTCCTTTGGGGCTTTAGGTCCTGAACAAGAAACACCTGGTCCCGTGCATTTTCTGCAGATCTTCTTCTAAGGGGTTTCAGATTTCTACAAAAGATTCATTCTGCAGAATAAGTGATGGGGAAGTGAGCACACTCAGACTACCCCATCCGGCAATGGAAGTCCTTGTAACACCTCAGATTGTGGGCAGTATGTGACTACAGATTGTTTGAACAGTAGCCACTTTCCTCATTTCCTCACTATTTGTCCACACACAGCTTCTCCTTTTACTTTCCTTTTTACTTTCCTCAACTTCCTGAAGGAGTTGAGGCCCTCTCCTGGGTTCCTCCAGCCTCTTCACTATAAATGTTCATCTCTGTGTAGTGACACCCACATCTTCTGGGGCATCAGCAGTCTCAGTGCTGAGAATTCTCTTCATTCTCTCAGTAGATGCAGGAACGAGCGACACACAATGGCATATTTAATTGATCTTATATTCTTCCAACTTGTTAACCTCTCCTGTTCATTCTAATAATTTGTATACAGACATTGAAGTATTTTTATAGACTTTTTTTTAATTAAAAAAATATCACAAATTGGTCTTGAGTGCCACTTAGAATCTTTTGGGATTTCAAATTAGTTGATCATATCTTCTACAAAACACAGTTTATTTCTTCACTTTGATCCTAAACACTTCCTTCCTTTTTCCTGTCTTCATATCCTGGCTAATCCTCCAAAGTCAAATAGAGGTGGTGAAGCTGAGCATCCATTATTACTCCTGTTTTTGAAGAAAATGCACCCAATATCTTGCCATTTAAGTTGGTTTTTGGTCGTAGGATTTTTTTTTAATAGGTAACCATCATCAGGGTAAGGAAGTTCCTTCCGATCACTAAACGATTTAAGTTTTTATCATAAATTTCTGTTGAGCTTTTCAAATGCATCTACTGATATGATTTTCCCCTCCTCTCTTACCATTGTGAATGACACTTCATGGTTTTCTAATAGAAACTACTCTAGCATCCCTGAGAAAGAACCAAATTGTTCATTATACATATATATGTGTGTGTGTGTGTATGTATATATATATATATATTTTAATACCCTAGTAAATTCAGTCTGCTATCCTTTGGTTTAGTGTGTTTGCATCTATGTGCATGGGCAAAATGGGCCTTCATTTTCCTTTCTCCTCCTGTCATATGCTTGTTAGAGTATCAAGATAATATTGAAGAATTGGAGAATATTCCTGCATTTTCTATTATCTGGAAGAGAGTGTATAAAATTGGAATGACCTGTTTCTTGAATAATTAATAGGCGTCACTAGTAAAACCACCTAGATGTGCTCTTGTTTCTATGTGCAATTTTTCTGATTCAGTCATTTTACATGTTCTTCCGTGAGCTTTTTTTTTAAGAATTTGTTCATTTCACCTAAGTTTTATCATTTTTTGATGAAAGGTTATGGGTAGTACTCTTTTAATTTTATTCTGTTGGGTTTAATTGGGATTACTTCCCCTTTTACATTCCTGACCAGTCTTTTGTGACTTCTCTCTTTTTTCCCTAGACAAATCTTGTCAATTGTTTGCCTATTTTGTTATTAGTTTCAAGAAACCAACTTTGAGGATTGTTAATTTTATCGCTGTATCTTGGTTTTCTATTTTATTTATTTTGACTCTCATTTTCTTAGTACCTTCCTTCTGCTTGCTTTGGCTTTTTCTGGTGTTCTTTTGCTAACCTTTTACACCAGAAACTTAGCTTATTAATGTATAACACTCTTCCTTCATTATAAAAGCATTTACGGGTAAATTTCTTTCAAAACATCGCTTTAACAACACCCATTATTAAAATTTGTTGACTTGATCTGTGGCCTGGTGTGTGATGAATTTTTGTGTGTATTTCCCGTGTGCTTAAGAAGAAGGTATGTTTTCTGTTTCTTAGATTCTATATCAGTGGATCAATTGGCCAGTGTGTTAATCGTATTGTTCAAATCCAAAGCTTTACTAATAGGTCTTCACGGCCTATCAATAATTGATAGAGGGATGTTGAAATCCCACATTAGGATAATATATTTGTCAATTTTTTCCTGTAGTTCTACCAAATATGTTTCTTATAGTGGATGTACTTTTAAATTACAACCATATATTTTAGGAGTCTTGCATCCTCTTAGTGAATTGAACAAAACACACGTAGTAATTCTCTCTACTCTTCTTAATACTTTTTGCTTCAGAGTCTATTTGGTTGGATCTTAACAGAGATACACCAATTTCTCATTGGTCAGTAAGGCTCCTGATATTTTTCCACCCTTTTTCCCCCAATACTTATTTATGCTTTAGCAATGATTTTTGTAAACAATATATAACTAGTTTTTTTAAAATCCAATTTGACATCCTCCGTTGAGTCCACTCTATCTGTGTTTATTGTGGTTATTGATATATGTGGATTTCTTTCTACTATTTTACCTTCTCCTTTCACTTGGGTCCATTTTTTTCAATATTTTATTTTCTCCTTTCTTACTTAAAAAATTGATACCTCTGTATTACAGCTAACAAAAGAACTTGAGCATGCTTCTATATCTGTTGGTTTCTCCTCCTCCCACCTTCCACAATTTTGGTTCCATTTCTAGATCTCCAGTTTTCGTTCTCGGTGATTATGAACATATTTAACATTTTTCTATTCGTTGGTCTTTTTTTTTTTAATACACAGGTACACATTTTACTGAAGTATTTTGTCACCTTTATATCTCATATTTATTGCAGTGTTTCTTGCTTTTGTTATCTTTATTTGAATTCTTTTTGTTTGAATTCTCCCTCCCACTGTGTTTTCAATTGGGTTTTGCTGTGTTAAGATGTCTGAAGACTTGCGTGTCTGAAGATATTTTTTATCCTCCTACATTTGAATTTCATTTGGCAGGATATAAATTCTAAGATCATGGTGATTTTCCTTCAAAGCTTTAAACATTTTACTCCACTGCTTCTTGTACTCTTCATCGCTGTTAAGAAATCTTATGTCTGTCTGAATCTTGCACATTTGTAGGTAATCCATTCATTTTCCCTGGAAACTTTTACACTTTCTCTTTGGTTTTGATTTTCTTAAGATTCATTACAGGGGCTGGCCCCATGGCATGGTGGTTAAGTTTGTGGCACAGCTTCAGCAGCCCAGGGTTCGCTGGTTCAGATCCTGGGTGCAAACCTACACGCTGCTCATCAAGCTATGCTGTGGTGGTGTCCCACATAGAAGAACTGGAATGACTTACAACCAGGATATGCAAATATCTGCTGGGGCTTTGGGGAGAAAGAAAAAAGAAAAAAAGAGGAAGATTGGCAACAGATGGTAGCTCAGAGCCAATCTTCCTTGACAAAAAAAAAAAAGAGAGAGAGAGAGATTCACTATAGTGTGTTAGGGTGTGGGTTTCCCCTTGTCTCTTTTCTCGCATTTGTGGGCCCCTTTCAGCTGAGGTGGCTCATCTTTCTTTAATTCTGATAATTTTATCACCACTATTTACACTCAAATATTTCTCCTCTTTTTATTTCCTATTTTTCACATTTGGGGACTATTATAGTTTGAATTGAGATTTTTCTCTTTCTATCCTCCATCTACCGTAACTTTTCTTTCATATGTTCTATTCTGCATCCTTCCCTACTCTAGGGGAGGCTTCAAACTGCCCTTCCAGCTCATGAACTTGCCTCCCATCGTATTCATTCTGTTCTTCAGCCCATCTGTCAGGTTCATCCTATTATATTTTTCAGACATAATATTTCCACTTTTTACATAGTTATATACATAGTTCCTTTTTAATAATTTACATAATTTCTTGTTTTACACACATAGTTTCTGATGTACATAATTTCTTAATCTTTTTTTTTTTTTTTTTTTTTTTGGTGAGGAAGATTCACCCTGAGCTAACATCTATTGCCAGTCTTCCTCTATTTTGTGTGTGGATCATTGCCACAGCATGGCTGATGAGTGGTGCAGATCCTCACCCAGGATCTGAACCCATGAACCCCAGCCACTGAAGCAGAGCATGCTGAACTTAACCACTATGCCGCAGGGCTGGCCTCCATAATTTCTTACTCTTTCTTGCATGCTGGTAATAGCATTGCTTACCTCTTTTAGTGCATTTAGTATGTTTAGTTTAAATTCTTGATTAAAGTGTTCTGATGCTTGTGCTTTGGAGGTTCCATCAGCTTGTTTTTCTTCTGGGACATTTACACTCCACAGGCGTCCAGTCTTCTGACCTGTGAGCTCGTATTCCCCTGGGATTTTAGCTACTCTGTCTTACAGTGTCGATTGGGTGAGGGCGAAGGGCAGATGCTGTCTGTGTCAGCTCAAAGGAGAGAAGGAGACAAGCCCTGGGGTGGAGCACTCCCAGGCACCAATCACAACTGATCGTTCCCACTTCCCATCTCCCCAAGAAAGCAGCTCAAGCCACCCTTTTGCCTTCAGACCCTCAGGGAGAAGTAGCATTGAGCCAGGACTCCTCTTGGATTTTGATCCACGAGACTCAGGAGTTTGGAAAGGAGAGAATGGACAAAAGAATCCCAAAGGCCGGCAAAGCTCCATCTCTGCTTTCTTCACCCCAGTGGGCCTTTGGTGCTTGTCCAAGGAAACCTGCCTGTCACTGCCCTGTCCGTGTTCTGAGTTCTGCAACAAGAGGATAGGCAGTGATTGTCCCAGGGCAAGGGTGGAGGAGAGAAAGGAGTAGAACTCAAGCATATTTGAGGTGGCTTATCCTCTCGTCAACAAGCCAGTCTCCCCGGCCGTGGGATGCAGCGCCCCACCGTCCCAACTCCATTCCTTCAAATTAGCCTTTACTTTCCTCTCTGGATTTCAATGTAATGATTGATCAATCGATCGACTGATTGATTTATGAAATTTTGTCATCCCGTAGCTCTGTAGTTCCTCCAAAGTTGGATCTTAGGAAATAGAGCCAGTAGTGTGGATGAATTCACTATCTTGACAGGCACTACCGGAGAGAGAACTTTGTTTTTCCCGTTATTTTATTTTCTACCTTTCTGGGCACTTTCATAGTGTAGGCAGAATAGTAAAGTGATGAACTTTAGTTCAATTTCCTGCGTTCAAGTCCTGGAATTACCCATTTCCAAAGTGTGTGACTTTGGGACAAATGAATTAACCTCTCTGTGTCTTTGCTTTCTCTTCTGAAAATGAATCCATTGAGATGTCAGGACCCGTCTCACTGAGTTGTTACAAGAACTGCTTAGAAGAGCGCGTGGGGACAACCCTTACATGTATTGCCTAATATTGCTATTCCCTCTCTAACAAGGAACTGCATGAAGGCAGTTATCTTGAACTGTTTCAGTCCCTCTTACACTCCCATTTGCAAGAATGGCACCTAACTCATAGCAAGCACTCAGCAAAGAGATGTTGAGTGAAAGAATGAACACATCCCTCTCTCCTGTTCATTAATCTAAGCTGTGTCTTGTCTTATGAGTCTCAATTTAATCTTTTTTTCATAGAAGATAAGGCTATTAATGGACACATGTCCTTATTTCCCCCTCTTTGGCTGCAGTAGGGTCAATGAACATAGCTGCTTTGTCATTTCATCTCATCTTGCTCACACCTAATACGGGTAGCTCCCTCCAGATAGTCTATTTTTTTCTGACATCATGAAACCACTTTTCCCTAATCTCCAATCCTTTTTCCCCCTTTTCTGAGCTAGTATTTGAAGGATAATGTTGCCTTCAACACACTTTTGTATAGCGTGGTGGTGTAGAGGTTTGGGCATATGTGGGAGAGGAAAGGGAATTGTTCACCAGTGTCTGGGTACCATCTTTACTGGGGACATGAGTTCTGCTCTATTTTTGTTTTCATTTTATGGAACTTGGGTCCAGGATCCATAAGAGCCATCTCTTTTCTGGTTTCTGCATAAAATATCTCATCACACACATCAAAGTTGGAAGTTTGCTTTGTCTATAATCTTGGTCCTTGTCTATCATCTGGTCCTCCTAGCAGACTGTAAGCTGCCTGAGGGCAGGGTCTTTGTCTGCGTTCTCACACTGTCCATCTGGCCCCTCACCCAGGACCCGGCACAGGGGACATGGCCAATTACACGGCAGGCCTGGGTTTGATTCCTGGCTCTGTCATTTACTAGATGAGTGACCTTGGGCAAGTTTCTTAACCTCTCCCTATCTCAGTTTCCTTATCTTTAAATGGGGATAATAAGAATATAATTCATACTGGGATTTGATGAGGATTAAATGCAATTAGTAAGCCCTTGATATGGCCTAATCAATTGTAGTATCACAAAATTTTAAGTGAATGAACAAATAGTTGAGTTCATAAGAAATGTGTATGGAATAAAAGGATGAATGAGTAAATTTACCATCAGCCCAACTTCCCCTTGGGGGCCGTGCCCACCTTTGTTCCTTCTCTGACTCCCTTCTGTCCCCTTTCCTCAGGGTTCCAGGCAAAAGCCCCAGCCAGAGAGCCCCCCAGAGCAAGTGTCCCCTGCCGGAGATGCCCCTCCCTCAGAGGAGCAACAGGAACTTCATTATGCCTCTCTCAGCTTTCACCAGATGAAGTTTCAGGAGCCTCAGGACCAGGAGGCCACCAGCACCAACGAGTACTCTGAGATCGGGGCAAGCAAATGAGGACTTGCCCAGAGCTCAGTCCTGGCAGAGGGAGCACAGCCTCTGAGGCAGAAAGAGGAAGTCAATGACTAAGGGAAGCCTGAGGAGCTGTTGCAGCAATATTAACATTAACTATGATATGAGCATCCCCTGGTAGAGCAGAAAAAAGACAGGTGATAGGATTAGAGACTTGGGCTTAAATGCAGGCTCCAGCACTTCCTAACGCATTGGTCTCAAGCAACTCACTTCATCTCTGGGTGCCTCAGTTTACCGTTCTGTAAATCAGAAATCGTGCATTCCTACCTCAAAGGTGGTTGTGAGCATTAAAGAAATTGGCATAGGGAAATCAACCCACAGAGGTCCCGGCTTAGGGCATGTGCTCAGTGCCTGCTGGTCTCTCTTCCTTCTACAAAAAGGTCCTGTTGGCAAGTTCTCCTGAGGCTGAAGTGACCAGGCACAGGGGACAGAGAAGCAACTGGTCGATGTTATTTTCCTTCCCAGAATGCTTCAAAGCCTCCCCAGGGAACGACTGGCTCCTCAACCTGGCATTTGGTTCATGATACAGCATCTTATAATCTCTCTGTGGTCATCTCCTTCCTCTACTTGTACTTGTCAGTTTTTCCCACTCATTCCTCCACCTCCTGATCTCCAGTCCCTTCACCATCTCATTTGTGGGCTCCAAAGTGATCTTTCCAACAGCTGGAGAGCTAACTCTCTCTCCTGCACAAACCCATTCATGACTCCCTGGCCTTGGACAGTACATCACAAGCAACTGCTCCTGGCACTTGAAATCCTTCATAACCTCACTGCTATCTACTGATCCATCCTCTCCTCTTGGCCATTCTTTTTTTTTTTTTTTTTTTTGAGGAAGATTAGCTCTGAGCTAACATCTGCCACCAATCCTCCTCTTTTTGCTGAGGAAGACTGGCCCTGAGCTGACATCCATGCCTATCTTCCTCTACTTTATATGTGGGATGCCTGCCGCAGCATGGCTTGCCAAGCGATGCCATATCCGCACGCGGGATCCTAACTGATGAACCCTGGGCTGCCGGGCTACCAAAGCAGAACATGCGAACTTAACCACTGTGTCACCCGGCCAGCCCCATTGACCATTCTTCTTTAACCCTTCCATGCTGGTTCATACCCATGTCTTTACAATTTGAGATCCCTCTCTTGGAGGCCATGCTGCCTTGCTTTCATCTGGCTTACGCTATGTTGTCCTTCAAACTTGAGTCATGGACAGATTTGGATTGAGAAGGTGGATTGGACAAAGAGCTCATAGTTTCCCTCCTTTAAAGTTGAACAAATTTAATTTATTTTGAAGAAAGCACTAAAACAAACACAGCCCCAAATTCACCAGCAGCACTGTAGTGTAAGTGCTAACCATAAGCTTTCTTGACCGTAAGTTTTAATTGTCATCAAGCTTTTGATTGCTGAGCCATCCATTTTGAAGACGTGCATCTCAGATAAACGTATTGCCAGCTGTACAACTAGAGAAAGAGCCAGGCGGCCCCGTTTGTGAACCTTCCTTTTTAGGAAGCCATAGGTGAATTATATAACTGACCTCTTGAGTTACCCTGCTTTTCCCTTCCTGCCCTTTAATTTCTGCTCTTATGTTTTAAATTTGCCAGTAGTGAACCTGCAAAACCATAGACACCCCAGCCTCAACCCCAGTAAAGGCAGAACCCCAGGTCCTTACTGTCTCTGGCTCTCTATACCCGCGATCTCGCTGAATGGCCCTCGGGGTGCTGTGTCTCCTCCAGGACTTTTGAGTAATAAAAGTTGATTTTTCAAAGTTTCCTGATGGTTGCTGCTGAAGCGTGTTCTGCAATCATAAAAACAACCACAAAGGCTGGTCCAGCCACAACCTTGGCTCCAGTCAGGGAAATGTTTGTGGGGCTCATCTCAAATAAAACAGGCCCAGGTGAGTGCCCCCAGCAACACAAAACAAGCACCCAAACCTGGATCAATTATTTGCTAAACTTTAGAAAGTGGCCACGAGGAAAGAAGTGGACAGTTCCAGCATGGAACCAGGAGGACATTGATTCCCGACATCCACTACCCAAACCCCATTTTCAGCACCATAAGGAGTTGAGTTGTGACTCTGGTTTCGGTAATGACAGGTTAGATTATTCTGATCAAGCCTCCTGCTGAAAATAACAAAATCCTTTGGAAAAGATGAAAAGGCAAAAAAAGAAAAAAAATCCCTTACTTTAAAAGTATAGAATACCTGAAAAGAAAATGGGAACTTACCAGGCCAGAATTTGGGGACAAGCTTGAACCCAGAGAATAAGGCAGGATATCTAAGCCAAATACCAAAATTCCCAGTGGCATTTGCCCATACTCAACATGTGAGTTTTGGTTGTGTGGCCTTGCAAGGTCCTGGAAATGGAAGTCAAGACGCTGGCTCTGCCTAAGGTGGGAAGTTTCCTAGGGGATTACTTCCACACTGAGTTTGTATCGAAACTGGTGGCCAGATAGCCATTAATGATTAGATAGCTAGTGTAGGGAAGGAAGAACTATTCCTTTATCCTCTAGGTCCTTCTGGCTGGTCTAATAATTAAATTGACATGAAACAGAATAATAGGAGAAAATCCAACAAAGTGTAATAACATGTATACATGGGAGAAACCCAGGAAAACTGAGTAACTCGCCAGAATGGCCAAAGCCACCTTAAATACCATCTTCAGCTGGAGACAAAGGAGGATGTTGGGGGCAGTGGTTTGGGACTTCAAAGGGGAGGAAGGCAATTCACATGGAGATGGAAAAGCAAATTTGTGGTAAGCAAATGTTTACCATGCCTTTCAAAGACCATGAGAGATGAAAGGGACTTTGTTAGGTTCGTCCTTGTCTATCACACCTAGTTTATATTAAACTGTAGTTATCTTGTGGTATTAGTTCCTTCCTGGAACTGGCTTTCTATCTCAAACTCTTTTAGGTCGTTAGAGGGAAGGTCAAAGTTTCTTTCAGAGTCTTTTGTCCTTAAAAATAAGCCAAAGAGACACTATTTTTTTTTTTTTATTATTGGCGCCTGAGCTAACATCTGTTGCCAATCTTCCTTTTTTTCCCTTCCTCTTCTCCCTGAAGCCTCATCAGTACAAAGTTCTCTATTCTGGTTGTGGGTCCTTCTGGTTGTGCTACATGGGACAACGCCTCAGCACGGCCTGATGAGTGGTGCCACGTCCGCGCCCAGGATCCAAACTGATGAAACCCTGGGCCGCCAAAGCCAAGTGCGGGAACTTAACCGCTCAGCCATGGGGCCAGCCCCAAAGACACATTTTGTAGTGGCCAATTCTGATTAGTAACTAAAGTTTTTTCTGCAGGCAATTATCAATTGAGGCTTTCGTCATTTCCCCCCACAGCCCATTCTTAGTTGTGCTGCTTGTTCTTAAAAGTCATGTAGATAAGCAATATATTATCAGACTCCCATAGTTTCCTGATAGATAACATGTCTGATGTTCGGGTCACCATGATCACGGTGCTTAAGCTGTTCTTCAGGAACTGAGAGTAGACTTCTTGTTCAGTTTAAGTTGGTTGAGACCAGCGACCCATCAACTGGGCTTGCGTGAATGTCCAATAAGTGACCCTTTGACATCGGGGGGGCCGAAAACTCCACCCTCAGATCATGCAAAGACTGCCATTTTGTGAACATGCATCTTATGAAGAGCCCTGAATCTTGACTATGTTTGCACAGATTATTGAATACCTCACTTTTCCAGCCCTCCAATCATCTGCCCCCATACTTTAGACCACCTTGCCCCTTTATCCCATAAATATCCCTAATCCCCATTTTTGGGGAGTCGGATTTGAGAATTGTTGTCCCATCTCCTCACTGGCTGCCTTGTGAATAAACCCTTTCTCTTCTGCAAAACTCATCATCTCAGTGATTGGCTTACTGTGTGGTGGGCAAAACAGGCCTGGTTTGGTAACAGTATCAGTGTAACAGTGAGTCAAAGAAAACCAAAAGAACCCAAACCAGAGGAAAAAGACAGATCATCTTCAAAAGAGGAGCAGTTTAATTGACTGAATTCTCAGTAGCAACCATGGGGAGCAGAAGAAAGCAAATACTATCTTTAAATATCACTTTATATAATCTATACTTGGTAGAAAGCATTAAAAAATGAGGAAGCAATACAAATCTTTTAGAACAAATAAATGGTGGAGTTCATTACCTATAGAATAAAATAAAAGATAGTTTTAAAATTCCTGACAATAGGGGCCAGCACAGTGGCACAGCAGTTAAGTGCCCATGTTCTGCTTTGGTGACCCGGGGTTCACCAGTTCGGATCCTGGGTGTGGACATGGCACTGCTTGGCACGCCATGCTGTGGTAGGCGTCCCACATATAAAGTGGAGGAAGATGGGCACGGATGTTAGCTCAGGGCCAGTCTTCCTCAGCAAAAGGAGGAGGATTCGCAGCAGTTAGCTCAGGGCTAATCTTCCTCAAAAAAATAAATAAACAAATAAAATAAAACTCCTGACAATAATAACAGCTAAGTCCCAAGTGTGTAGGGGAAGACAAGTGTATTTTACATTTCTTAACATCAACATACTATCTAGGAAGAGAGAGAAGTTTTCACTTACTAAAATCTTTGATAAGTTAATTATATGTGCAGTAATTTTTATGGCAATGACTACAAGAATAGAGTTAGAATGTATAACGTATAAACTAGAAGTCATTAAAAGTGTACTGTAAAAAAAACTTAGTAAATCAAAAGAAGACAAAAATGGAGAGATAAATTAATGTGGAATTGGTGGCACATATAGAAAATAAAATATAATGTGGGTTACTTACATTGAATATAACGGGATAAATGCTTCAATTAAAAACAGAGAGCTGGCTTGGAATAATATTCCATCCATATGCACCTTATAATATATGCATCTAAATTGTAAGGATAGAGATGGACAAAAGGAGACAAAATTATATACTATGCCAACATTAATGAAAAGAAAGCTGGCATGGTTCTATTAAGGTCATCCAAAATATATGTAACTACATTATTCCATTTGCGTGAAGTTCTAAAGCAAACATGTTGTGTAAGAATAGACACGCAGGTGTTATGCTTATAGGCAAAGGTAGGGGAAAAAAGATGGCCCCGAATGTTAATACAGTGGTAACCATGAGAGGCTTGGACAGGATGGAAAACAGAGGGAGACTCTGAGATTCCTGGGGAGCCTTCAAGTTCTAGTTCTTGACCTGAGAGATGACCACACAGTGTAAACTATAAATATATATTTATATAATATAAGCTATATATCATGTATTTATAATATATTATATATTTATAACTATATTTATATTATAGAAATATAATATATATTATACATTAATTATATTTAAACATATTATATATTTATATAATATAAACTATAAATATCTATAGTTTACACAATGTCAACTATAAAGATATTTTTATAACCAATATACGTAAATATCTTTCAAGCTAGGAAGTGTCTTACGTTCTGATGGCCACCTTTGTGGAAAAATTTCAAGAAAGAATAATGTTATTAAGAGGTGATGATCAAAAGGTAATAAAAACTCAGCCTTCTGGCCAAAAATCTTGATGGATTTGACAACACCAACGTTGAAAATATTGTGGTAAAGGACACTTCAGACAAAGTTAATAGATGGCAGACTAGAAGGAGGTATATCTTCAAGGTATCAGACCAAGGAGAGGTTATTGGGTTATGAGGAAGCAGGGGAGGGGCATGGCAGTTGGAAGGACCGTCTGAGTAAAGGCCAGGGGCCTGCCTTGTCCTGAACTTGGGAGGAAGGTATGGCTAGGGTTGAGCAAATGCTGCAGGGAAGTTAGTCCTGGCAGAAGTGGGGCAGTTCAGGTCCCCCAAAGCCCCTCCCCAGCCTCACAACAGCCCTAAAAGCTCCTGAAGGCAATGGTGTCCTGCTCCATTACACAGATAAGAAAACAGAGGCTCCACAGAATGTCCTGGTTCACGATGAAGTTAATGTTGAATCTGCTCTGTTCACTTTTGAATCTCTTGCACCTAACACAGTGCACAGCCAAGATAAATGCTCAATATTTATTTGTGAATGTTTCAAGCAGCTTAGCCTACCCCCAAATATAGTTAATTTCATAAGGCGAATTCTTATATTGTGAGGTCCAGTGGGAAAATATGCAACGTGGAAACAGCTAACAGTGTCAGCTGGCAGTGGGCAGTAAATACATTGGACCAATATTTCTTCTTGTCGTTATTACCAGTCTCTGTATATTCTTCCCCACTTATGTCCAGCTTCTTCCCCAGTCCCCTTTTCTCCATAGCTGGTCTCCAGAAACCACCCTTTCTTTAGGTCACAGTGAGATCTTAATTCTTAGTGGTGGCCTGACTAGCTCCCCTAAGACACATAAAGTTCAATGGGAAACTTCCACTTTTAGGGACATTCCAGTGGCAAATGCTAAGTAGAATCCACTCCTTCACTCATAGTGAGCATGTTGCATGTCCACCAGCAGCAGAGGTTCCCGAACTAGTTGAAAGATGGTGTTGGTGGCTGGTCCCTTGAGATGTGACCTTGATCCCTGTAGAGTTCGCCTCCTGTGGAGCGGGGAGGGTGGTGCCTCTCCTTCTGCTCTCTGCTGCCACCATCAGCCCTGGACTATTGCCTGATGGTCTCTATCCCTTTTAAATAAAACTCTTCCTCAGTGTGTATCATCTGCTCTTCTGAGGCCAGTGTGGAGTTGGTTCAGGGGCACTCTTTATGGTGTCAGGTGTGTGGGTTAAAATCCCAGCCCCAAAATGTGCATCAAAGATGTGAGACCCTGTGAAGGTCATTTACCACACAAGTCTCAGTTTCCCTCTCTGCCAGATGAGAATTGTTAACCAGCTCTGTCTCAGATCGGTTGTGAGAATTAAATGGGACAATATATACAAAAAGGCACAGCCCTGCTTCTGGCACCCAGGGAACTTCAGCGAACATTCATCTCTTTCCTAACCCTTTATCTGCCGGGAAATCCAGGCACAGACTTGCTACTCAAAGTGTGGTCCAAGGGCCGGCAGCATCAGCATAACCTGGAACCTCTGAAAATACCTTGTTATTCTTTGTTCCTTAGCGAGGCTGGCACAAGTTTAGAAGAATGTTAAGGCAATATGAGAGGTGAGAGGAAAAGTAGAGAGATGAGCCCAGCCTGCTCCCACCCCTTCCTCTGACTCCTCCTTCCCAAGAGGGATCTGGCCTTTCCGAAGCCCCTCCAACTTAGGTGCCCTGCTAGCCCAAGGCTCAGGACCTCATGCCTGTGAATAAAGGTCCATGGCAGAGGAGGGAGTTTCCCGAGACCAGCTATGCTCAGAACCATGGACAGCGCCCACCATTCGGGGTGCGCTTCCGGGGTCAAGCATGAGGGATGGAGCGCCCCCTGGGGACAGAGCCTTTTCTCATCCTGATGTGACAAGCACGGAGAATGTGGCCAGTGACATTTTCTCCTTCAGGAGAGAGGTGCTGGTCATGGGGCAGCCAAGCTCCTCCTCAGTCTCCTCCTGAACATCCCCTCATCCTAGAGAAGTTGGGACTTAGCTTTGGAAAGACAATGCATTACACAGGCCGCTGGGTTTCTTGCCTCTCAAGGCCGACTCTACCCTCGCCTCCTCCAGAAAACCTTCTTTGTGTCCAGACTCCTCTCCTTTTCCCCCTCACTTTCCAGTGAGTCGATATTTTGCTCTTGCTTTTAATCCCTTCTTTGTACTGTCATGGAGCTCTGGACGACAGAGAACATGATTTGTCATTCTTTTCTCTGCCTGATGCTATGCCAAGTCCTGATTCAGCTCAAAAGAAAGAATGAAATATCAGAAGTCTAGTTGAGATGATGCATTTGGAGCCGATGGGTCACAGAAATAAGTCCTCAGTTTTATTTCATTCTACATGAAGGTTAAATATTCAAATCGGGGAAAGGATCCTGTGGCCTCAGTGGATCACAGCTTGGAAAGAGTTGTCATGAAGGGCAGAGAAAGCCAGGAAAAGTCAGGGAAAAATGGTGGTAGAGTAAGGAGATGGAGATTCAATAGGTACCATAAAGAGGAGAGGTCTTGTGGGGCTGGAGGAACTGTTTAGAAGTTTGAACTCATTCTGAAGATGTGCAGAGCTCATGAGAAACCTGAAGATGGGCTGAGGTTTCTCAAGACACACAAGTCTAGGGTCTTTCTCACTTCAAATTGACACCAGAAATCCACAAACATCACACCAAAGTCTGGGGCTGGAGCCAGGGCCTCAGTTCGCAGTTTCAAACCCTGACCTTAAGGGGGCCCTTGCAGATGAGTATGAGTTCAGCCATCCTTTCTTGAGGCTTCTTATGTGACCATGCCTGGGCTGAGGGCCAAAATAGAGAGAGGATTCAATTTCAGGTTGGTCCTGGCCCCTATAGTCTTCTCCTCTGAGAGATGCTGCAGGAATTCTAAGTGAGCAGAGAGACCACACTCCAACCATTTTCTGAAGGAGGTGCGGATGGACAATTAGAGGAAGCAACGTGAGTGGGGAGGAGGATGGAGGGGGCCATCTTGACAGGTTATCACTAGTGAAGAGCTCAGCCTTCACTTCCCTGATAGTCACTGGGGAAAAGGGGAGCTTCTGACAGAGGGAGGATTTGGGGATAGCCCAATCCAGAAAGAGCCCCTAGATGCCTGCTTTTTCTGCAGCTTCCCCGGATCTCCAGATAGAAGGGACGGATCTGGTCAAGTCAGGGGTCCCAGACTTGCTCCCCACAAGCCCAAGCTGCTGCTGCTCCTCCTGCTTTGAGTGTGGAGGGGTCAGATGGCTGCAGGAAATGTGACCTCATGGAGGGTCCTCAGTCTCCATTTGGGGGTACAACTTGGAGAAGCATGCAGGGTAGGAGCTGCAGGTATGAGAATTGGGGACATGGTGTAGGGCAAAGCGCCTGCATATCCTCGGGCTCTGACCTCCTCTTATCCTGAAATTTATGAATTTACTCTAGAATAGTCTACGTCTTCTGATTTATGGCAGGGGACAACATATACCATGATCCTCCTACGCCCACAAACAGGCCAGGTGAAAAGTTGCAGGAGAGGACCAAGGACCTGGGACCAATGCCACCTCCTTGGAGACCTCCACCTACAATTGCTCCCTGAGAAACAGAGATGCCAGGATGGAGGAGAGCCAGACATTGTTCCTTTGGGAGGAGAAAGCTTCTTGGGAGATACTGTAATGAATAGAAAACACAATCTCTGAACGTGATCTGTAGGGTAGGAGCCTCCACAGAGGGTTAGGTTGAAGGAAAGCATGAACGGTCCTCCTGATATCCTACTTCTCTGAGCTCCAGGTCTCTTCCCTTCCTCCCCAGTGTTGACTCAGATACCTGACATCCACATCCTGGGGACCCTGGAGTCTGGGCACAAGGAGATCCTGACCTCCCTATGCCAGGGCCTGGTGAGGAGCTAGGATGCCTACCAACTTTTACTGGCAAGGGGTCACTCTGGGACACCCTCTCCCCCAACACGCACGCTATGGTTGTGATGATGCAGAAGGGTCAGTGCATCCTTGCATCTTCTCCACTCCAGGATTCCCAGGCGGAATTAGATCCAGTCCATGGCTGCTGGTTCTGGGAAGGAGCCATCCTCACCTGGATGCTCCAGTGACCACACATGACAGAGTCTA
Source organism: Equus quagga (assembly GCF_021613505.1). Taxonomy (NCBI): domain Eukaryota; kingdom Metazoa; phylum Chordata; class Mammalia; order Perissodactyla; family Equidae; genus Equus; species Equus quagga. The sequence goes on from NC_060279.1 coordinate 87,310,053, forward strand.
AAATGTGTAAGAAGAGGGCCAGGGCAAATCTACCTCCTCTGAGACCTCCAGACCAGCAATTGCTTGCCAAACATGAAAGGTGACCGGATGTGAGGCACAGGGACACCCAAGCTCTTTGTGAGCATGACAGGTACTAGCTGCGGCTGGCTTTAAATGAGGACATGGCGGGGGGGGGGGGGGGGGGGGGGGGGGGGGGGGGGGAGCGGGGGG
>NC_060279.1:87310362-87421616 GCF_021613505.1 Equus quagga
GGGGGGGGGGGGGGAGCGGGGGGGGGGGGGGGGGGGGGGGGGGGTGGTGTGTGGGGACATGGGGGATGCAGTGGGTGCAGCCCAGAACAGGGAGGGCATGGCAACTCTCAACTCATCTATTGGGTGACTAGACTCAGAGTGGTGAGGCCACAGAGCAAATAATCTTATGGTGTGGCTCATGAGTTGGGAGCAGGTTAGCTGGTCCCGGGAGAATTAAGGCCTGTAGGGGAGCCCCTCAGGGGATGGCATCCTAGAACCTTAGGGGTGGAGGGGCTCAGGGCATGCAGGAAAGTTCAGCAAATTCTCTAGTTCAGGTGACACAATTCTGACAGTGGCTTGCCAGGTTATTTCAAACCAACCTTCCTATTGGAAAAGAAAAAAAACTAGAAAATCTGGATAAAATATTTTAAATGTTTGGGGTCAACAGAGAGAAAATTTGCACAGTGAAGATGGAAGAAGCTGGAAGTGAAAAGAGGTGAACCAAGTATTTGGAGCCATTATTTTCCTCAAATAGAGTGCTGGTTCTGAGCAGTCACGGAGAAGCTGGGTGGAACGTACATGAGTCTCTTGGGGCTAGAAGGATAAAAGATGTAGTTGAATTATGCCACAACTAGAAGGACCCACAACTAAAATATACAATTACATACTGGAGGGGCTTTGGGGAGAAAAGGCAGAAAAAAAAGATGTACTTGAGGGCTTGCCATGGAGGAGGGGCCCTGGTAAACATTGCAGTCTTGTGGTTGGCATCCTGAAGAGGAGGGTGGACTGGAAATAGATGAGACCCCTTAAGGATTGAAGCTTGGTTTTGGATTCCCTCAATCTCTGATCAGATTGAAGTGATGCACCTGCTACAGGCAAGAGTAAATGTGCTCCAGAGGAAAAGAATATGACCCAGAGTCTAAAATCATCTCTAAAATTTATCAGAGGTGTATCACACAGCGGGTGGCTAGGGAAACAGCCACTGAAGGAATTATGAGAATAAGGGATTTGTTAGGGGATCTAGACCTTACACAATGTGAGAGGAGCTGGGAAGTGATGGTCTGGGGCGGGGGGGACAGGAGAGAGCATCACTGAGCAATTCACCTGAAACACAGATGCAGGTGGACATGATAGAGCTTACAGGGAAATGTGAAAAGCCAAGATGTCCAGGCACCAACATGGGAGCCTCAAAAGAGGAGCTCACAGAAACCGATATGGGAAGCTGTTACCCCTATGTAGTCATTGCCTCTGTGGGCACACAGCCAAGTGGGCAGTGGTGGACTTGAGGCTGGTATTGGTCACCAGGGCTGGAATTTGGAAGAATGAACTGTATGTGGAGCAAGGCAGAGCGAATTGCCTCACAAATTATGTCTAATTTGATAGTTTCTTGCAGCAGGAGGGTAAGTCTGGTAGCAGTTATTCCATCCTGCCTGGATCTTTTTTAATGTACTCTAATTTGACAGTGAAATTCTCTATTTTGGCATGTATTTTCTTGAACATGTTGATGACAAAGTCCACGCCTGAAACTCCGACATCTGGATCACCTGTGATTATGTCTATGCTCTGTTTTTGGCTTGGTGTTCTATCATTTCGTCCTATCTCCTGGCATGCTTGTAAATTTTTTATTGACTGTCAGGTATTTTGTATGAAAAATTGTCCAGGTTTTCTGAGGCTGTGGCTGAGAATGTTTTTCCTCTGGATTCTAAAACAGCACTTCCGGATTCTAGAACAGTCTAGAACAGCACGACACAATGGAATTTTCTGTGATGATGAAAATGTTCTGTATCTGTGCTGTTTAATCCTGTAGCCACTGGCCACATGTGGCTCTGGGGTGCTTGAAATGTGTTTAGTGTGACAGAGGAACTGAGTTTTCAATTGAATGTTAATCAATTTAAATGTAAATAGGCTCGTGTGGCGAGGGCTACCTTGCTTTTATCTTCCGGAAGCAGATGGTGTAGGGGTCTTCTTAATCCAGTCTGGGACTGAGTGAGTGTGAAGCTGGGTCTGGTCTTTTTGTGGCGCGTCTACTTCCAGGTGATGAGGATTATTTTAGGGTGGTGAATTTTAAAACTGCAGATGAGAAGCAGGCTCCGAGGAGCAGAGTTTGCTTGCCCTTGGAGAGACATTTGCATTTGTGAAGGAAATCTCCATGCCTCCCCCTCTGCACCAGGAGGAAGGGGGGATGGCCTTATCTCTGGAAACTCTTAATCAATGCCAAAGGCAAGAACTTAAATTGGTTACTGTCTGGCAATCTCATGTAACTGATTTAGGATGGTGGCTTCTGGCCTTTACTTAATCCGATTTGATTCTTATCTAAAAGTTGTGGGACCACCCAATGGCCAGACCCCACCTGCACTGATACCATTTTAACTTTTTTACATGTTCTTTCCTTTGTCTTGTAAAGAGATGGCTCACATACCTATGCCTTAAATTTAGCCTTACTCTCCACCCATGTTTGAAGCAGTAGCGGGGGCAGCAGCTGCGGCTCCTCCTGCCCGTGGGCCCTGTCCCCACGCAGCAGCCTGACTGCCCATGGGTCCTGTCCCCATGCTATTCCATACTATTCTCTAAATAAAAGAGCACTACTGCCAGATCTTGAGAGTCCAAGAAATCTTTCTTTCAACTCCTCGGCTCACCGACCCCGCATCACAGGGGACCCTTACTTCTAATTTATAGTCCTACTTGGGTCCTAACTGACGTGTTTACTGGATCTCTCCTTCTTAGGAGACCCTGAATTTCAAATTTTGTTTACCCTGTTCCATGAGACTGCCCAGGAGAAAATCTGAACGCAAGGTTGGGCTCACCTTATGCTCTTCCCTTCTCCCCAGGATTTTGGCTCCTCAAGTCCTGCCTGCCTTGAGAGCCCCAGTCTCCATTTTCATCTCCAGCGCCATGACACTGCTGAAAGCTCACTCAGCTCAGAGTCCCAGCCTCTTAGCCTCTGCTTTCCACTCACTTCCTTAACCTTCTGGCCCCCTCAGTGTAATGAGCTTCTCTTCTTCCTGGAATCCAGCCTTGGTAGCTCTTTGATATCTTCAAATAGATTTTGTGTGTCTATTTGTATTTTTTTGTTTTCCCAGTTGCTCTCAGTGGCAATGTTGTTCTGACATGAGATACTCCAACATGGTTAGAAATCTCCCTTGCTTTGTTTTGGTCTGTGTCCAAAAGTCACCTTCTGCCCTGAACCCCCAAACTAAAACAGCACCTCTTCACAGCCTTTCCCCTTAGGTTGCTTTATTTACAGCACTCATCATCAGACCTCATATTATATATTTCCTCATCTACTGCCTCTCTCCCAGAAGACTGTACGCTCCATGAATGAGAGGTTTTGTCTTTTTTTTCCCCCACCAATGTCTGGAAAGGCCCTGCACACATTAGGGGCTCAATAAATGAATGAGTGATGCTGTGTTATCTGGTAGGGAGGGAGATCTGGTCTCTGGCCTCAAAGCTCAGTCCAATTAGGGAGAACACGGCCCAGAAGAGTGTGGATGGCCACACAGGAGGGCATGACCCAGGGCTGGGGTTTGGGAGAGTCCTTTGTCCTGGGATAGGTGGAGTGGGTGGAGAGAATCAGTGAGGCTTCTAGGAGGACCCTGGAGGATTTGAGCAGGAAGATGGGACCGCAGGGCATTCCTGACAAGCCACCAGCCCAGCAAAGCTTGGAGGTGGGACTGAGAAGACAAGTTTCCCCAGGGGTCAAGCTAGAAGCTTCTGGGCCCTACACCTGTCTGGACTAGCAGGACAACAACTCTGAAAACCAGAGCCCCCTGGTGGCCAAACCTTAGCATGACAACCCAGTCGGCCACCATTTATTGAGCGCGTTATCAAATCCTCAAGAGACTGCTTTGATGGGGGGCTTTGATTCCATTTTCAGAGGAGGAAACGGAAGACCAGAGAGCTTAGTCACTGACCCAGACTCACCTAGCTCCGCCTCCAGAATCTGAGGTGTGGGGAGCCCACCCAGCTGCCCCTCACCCATCACACAGAGACACTGGAGGAGATTCAGGTGAGGCTGGGACACGATTCCAGAGTCTTGAAGACACAGGCAGACCTGGGTGTGAGACCCCAGTTCGGTCCCTCTCCAGCTAGGTGACTCAGGCCAGTTACCGGGGTCTCAGGCTACAACCAAAGAGATCGCGGTGCGATGAAATAAGACGGCGCAGCGCCCGCAGGATGCGCAGCCCTGGAAGAGAAGCACCACCATTACTGCACACGACGAGGGCCCATCTGGTCTGAGCATCCACATGGTAGATGCTCGGGGTGGGTTGGGGCTGTCTGTGCATGCCCAGAACCGGCGGAGGAACGGGGCAGCAGTCTCCGAATTGCCCCTGACTCAGGAATGGAAACCTGTTCACTCCCCTCCTCTGAGACCCAGGAGTCTGGGCCCCCAGCCCCCTCCTCCCTCAGACCCAGGAGCCCAGGCCACCAGCCCCTCCTCTCTCAGACCCAGGAGTCCAGGCCCTGGGCCTCTCCTCCCTCAGACCTAGGGGTCCGGGCCCCCAGCCCCTCCTCCCTTAGACCCGGGAGTCCAGACCCCCAGCCCCTCCTCCCCTAGACCCGGGAGTCCAGGCCCCCAGCTTCTGTAGGGTCACAGGTCACCCGTTCTGTCTCCTGCTCCCCCACCCCCACCCCACCTCAAAGCGAAGCTCCGGGCGGGAGAAGGTAACCGAGTTTATTCACAGTGCCATTCACAGGCAGCCCCGCGCTCCCGGGCGGCGCATCCTGGCCGAGAACCCGAGTCCCTAGAAGGCGGGCACGGCTTCCGGGGCAGGGGCCCGCTCCGGCTCCCCGTCCCGCGGCGGCCCCGCCTCGTCCAGCCCCCGGCGGCCCTTGCCGATGGCCAGGCGCGGCCGGCCGCGGTTGAGGCCGTCCAGGAGCGCGCAGGCCTGGCAGAGCGCGCGGCTGGCCAGCGCCCCGCAGCGGGAGCAGGCGCCGGGGGCCGGGGGCCGCGCGGTCGGGGCCAGCGCCAGGCGCTCGGCCGAGTGCACGAGGTCCAGCACCGCCGACGGCCGCGCCGCCTCCAGCAGCTTGAGCAGGTGGCGCGCGTGGCCGCGGAAGGCCTCGGGCGCGTAGACACACTCCTCGGAGAAGTAGTCGAGGCGGCGGAAGTGCGCGTACAGCACCACCTCCTTCTGCGAGGCCAGCTGCAGCGGGCGGCAGCGCGGCAGGGCGCCCCCCTCGCCCGGCGAGCCCAGGCCCCCGCCCCGGGCCAGCCGCGCCGCGTCGCCCCGCAGGAAGTTCATGAGCACGGTCTCCGCCATGTCGTCGGCGTTGTGGCCTAGGGGGAGAGAGATGGGAGCAGGTCAGGCGGGGGCGAGGAGGTGGGCGCTGTTGGTCGGGGAGACCCGGGGGCAAGGGGAGGAGGCGTGGCGAGTGGTGTGCACCGAGTGGGTGACCCGGCCACGGAGACCCCTCCTTCCGAATACTGTGGGGCGGCCAGGACCCAGAGAGAGACAGGGAGCAGGCCGGCGCAAGGGGTGCAGGTCTTGGAGACCTGGGTCCCCGTGGTGCAGTCAGGACCCAGGGAGGTGGGGAGGGGGCGTGGGGAACGGCGGGGAGGGCGAGACAGGGCCATGGAGACCCCGGGGCGCCGTGGGGCAGCCAGGTGGAGGCTGAAGGTGGACACACCGAGAAACGAAGGGGGACACACACAGGCTCCGTGGAGCAGCTTGGGGGTGCCCTCAGTTTCCACCCACTTATTGCAAACCAGGCCCTGTGCTAGCCGCCCTTTCACCTAGTGAGAAAAGTGCTTCAGCTACAAAGATCTCTGCAGCCTCAGTTAAGAGGGTCCTTCAGACTGCACAGGAGGAGTCACGATGGCATTTAATGGAGAGTCTCCAGTGAGCTGACACAAGTGTCTCTGGGGATGCAGATCCCGGTGTTTAGAAAGACCAGGGAGAAAGTGAGGGAATATTTACACAACGGTCACCACAAAATTTAAGCTAAATCTCTACCTATTCCGCATCATCATCTTATACTTGAGTCTAATAGCAAAACATTGGTCGTCTTAGGGCTTCGAAAACTGGCCCTGCTTCCCCTCCTCAGGGCCTTTGCATGAGCTGTTTCCTCTGCGCAGAACACCTCTCCCATCCCCTATTCGTCCTCCACATGTCACCCACGTGGCCTTCAGGGCTCAGCTCACTCAGGAGAGGCTTCCTCAATCCCCGCCTTTCTCCCTTCACTAAGTCCTCCTGTTACAAACTCGCAAAATCTGTGTAACTTTCCTTAGTAGCCCTTGGGTTATAATTAAGTATGTGAGAAATGGGCAGGTGCAGAGACGTCTGTCTTGTGCATCATCATAAGGGCAAACATTTGTATAATGTTTACTGTTTTCCAGTCTCTGAGGGCTTCACACATAACTCATCAAATTCCCAACAACGCCAGGACCTAGACATTACTAACATCCCCATTCCACAGAAGAGGAAACCGAGGTTAGGTCATCTGCTCATGGCTACGTGGCTCGCGTCTGGTACACAGTACATGGTCAGTAATTATTTGTTGAAGTAACGGTTGGGACAGAGTAAGAGAGTTATCAGAGAGGAGAAGCCGACAGAGAAAAGGAATTAAAAGACACCGTGCATTTCAGACTATCGATGGTTTCTGATGGGGGATATCCTTTCACACCCCTTCTTTTGCGGAGGGAACACAAAGAATGTCATTTTCTTAAAACTGCAGGGAACAATCTCAACAACAAAAAACCCAACAACCCAATTAAAAAACGGGCAAAAGATCTGAACAGAGATTTCTCCAAAGAAGACATATGATGGCCAAGAGGTACATGAAAACATGTTCAACATCATTAGCTGTCAGGGAAATGCAAATCAAAACTACAATGAGGTATCACTTCACTCCAGTCAGAATGGCTGTAATTAACAAGACAGGAAACAACCAGTGTTGGAGAGGCTGTGGAGAGAAGGGAACCCTTGTACACTGCTGGTTGGAGTGCAAACTGGTGCAGCCACTATGGAAAGCAGTATGGAGTTTCCTCAGAAAATTAAGAATAGATCTACCATATGATCCAGCTACCTCACTGCTGGGTATTTATCCAAAGAACTTGAAAACACAAATGCATAAAGACACATGCACCCCTATGTTCATTGCAGCATTATTCACAATAGCCAAGACTTGGAAGCAATCTAGGTGCCCATCAAGGGACCAATGGATAAAGAAGGTGTGGTGTATATATACACAACGGGATACTACTCAGCCATAAGAAATGATGAAATCCACCCATTTGTGACAACATGGATAGACCTTGATGGTATTATGCTGAGTGAAATAAGTCAGAGGGAGAAAGTCAAATACCATATGATCTCACTCATACGTAGAAGATAAAAACAACGACAAACAAACACATAGCAACAGAGATTGGATTGGTGGTTACCATGGGGGAAGGGGGAAGGGAGGAGGGAGAACGGGTGATTGTAGACACATGTTTGTGGTGATGGATTGTAATCAGTCTTTGGGTGGTGAACATGATGAAATTTACACAGAATTTGAAATATATTATGATGTACATCTGAAAGTTATATAATGTTATAATCCAATGTTACTGCTATAAAAATTTAAGTTTAAATTTTAAAAAAACTGCAGAGAACCACAGCCCTAGCCCCTAGGGAGTACCCCTCCACCCTCCCTCGCCAGTGTGCTGACCAAGATGACCGCAGTGACTCAGAAGCTTGCCACGCCCATCCGGAAGGCCTGCACGTACCAAGTCCATGAGCCTTCAGTGGGCACGCACACCTGCTCCTCCCTACTGAGAGCCTCCACTCAGGGCACACCCAGGGTCTCCTTCACCATTTCTCGGGCACGCGCCCCAGTCCCCTTTCACGGCCCTCCGCCTCTCCCGCGCATGCGCCTGGCTCCCTGCCACCCCCATCCCGTAGGTCCAGCTGCGCGCCTGCGCTCACCCGTCACGATGTGTGTGGCTCCCACGAGGCGCGCCCCCTCCTCCAGCGCCCGGCGCCGCAGCACCCCGCAGAAGGTGCAGCAGGCGCGGCTGCGGCCGGAGCCGGCCGTGCTGCGGGCCACGGCGTCCATCGTCCAGCCCCCGAAGAGGTCTGCGTAGGCCACGACGGTGAGCGGGAGCTCCCAGCGCGCCGCCTGGCGCCGCACGGCCGCCAGCGCCGCGTCCCGGTAGCCGCCGATGCCCTCGTCCACGGCCACCAGGCGCAGCGAGATGCCCAGGCGCGGCGCCAGCACCTGCAGCACGTGCGCCAGCACCGTGGAGTCCTTGCCGCCCGAGGCGCCCACGGCCACCACGGCCCCGGGCGGCAGCAGGCGGCCCGCGACCACCGTGTGCAGCACCTCGGCCTCGAAGGCGGCGCAGAAGCAGGCGCCGCACAGCGCGCGGCCCGAGCGCGGGCGGCGGAGGGCGGCGCGCGCCTTGTGGCAGGTGGCGCACTGCGGGGCTGGCATCGCGGGGTCCGAGCGGGGCAGGAGAGGTAGGCTTCTCCTGGACGGGGAGAGAGAGGAGGTGGGTTACATGTGGATTCCGGATTGAGGGCTCGTTGTCTCTGGGGAGGCTGCCTGGATAGCGCCCAGAGTAAACCCATTGTCCGGAGCATTCTTCCCCCAGCACTGTGCAGGTCTTACATCCTCAAGTCCCAGCTTAAGCTTTCATTCATTCATTCGTTCGTTCAACAAATACCCACTCAGTGCCTCCTATGTACCGAAGGTAAGCCAGGCACTGGAACAAAACTGGAAAGGTTGCAGGCACTGAATTCTAAGTGGAGGAGCCACCCGATGGATAAGTAAGTAAATAACCAAGATACTTTACAAATATGAGTAGTAGTATGAGGGAATTATCTTCTGAGTTGAGGCCAGAAGGACGGGAAGGAGCCAGACATTAGATCAAGGTGGGAAGAATGTTCCAGACAGAGTTAATAGCAAATGCAAAGGACCTGAAGGGCAGGGCCTGGCAGTGTTCACTTGGTTGGAAAGTATGTTGTGACTGAAGACCGAAGAAGGTCGGGGACTTGGAGGTTGGCAGAATGAGGGGCTTGGACTTTATTGTGAATGAGATGGGAGCCACTGGACTGTGGAATGACAGGATCTGACTTCTATTTTAACAGGATCCTTCGAGCTGCTGGGTATGAATAGAGGGTGGGGAGTGGAAAGGGCAGACACGGGCAGACCCGTGAGGAGGCTCCTGCAATGATCCGGGTGAGCAATAATGGTGACTCAGAGCAGAGTGGAGGTAGTGGAATGGAACTGGAGAGGAGTGGTCAGATGCTGGATCTCTTCTGGAGATAGAGCAGATGGGACTCACACAAGGCTTGGTTGGGAGAGGGCGGTGGATGAGAGAAATAGAGGACTCAGGACAAGTCCAAAGTCTTGGCTTGAGCACTTGGAAGAACAGTGGAACCATTTAGTGGGGAGGAGGTGGGGATGGGGAAGAATGGGGAAATATTGCAAGAGGGGTAGGTTTGGGGCAGAGAATCTGGAATTTCTTTGGGGCATGGTGGATTGTGGTCCTTTGCTCTGGAAGTCTTTTCTGAACCCTGGGCTGGGTCTGGCGCCTCCTCTGGGCTCCTATGGCTGCCCGATCGCCCCCCACACCAGCCCTGACCTCTCTAGGTTGTAACCAGGACAGAGGAGGATGCGCTCGCACCGCGCCCAGGTTTAGGGGTGGGGACAAAAAGGAGTCAGACCAGGCCGCAGAGTCCAAAGCGGGTCACCAGGGGTACCGGCTGCTTAGGGCACTCCCGCCTAGAGGGCCGCCGGGAGACCAGCGTTGAGGGATCACGGAGAGGAGTGCCATCTCTCCGGGGATGCCCACCGGAACGCGTGGGAGAGAAATATGGAGACCATCAACTCCTGCTCGGCAGCGCGACAAAGGGCCGGAACCGGCCTGCCGCGAGAGGGGGCACTCACCTGAGTAGAACGCACGCTGCACGGTCCAGGCTCGAGAAAAGGCGGAAGCGGGTACAAGGACTACGACTCCCAGAAGGCTCTGGGCCGAGCCGCCTACGACTCCCAGGTGCCTGTGCGGCGGCCCGGCCCGAAGTGCTTAGGGCTCTGGTACGAGCTGGGCCTACAACTCCCTGCGAGCCTCGCGGTGACGCCATGTGCCTCGCCCACTGCTCCCAGAGTGCATCAGGTCAGTCCAGCTCGGTTCCCGTCTGCGCCTGCGCAGGAACAGGGGCGGTGTCGGAAGTGTGCGTGCAGTTTTTGCTGTGTGTTATGCAGTTTATTCCAAAAATGGGGTGGATGTTTTCAGATTTTCTCCTCTTGTGAGAGCATGATGGAGTTCGTGGTGCAGGTGGAGAGGCGTCGGAGTAGGGGGAGAAAAGGGATGGGGGTGTGAAAGGGATAGCTAGCGCGTGCGGTCGACAGACTGCAAGGATTGGGCTGCGTGCCCGGGGGCCCCGGGGTGGGCTTCTGCTCGCGCCCCCGCAGGCGTGGCAGCGGTGCGGGCCGGGGCGCTGTGCGTGCGCGGAGCAGACAGGTAGCGGTTTGCCGTTCTCTGTGCGTGCGCCGGGCTCGGACGTGAACCCGGGTGAGCAGTTGTGCTCTGTTTTGGGTCAGTGACAAATGCGCACACTTCCTGCCTGGTAGAGTACAAGGCAAAGCTCGGCAAGGAGGGCAGGTGAGACTTGTACACAGACGGTTCCCCGGGGCGCAAGCCGCAAACACCAAAAACGGAGCACCTTCCCGAGAGTCAGCCAGAGCCCTGCTCCCCAGGTCCAAGCGCTCTGCCTCCTTCCAGCGTCCAAACTGCCCCCTTTCTTGTATACTATATTCTGAGATACTTTTGTCTCTACCCCTGTGAGGCTCCTGATAGCAAGGATTGAGAGTGAAGGGTGAGGGGGGGCATTTGGGTGTCTGAATCTGTCGCGAAGGTTGAACCCTGGTCATCGGGCTCATTCATTTGTTAACAATCATTTCCTGAGCCTCCTGTGTGCCAGGCCTGTCCACTGGAACACAGGTGTGTCGGGCCTGGTTGACGACATGGGGATAATAAAGCTTGATCTGGAGGTACCGGATGTCAGGAGCTGCAGGAGCCCAGAGGTTGCACGTGCTGCTAATCAGGACAGCATTAACAGTGCTTAAAGAGCAGTTGGCATGTACCAGACACTTTCCACACACCATCTAAAGTTCCTCATCTGTAAAATGGGGATGATAATAATAGAAGCTGCATGCCAGAGTGTTCACGAAGATAAATGAGGTAACATGGAAAGTGTTTATTGACCAAAGAAACTTTCATGATTTTCATCTCATTTAATTCTCATAATGAGGGATGGCTTTCTTTCTCAGCCCGGCCTAAGTTTTCTTTTAAAGTAAGCAGTGAGGTGGGGGTTTCAAAACCACAGGCAGCCTACAGTTAGTCTAAGTTGGAGTGATTTTGTCCCCAAAGAACATTCGGTAATATCTGGAGTCCCAACTGGGGGACTGGGGAAGGGTGTGACTGGTACCCGGTTGGCAGAGGCCAGGGATGCTGCTCAACGTGCTGTGCACAGGAATGGGCTCCCACAACAGTGAATTATCCGGCCCCAAATAGTAATCATCCAAGGCTGAGGAACCCTGGCGTAAGTGGTATTCTGCTGTTTTCTACCGAAAAACTAGTATACAAATTCAGGTGTTTCCATGTTGGTTTTAAGCCATTTCCTGCTTTGAAAGGTTCTTTAATTAAATATTTAAGCAGATCTCAACATCACTCACAGACTTTTGAGTGAGAAGTTAGGAAAAAGAAGGTGTACCTCAAACTGGGTGTCGGTGAAGAAAAGAGGATGTGAAAGCCAGATGGTTTGGGTGGCACCCTGCGCCACTTAGTTGTGTGACCCTGAGTAAGTAACCTAACCTTTCTGTGCTTCCGTGTCCTCATCTGTTCAATGGGGATAATGCTAGCAATTGTTGGGAGAATTAAATGAGTTAATATAGGTAAAGCATTCAGACCAGTGCTGTAAAAAGAGGGGGGAGGGGTGGGGCACTGTTCGGGTTCCTTATGTCACTTCCCTGGGGCACCAGTAATTGGCAGTGTTGAGATCTGGACCAGTTCCTTCAGTCCTTAGTGGCCACGTGCATCAACAAGCTGGCACAGTTTGGGCAGAAGTTTCTCACGGATGCTCTGCAAACATTTTATGTTCCATTTGTTGCAACACATTCACTTGATATTCTAGGGGAAGAGGCTGAGTTGGTGTCAGGGGGTTTTTGGAGAGGGCAGATGAAACTGTCTGTAGCTTCTCATCACTTGCAGGGTAAAGGTCGGGTGTGTTTGCGACCTGACACCTGATGACTTTTCAGCCTTATCTCTCACCACTGAACCTCTGGCAAGCCCCCACTTTTGCCGGCAAAATAACTCCTTCTGCCAGATGTTTGCACATGTGACTGCTCTTCCTGAAGTCTCTCCCACCCTCCCCCCTCTTCCCCACCACACTGGTTCCTGTTTCCTATCCAGGTGGCCACTTGGATGTACTTCCTCCAGAAAGCTTACGGGACTTCTCCTCCCCTGCACTGGTTTAACAAGCCACCTGTGGGCTCCCCTGTCCCTGGTGTCTCACTGTGTCGGAGAGGCCCTGTCACCTTGGGCTGTGGCTGTCTGTCATTGTTTCAGTGTCTCTTTGGGTTGGGTGCTCCTTGAGGGAGGGGTTCGGTTGGATTTGAATCTGGCTCCCTACAATTGCTGGGCCCAAGGCCTGGTACACAGCAGGCAAGGCATTCCAGGCCCTTCCTGAGCTGCCGCCAGCTTACCTCCTTCCTTGTCTCCTGCTGTTATCTGCACCCTGGTGAACACAAGGCTCAGACAGGAAACAGACGCCATGGGATGTGGTGGTTAAGGATGGAGGTGGCCTGGGGCAGATCCTGGCACTACCATCCTGCTTGTGTAACTGGACAAGTTACATTTCCTCGCCTGTAAGACAGAGATAATAATAGTGCAACCTCATAGGATTAGAGCGGTGCTTCTCAGCCTAGGATGATTTTGACCCCCAGGGGACATTTGGCTGGGACATTTTTGGCTGTCACAACTGGCAGAGGGAGGTACTGGCATCCACTGGGTAGAGGCCAGCAGTGTTACTAAATCTGTGACACACAGGACAGCCCCCAAAGCAAAGAACTAACCTGCCCAAAACGTTAGTAGTACTGAGGTCGAGAAGAGAGAATGCTTGTTGAGTGCTTAGAACAGCTCTTGGGCCACAGTAAGTGCTCCATATATAACAGCTACCATTACCACCACTAGTTGAGCTCGCTGGCTCTCTGGTGCCTCCACCTCTATGCCCGGAATGCCCTTCTCCCACTTGGCATGGGATTGAATGCCTACTCATCCTTCAGGACCTACCCAGAAAGTCACCATTTTGGGGAAGCCTTCTCTGACCTCTACCACCCTTGTTCCCCAAGACACCCTCAACCAGGCTGTGGAAAGACCTTGGAGTCACCTACACAGGCCTGGACTCAAACTCATGTTCTTTTCTTACACCTGAATGACTTAGGGCGCCAGTGTCCTTATCTATGAAATCAAAGAGTGGCTTTGAGGTTGAAATGGCCCAGCACGGGGGAAATATTTGATTAATGTCAGGACTCCCTTTGGGGAATATATTCATCAATAAAACCTAAAAGCTTAGTGTTGGTTTAGATTGGGGAAAATGGTTAAGAAACACGTTTTTAAGTGAGATTCTCTGTGGAAAGAATAGGAATGAGCAAAATTGTCTCTATCACCAGGAGAGTTAAGAAGAAAAAGATGTTCTGTGCTGTGTACACAAGACCCACATCTAACAATTAAAGACTCAGAAATTGTGAAAGTGAAAGGGTGTGAAAAGATATAGCAGGAAGATACTCACAGAAATCTAAGTTCAGCTGCATTAATTACCAAACAAAATAGGTTTTGAGTCAGAAAGCGCTGTCAGTCATAAAGTAGCGCATAAATAAAAAGGAATAACCAGGATGACAAAGCAGCTGCAAAGTGGGATGCACCTAACAACATAGTCTCCAAAGAAAGAAAACTAAAGTTAACAGGGTGACAAGAAGAAATTGACACATTCCAGAATCACTGTAACCTTTCAGTACCTCTCTCTAGTAATTGCTAAAGTGGACAAAAGACTATAAAGCTATGGAAATCTTGAACAAGACCGCTAACAAGCTTGAATTAACTGACAGAAATAGAACCCTGTACCTAATGATTTGCGATGACAGGTTTTTACCAGGCACACGTGGAATACATGCAAATGTCCAACGTGTGGCTGTTGAGTGTGGCACCCACTCACCACATGGGGCTAGTGAGCATTTGAGCTGTGGCTAGTCTGAATTGAGCTGAGCTGCAAATGTAAAATACAGACTAGATTGGAAGACTATGTGAAAGATGGATGCAGGCTATCTCACTCATAATTTTTTTCTTGATTATATATTTTTGATGTATTGGGTTAAGTGTAATAAAATTATTTGTTTTACCTGTTTACTTTTGCTTTATTGATGTGGCTAATAAAAATGTAAAATTACATCTGTGACTTGCATTGTATTGTACAGCCCTGCTCTAGACCACAAGAAATTCTCAGCAAATAGCAAAGTTACCCTGCCCCACTCCCTGGGGCAAGAGACCTTAACCAAGAAGCTTGAGGGGCCGGCCCGGTGGCGCAGCGGTTAAGTTTGCACGTTCCGCTCCGGCAGCCTGGGGTTTGCTGGTTCGGATCCCAGGTGTGGACATGGCACTGCTCAGCAAGCCATGCTGTGGTAGGCATCCCATGTATAAAGTAGAGGAAGATGGGCACGGATGTTGGTTCAGGGCCAGTCTTGCTCAGCAAAAAGAGGAAGATTGGCAGCAGATGTTAGCTCAAGGCTAATCTTCTTCTTCAAAAAAAAAAATCCTTAAAAAAAAAAAGCTTGATATGTACACTTTTTTTTTTTTTTTTTAAAGATTGGCACCTAGGCTAACTGTTGCCAATCTTCCTTTTTTTTTTTTAAGGATTGGCACCTGAGCTAACAACTGTTGCCAATCTTTTTTTTCTGCTTTATTTCCCAACCGCCCCTCCCCCGCCCCCCCAGTACATAGTTGTGTATCCTAGTTGCAGGTCCTTCTAGTTGTGGGATGTGGGACGCCGCCTCAACGTGGCCTGACAAGCGGTGCCATGTCCGCGCCCAGGATCTGAACCCTGGGCCGTGCAGTGGAGTGCGCGAACTTAACCACTCGGCCACGGAGCCAGTCCTGATAGGAATACTTTTGATCCAGTAAATGAATGTCCCCATTAGCCTCTGTTTTATGATTTAGGAAATTATTAAAACAATTTTTCATAAATTTTGAAAGTAGCTAGGACATAAGGGATCTGAGCGTGTGTGTGTATTTATTATAGTAATCTTAGAACACTTTTGCTTGGGAGACCTCAACACCATTTTGAAAAACTTTGTACCACCGCCTCACTCATTTTAAGTTGACAACTGAGGTTTTTCAACCTTAACATTTTTGTTGTTGTTACTTGGAGGTAGAAAACGTTATCTCTTTTATAAGTTGACATGAGATGATGATTGGCTGTTAATGGAGTAAATATTTCATGACCCAACTCAATTAAATAGGTTTTAATTACCTTAGAGAATAATGCACAGCAATTCTAACGGAGATCATTATTTTTACATGGGTTATTTTATCCAATGTAACTTGAAAAATTTGTCCCTAAAAACATTCCAGTTCACTTAAAAAAAAAAAAGTTTCACTAGCCTATAATGCTTTGGTTGTTCTGAATACAGAATATCCCAACATGAGCAGAATAGAAACACATGACACCACGCAGAGAGTCTTCAGACACTTGTGTGCATATCCCAGTAGGAAGACCCCTGCTTTGTTAGATAGAACAGGTTCCATATCCCAGAAGACATTTCTTGCCTTCTCAGGGGTCAGGAAGTTTACACATTGTCTCAGAGCAAAAGCACTGTCTCATCTGGGGCATATATTTCTTTGCTTTTTTTTCTTCAATTATTTTGTTGAGATCATCGTGGTTTATAACATTGTGTAATTTCAGGTGTACATTATTATTTATCAGTTTCTGTATAGACTTCATTGTGCTCAACAGCAGTAGTCTAATTTTTATCCATCACCATACATATGTCCCCCTTTACCCTTTTTGCCTGCCCCCAGCCCTCTTCCCCTGTGGTAACCACTAATCTGGTGTTCTCTTTTTCCATGTGTTTGTCTTCCACATATGAATGAAATCATGCAGTATTTGTCTTTCTCTGTCTGGCTTATAGTCTGCATCCATCTTTCACATAGTCTTCCAATCTGGTCTGTATTTTACATTTGCAGCTCAGCTCAATTCAGACTTCGCTTAAGATCATACCCTCAAGGTCCATCCATGTTGTTGCAAATGGGATGATTTTGTCTTTTTTATGGCTGAGTAGTATTCCACTGTGTGTGTATATATATATATACCACATCTTCTTTATCCATTCATCAGTTGATGGACACTTGGGTTGCTTCCACATCTTGGTTATTGTGAATAATACTGCAGTGAACACAGGGGTGCATAAGTCTCTTTGAGGTGTTGATTTCAAGTTCTTTGGGTAGATGCTCAGTAGTGGGATAGCTGGATCATATGGTATTTCTATTTTTAATTTTTTGAGAAATCTCCATACTGTTTTCCATAGTGGCTGCACCAGTTTGCATTCCCGCCAGCAGTGTATGAGGGTTCCCTTTTCTCCACATCTCCAACATTTATTATTTTTTGTCTTAGTAATTATAGCCATTCTGACTGGTGTAAGGTGGTATCTCATTGTAGTTTTGACTTGCATTTCCCTGATAATCAGTGATGTCGAACATCTCTTCATGTGTCTGTCAGCCATCTGTATATCTTTGGAAAAATTTCTGTTCATATTCTCTGCCCATTTTTTGATCAGGTTGTTTGTGTTTTTGTTGTTGAGTTGTGTAAGTTCTTTATATATTTTTGGATATTAGCCCCTTGTTGGATATATGATTTGCAAATGTTTTCTCCCAGTTGGTGGGCTGTCTTTTCATTTTCTTCATGGTTTCCTTTGCCTTGCAGAAGCTTTTTAGTCTGTAGTCCCATTTGTTAATTTTTTCTTTTGTTTCTCTTGCATGAATAAACATGATATTCAAAAAGATGCTGCTAAGACCGATGTCAAAGAGTGTGCTGACTATATTTTCTTCTAGGAATTTTATGGTTTCAGGTCTTACATTCAGGTCTTTAATCCATTTTGAGTTAATTATTGTGTATAGTGCAAGATAACAGTCTACTTTCATTCTTTTTCATGTGGTTGTCCAGTTTTCCCAACACCATTTATTGAAGAGACTTTCCTTTCTCCATTGTCTGTTCTTGGCTCCTTTGTTGAAGATTAACTGTCCATAGATGAATGGTTTTATTTTTTGGCTTTCAATTCTGTTCCATTGATCTGTGTGTCTGTTTTTGTGCCAGTACCATGCTGCTTTGATTACTATAGCTTTGTAGTATATTTTGAAATCAGGGAGTGTAATACTTCCAGGTTTGTTCTTTTTTCTTAGTATTGCATTGGCTACTCAAGGTCTTTGTTGTTCCACATAAATTTAGGATTCTTTATTCTATTTCTGTGAAGAATGTCATTGGGATTCTGATTGGGATCGCATTGAATCTGTAGATTGCTTTAGATAGTATGGACATTTTAACTATGTTTATTCTTCCAATCCATGAGCATGGAATATCTTTCCATTTCTTTATGTATTCTTCAATTTCTCTCAATAATGGATAGATTCTTAGATTTATACAACCTCCAAAAACTGATTCAAGAAGAAATAGAGATTGGTCTGAATAGACCAATCACAGGTAAAGCGATTGACACAGTAATCGAAAACCTCCCAAAAAAACAACTGTCCAGGACCAGACGGGTTCTCTGGAGAATTCTACCAAACATTCAAATAAGATTTAATACCTCTCCTTCTCAAATTATTCCAAAAATCTGAAGAAGGGGCCAGCCTGGTAGAGTAGTGGTTAAGTTCATGCACTCTGCTTTGGTGTCCTGGGGTTCACAGGTCCGGATCTCAGGCGTGGACCTACACACCACTCATCAGGCCATGCTGTGATGGTGTCCCACATACAAAATAGAGGAAGATTGGCACAGATGTTAGCTCAGGGACAATCTTCCTCTAGCAAAAAGAGGAAGATTGGAAACAGATGTTAGCTTAGGGCCAAGCTTCCTCATCAAAAAAAAAAAAAAATTTTTGAGGAAGATGGAACACTTCCTAATTTATTCTATGAGGCCAACATCATCCTGATCCCAAAACCAGACAAAGACAACACAAAAACACAAAGAAAGAAAATCATAGACCAATATCCCTGATGAACAGAGATTCAACAATCCTCAACAAAATACTGGTAAACCAAATACAACAATACATTAAAAGGATCCTATCCCATGATCAAGTGGGATTTATTCCAGGGGTGGAGGGGTGGTTCAACATCCACAAATCAATCACTGTGATACACCACATTAACAAAATGAGGAATAAAAATCACATGATCATCTCAATAGATGCAGAGAAAGCATTTGACAAGATCCGACATCCATTTGTGATAAAAACCCTGAATAAAATGGGTATTGAAAGAAAGTACCTCAATATAATAAAGGCCATATATGACAAACCCACAGCCAACATCATACTCAATGGTGAAAAACTGAAAGCCATTCGTCTGAGAACAGGAACAAGACAAGGGTGCCCACGCTTGCCACTCTGATTCAACATAGTACTGGAGGTTTTGGCCAGACCAATTAGGCAAGAAAAAGAAGTAAACGGAATCCAAATTTGAAAGGAAGAAATCAAACTCTCACTGTTTGCAAATGACATGATTGTCTATGTAGAAAACCCTAAAGAATCCATCAGGAAACTATTAGAAATAATCAACAACTACAGCAAAGTTGCAGGGTACAAAATCAGCTTTAAAAAAAATCAGTTGCATTTCTATACATTAACAACAAACTGGGAGAAAGACAAGTCAAGAATCCAATCCCATTTACAATCGCAACAAAAAGAATAAAATATGTAGGAGTAACTTTAACCAAAGAGGTGAAAGACCTATACGCTGAAACCTCTAAGACGTTATTGGGGCATGTATTTCTGAGCCTAACAGATCTAGCCAGAGAGATGTTTTCCTGATGAAAAAAAATTAGATTTCATTCTTACAGAAGAAACTCATTTCCAACATTACATTTTCTCTGGAAAGAGGGGCCTCTGGATGGTTTGGTTTCCACCCCTTCCCTCTTGTCTGTGATGTGTGTTTTGGGCAGTGTAGGCCCTGGAGGCCCACCTATACTAGGTGATTTAGGTCAGCCAAAGGTCCCCGCTGCCCCGACCTCTCCCTTTTCAGTGAAAAGAGGGGCCTGATAAACCTGGGTTGGGGCAGAGAGCCCTAAGCTCTCACCCTCTACCCCTGCCTCCCTCAGCTTGACTCAGAAAATAGAGCCAAGGTGGGGGCACGTTTTAGGAACCTGATGAGGATGAGGATGATGAAGAAGCCGCTTTCCAAGGGGAACTGGGGAGTCCAGACTCCTTCGGGGGGAGTCCCTCTTGGATCGCCAAGATCACAGTAGGCTCCTAAGGGATGTACAAACACACCATGGCAACCAGTGCTTGCTTTCTACAAATGAAAATATAACATTATTGAACAAAACAGTACTATGTCACTTGGAAAATGTGAGTGTGCGCTCTACTAATTTGAATCATGGAACACGCATGAGAGTTGCTGCTAGCTTAAGACACAATTTTTTTCTTCAAATCTTATGTAGCTTTGGAGAACAAACAAATATACAATTGATTTTGTCATACTTGGTTCACCTTTCAACAGCAGTGAAATGAAGTCTTTATTTTTTGAGGAAGTAACAAGAACACACCCTTATGCTTCCACACCTATGGTCACATGATTGTACTGTCAAATTCTTTTTTTAGAAAATCATTGTTTATAATTAAGTTTTCACCATCAAGAGTGCCAAATACAGTAGTGCTGTGTCTTAAGTCATAATCCTGCTGGTTGCAAGAGAGATTAATTATAAAATGAGGAATAAGAAAACAATCATTTTGTTGAAATCTACAAAGCCTTCAGGCTCTAAAATGCCTCTCTCATGTTTCCTGTGGAGTCAGAGGGGTCATTTTTACTGGGCTCTCCAGGAGACAAACCACACTTTATAGCAGCAGCCTTTTCTGTCCCTGCATGAGGAGGAGGAGGAAGTCTGGAAATGTGAGTCTGGGTGTCCCCACACTAGATGATGTGTAACCAGCATGCTCGCTCTGTTGGTGGCTCCACAGAAGCCACCAGATACATCTGACTTCTGCATGAAGAATAAAGCTCCTGAGAGCAC
Source organism: Equus quagga (assembly GCF_021613505.1). Classification (NCBI taxonomy): domain Eukaryota; kingdom Metazoa; phylum Chordata; class Mammalia; order Perissodactyla; family Equidae; genus Equus; species Equus quagga. The sequence goes on from NC_060279.1 coordinate 87,330,604, forward strand.
ATATACCATCTAAGACTCATCAATCCTCTGAGCTCAGCGACCCCCTGCCCAGGAAAGGGAAAGAGAGTCACCATCAAGGTTTTGTTGGCACCTTCTGTTTACAGAGCAACCGAACACTGGCCAGTGTGGCATAACTCAGGCACGGTCCACACCTGCAGCATTCACAGCTGGGAAATAGGGATTATCATGAGCCCTGCTATTTTCAGCCCAGGAAACACATCCATAAATTGTCGCTGGGCCAACTCTAGTAGGATATTTCAAAGACCAGTCTTGGTCTCCAAAGGGCGACACCAACTCCAGCCGAAGTTCCTGAGATGTATTTGACAACTGATTGTCTTTTCTGTGTGAATGGAGTGCATTTCTACCATATCTGTTAGGGTCTAGTTTTTCATCTCATTTTGCTTAAACGAGGGGTATCTGAATCGAGAAACACCACTCAAAAGCCTGGATGGTATTCTGTGAAGCAGCGCTCCTTTGTAAGCTGCCTTTCCAGCTGAAAAGCTGGGAAAAATTCTACCCACCACAGAGAACTTGCTACTGAAATTGGATTCTTGTTTCCTCAGTGCTCCACAATTTGAGGATTTTCTATCCCTGATCACCTTCTGTCTTGCCTCACATTTGAGATTCGATCCTGAGCTTGCTTCTATAATGAGATTTTCCAGTTCATCTGAAAATATACTTGCCAATTTAGTGACGAGAACACCAGCCTGTATGTAACTTTTTGGTGGCTTTTGATAAGCCCATTTATGCATCTATTCCTATCCTTCACCTTTGGCTTCAGAATGATCCTTGGGACCAGCGTGGACCAGCACAAATCCTACTCATTTCTCTTCCTGGGACCCATTTGCTTTCAGCTTAAAGGCATCCCCTGGGATGAACCTGGAGAGCACAGCTCATCCTGAACCCATCCCATTCTCTTCCACCTTTCCTTGAAATCACCAGTTTCCACTGTTAAGTATAGCATCCTTCTCTCCAAGTGTAAATTCAAAACAGGACTCATCATGCTTCTGCTGGGGAAGCAGGAAGAAAATAATCCCAGGATTTGTTCACCACAGAGCAGCCAGAGGGAAGCCTTCAGGGTCCATGTATCAGTCTTTGCCTTCAGTGAGTCTTGGGAAGAGCAGGAATTCAGAACTTTCCCTGGTCCTTCTTTGGGAGCAGTGCTGATACCACCCCAGGCCTCAAGGCCAAGAAGTTTCTCTGGGGTGGGGTCAGGGGGCAGAGACAGAGAGAGACAGAGACTGAGTCATTCCTCCCCTCCAAGTACTTTCCATTGGTGAAGAACATTTCTCATTGCCTGTCAAGCAGAGTGTCTCAACCTCAGCATTACTGCCATGATTTGGTTTGGTGGGGTGTGGGTGGGGCTGTTTTGTATACTGTAGGATGTTCTGCAGCATCCCTGACCTCTATCCACCAGATGCCAGCAACATCCACCTGCTGCCAGTCATGACAATCAAAAATGTATCTAAAGGGGCCCACTTAGTGGTGTAGTGGTTAAGTTTGCATGTTCCGCTTGGGTGGCCCGAGGTTTACAGGTTTGGATTCTGTGCGTGGACCTAAACACCACTCATCAAGCCATGCTGTGGTGGCAACCCACATAAAATAAAGGAAGATTGGCACAGATGTTAGCTCAGGGACAATCTTCCTCAAGCAAAAAGAGGAAGATTGGCAATAGATGTTAGCTCAGGGCCAATCTTCCTCACCAAAAACAAAAAACAAAAATGTCTCTAGAGCAATCTTTTAAATATGTGAGTCAATCACATCACTGCCACACTCCTCCATCGTGACCTAGAAGGCTCCGATCTAGCCCGGGTCACCACTCTGACCTCCTTTCCTACCATTCTTTCCAATGTTCTCCCCCTTGCCACCTCAGGCCCCTTATATTTGCTGTTCCCTCTGCCAGAAACACTTCCCAAGGCCGTCTCCTCCTCTTCCTCTGGGCCTCTGTCTCAATGTTCCCTCCCCCACCACCCTCGCAGAAACAGCCTCCACCATTTCTTTATTCTCGACTCCCTTTCCTCCTCTACCCTTTTTATTTGTAAGTTTTTATCACTCTGAAATTGTCTGTTTTCCTGCCTGTCTTCTGGTTTCATGGGAGTAGAGGTTTTTGTTGGTTTTGTTTCTGGCTCTTTCCTTGGTGCCCACGGTCATGCCTGTTGCAGTGTGGGTACTTAGTAAATATACATAAATAAATAAGTATTCATAACACTCAGACCTTGGTTAAGGGTGACGGGGGGACCCACAGGTGAATCATGACAGAGGTCTTCCTGCTCAGGGCTCCCAGGCTAGGAAAGGAGACCTGGACACAGGTCATTCCAGTTCTGGTGACCAGAGCTGTGACAGCAGAGATACCAGGACCCAAGAGAACCCAGGGTGTACACAAGAGTGAAGGGTTTGGAGGAGACTCCCTAGACAAGGAGCGCTTGTGATGGCTCTTGAAGGGTGAGTAGGAGTTTATCAAGTAGAGAGTAGCATCTGTCTGTACTCATTCATTCACTCATTCATTCACTCATTCATCATCCATTGCCTGGGGCCTCCTGTGCTGGGAAATGCTGGGAAACCAGAGATGATCCAGTCCTGGACCCTGTTCTCTGCAAGCCTCTAGTCTGATGGGGGAGGTCACAATCCAGGGTGATCAGATTATGCCTCAGGGAGATACAAAGGCTGTGGAAGCCACTAGGAGCTACTTGGTGTTTGTGGCGGGGAAGAGAAGGACACCCAGAATGAGCAGGAGTGGGGTGGGTATCTTCCATACGGGATGAGGGAGATGTGAGAGAATCTGGCCCAGTCTTGGAATAATGCTGAGTCCATGTCACCCTGACCTGTGCTCACTGCATGTTCTAGCATAACAACCCAATGAGCCTGATCCAGCTATAAGCTCCATTTCACAGACAAGGACACTGAGCCTTAGAGATTGAGTCACTTGCCCAGGGGAACAGCCCAGCTGGCATCCAGTGTGACCAGAGGGTTTGGAGGGGACCAGGCTGGAAGAGATGAGGCTGGAGATGTGCACAAGGCAGGTTCTTTGCACAGGTGGTGTGGACTTGAGTGGCCTCGACAGCTCCTCTCACTCCCGTGTCCCCTCTGTGGAGTGTGCAAAGCCAGTCAGGGAAAGACGGGTGCTGGGGACTGGGGCTGAGCCACATGGGGCAAAAGTGAGGGCTTTGCAAAATGGGAGGAATGACCTTCTCTTTCCTTTCCCAGAATGGAACAGCAGAGGTGGCTCCTGTTATTATTTCTGGGGGTCCAACTGCTGCTTATGGGCGCGTTCCTCTACCAAAACCCCCACTGCCACGGCTTCATCTCATTCTTGCGCTTCCTAATACAAGACAGGCCAGAGATGAGAGAAGAGCTGCCGTTTTTGGTTCAGGTGTCTTCTCCAGGAATCCGTTACTGGGATGTGTACTCCAACCTCAGCCAGATCCACCCTGTGGACATCAGTGAGGAGGATCTGCCCAACTGTCCCATCGTCTCACCCTACATCAGTAAGTTTGTAGGGGCCTCCCCCACCTCAGGCTTTGGGGAGCTGACAGGAAGCCCTAAGGAGTGGGGCAGAACCTGGAAGCAGAAGGCAGGGGGCATCTCCTGCTGTATCATAATGAATCACCCCCAAACTTAGTGTCTTTAAACAATCATTAGCTCTTAAATTTTACATAGGTCAGGCATTTGGGGACAGGCTCAGCTGGGTGGTTGTGGTCCAGATCTTTCATGCAGTTGTAGTGAGATGTGGCTGGAAATAGGACAGCAGGGGCTTGGAGCACCCGGCAGCTGGCTAGGCACCTCGCTCTCTTCATGTAATCTCTGGGTAGACTCTCCGATGGGCTAGTTTGGGCTTCCACACAGCACGGTGGCCTCAGAGCAAATAGATTGCTTACACAGCAACTGAAGGTGCCCAGAGCAAGTATTCGTGTAGACAAGGCAAAAGTCATATGGCCTTTTGTGATCCAGCCTCAAAAGCCACATAATGTCATTTCTGCCATACTCCATTCATTGAAACAGTCACAAAAGCCTACCTATTTTTAAGGGGTGGGGACATATTCCCACTTTTCAATAGGAGGAGTGTCAAATCACCTTGTAGAAAGGGCATGTTGGATAAAAGAGATGGTTGGGGCCATCTTTGGAAAAAATATGATCTGCCACAGAGAGGGAGGAGGCACTGCTGGGGTGAGGGGTGGATGGTGGAGCCATCAGTGAGAGAGCGGACTGAGAAGGAGGGCAGACTGAGATACAGGGAGAGAGGGCAGTCTGAGAACCATCCAGGAGGAGACATCTGGGAGGCAAGTGGGGGTTGGAGCTCAGGAGGCAAATTTAGGACCATGGGGGTCCAGAGGAAGAAAAGCAACAGGAGATGATGAGCTTGCTGAGGGAGAGAAGAGAGAAACATGGGAACCAGGGGAGAGATGAGGGAAGAATCTGAGAAGGAGGTACTGAGAGGTGGAGGGACAACCAGGAGGGCAGGACATTTTTGAGCCAATTGGGGCAGCTCAGAGCCCTTTGTATTGGCGGATTAGTTTCCTAGTCTGCCGTAACAAAGTACCACTAACTGGCTGCCTTTAAACCACAGACATGCATTCTCTCAGTTCTGGAGGCCAGAAGTCTGAAATCAAGGTGTTGGCAGGGTTGGTTCCTTCTGGAGGTTCTGAGAAGGAAACCATCCAATGCCTCTCCACTAGCTTCTGCTAGCAATCCTTGGCATTCCTTGGCTTGTAGGCACATCACTTTAATTTCTGCCTCTGTGGCCACCTTCTCTCTGGGTCTTCACATGGCCTTCTTATAAGGACACTAGTGATTGGATTTATGGCCCGCCCTAATCCAGGGTGACAGCGTTTTAACCAGTTATGTCTAGGAAGACCCTGTTTCCAAATAAGGTCACATTCTGAAGTTCTAGGTGGACATGGATTTGGCAGGGGGAGGGGGACATGATCCAACCCAGTACAGCTGGGTTGTGCGGTTTCTGGGCTAGATGCCTGACCATCCCTGGCCCCTGCCTCTCCCAGATGGCCCCTTGAAGGTAATGATCCCGGAAAACCTGACGATGGAGCAGGTGGTGGAAAAGAACCCACTGGTGGAGCTGGGAGGCCAGTACCGGCCACCTGACTGCTGGACACAGCACCACACGGCGGTAGTGGTGCCCTACTATGGGCAAGCCCAGCACCTGCGGGACCTGCTCTTCCACCTGCACCCCTTCCTGCAGCGCCAGCAACTGCACTATGCCATCTACGTGGTGAACCAGGTGCAGTAGGAATGTGGCGGGGCAGGGGCAAGAGGGTAGAGGGTTCTGAACGTGGCCTTGGAGAGTCAGGGCTGATGTCGTCACTTTCTGAGAGTGTCAGGGTCAGACAGTATCTAGGGGACTGGGTTTATGAGTCAAGAACTTGAATTGGGGGAATTCAGAGCCAAGAGCTATAGTTTAGGCCAGTCTAGACTGGCTGAGTCTGGGGTCAGCTTGAATGGCTATCTGAGGGAAAGGTCCAGTCCCACTGCATCTGGGCCTCTCTGAGACCAGGGCTGGCCAGAGTGGGCAATAAAGCTAAGGGACAAATTAAAGCACGAGGTTTGGGGTCAGTTAGATGTTTGTTTGAATCCTGGCCTTGCCCATTACTACCTGTGTGGTCTGAGTGTGGGACCAATCATTTATTCATCCACCCATCCATCTATCTATCCATTAATTCAACACACTGTTACTCAGTATAACTATGCATAAGCTTGGGGGAACTTTTTCATTAATGAGACAGGGATGATAATAACACCTCCCTCACTGAGTTGTGGGAAGGATTGAGTTAATGAATATAAAGGAGTGAGGCCAATGCCTGGCATATAGTAGGTTCTCAATAAGTGATAGTGATAATGATGATGATGATGAAGATGATGGTTTTTTGGTGAGGATTCTGGTAACGGTGGTGTTAAGATGCTGCTGCTGCTGAGAGTGGTAATGGTGGTGGTGATGGTCATGATGGTTGTGATGGTGATGTTGGTAACAGTGATGATGGAGTTGAGCTGATTATGTGGATAGTGTTGAATATGATGAAGATAGTGATGGTGATGATGGTGGTAATGCTGATGATGAACACGATGATAACAAGTGATGACGGTAACAATTAAAGTGGTGCTGTTGAAGAAGGTGATGATGGAGGAAGTAGAGCAGAGGAGAGGCAAACCTTGTCATGGTTCCTGGGCATCAAACCCAGTCTTTGTCTAGTAGGAACGGAAACAGAGACACAGGTGGTCCCTGATCACTCCTAACCTCTGCCTCCCTCAGATGGCCTCTTGAAGGTGATAATTCTTGAGAACCTTGAACATGGCTGAGGAGGGAGAGCTAAGAGGCTAAAGCTACTGACTCTGCCTAGGATGGGGATGGGGGTCCAAGAAAAGTTTCCCAGGGGAGGTAAGCTTGGAGCTGGACTTTTCTGGACAAGTCTGGGTTTTCCAGCTCCACAGTAGGTATAAGAAGGGCTTCCAGGTGGGAGAATGGCATTTGAAAAGGTGAGAGAGGATGAGCCTGGCAGGTGGGTGAACACCACTGCCTGCTGGTGAGGGCAGCAGCAAGCATCTCTGTCCACCCCAGGTGAACAACACTGCCTTCAACCAAGGCAAGCTACGCAATGTGGGGTTCCGGGAGGCCATGCAGGAGGAGGACTGGGACTGTATCTTCTTCCACGATGTGAACCTACTCCCAGAGGACGACCGTAACCTCTACATCTGTGACATCTTCCCTGCCCATGTGTCCGTGGCCATTGACAAGTTCAACTACAAGTAGGTGGAGGGAGGGGACCTCCTGTGGCGGGCAGTTGGCCAGGCCCTGCCCTTCCCTGGACCTTACTCTGCCCATCTGTACAGTTTAAGCCCTGATCCCTGGGGCCGAGGAAGGGAGGGGACAATCGGGCCTGAGGAAAGTCCTTGAAGACAGTGAAGAACCTTCCACTTGGATGTGGGTGTCAAGTGGGGATGGGGTTGCTATCAATGGGGGAGTCAGGGTGCACTTAATAAAGTGGTAGGCGGAGGTGTTGTTAACAGAGGTCAGAGGATGGGAACTTATGAAAGGAGGGGCTACCTAGGGGTCAGGAAGGGGCTATCCTAAGGATCTGGGGAGAAGGGGCCATCAGTGGAGTCGCAAGATGGGCCTGTCAGATGATTCAGGGATGGGCTATCCCAAGGTCAATACGAGGTAATCTCAAGGGTCGGGGGAGGGCTACCCCAGGACTAGGCAAGGGAACTCCCTAAGGGTCGGGGGTATGTGGAAAAGGGTTCACCCAGAAATAAACTTTGGAGATCCTGGCCAGAAAAGGGCCAGGGCCCCTGTTGTCTGAAACTTCTTGTGCTTCCAACTCTCTCTGCCTCTCCAGGCTGCCCTACCGAGGCTACCTTGGAGGGGTGTTTGCTCTGCGCCCCATTCACTACCTGAGGATAAATGGCTTCCCTAACACATACTGGGGCTGGGAGCGTGAGGATGATGATATCGCTGCCAGGTGAGGGCCCTGCTCTAGGGAGCCTAGCACAGGGGGCTGCAGGTGCCTCCATGGTGTAGGGGACAGGGGCTGCCCTGGGTTAAGGAGGGACATGAGCTATGCTGGACCAAGGGAGATGTGAGCCCTCCTGGCCTGAGAGGCTGGGTGTGGCATGGGGACCCTCTCAGAGATGGGCATCTGGCCTCCCTGCCTTCTCCCCTGTAAGGCTGAAACTAAGTGGGATGCTCCTCTTACGGCCCCATCTGCTCTTTGGCCGCTACCACATGCTGGAGGAGGGTCAGGACCCCAGCCACAAGCAGAGGCCCCAGAGGTGAGTTAAGGTTGGAGGGGAGAGGTCGCGGGTCCTGGCCTGTCCCTGAGCCCTGGGCTCATAAGGCTATCCCTCTTGCCCCTCGCCCCAGTCCTGGCCTTCTGGCCCGGATCCACCGCAGGTGGCGACATGATGGCTTCAACTCATTGGGCTACAGGCTCCTTTCCAAGGAGCTGCAGCCCCTCTACACCAACCTCACTGTGGACATCAACTTCCCAGCCCCATGAGCCCCAGTGCCAGGGTGAGGTATCTGGAGGCCCAAATGGAATCCCTGGGACTAGGACTGTGGGGCAGCCCTCCCACCCATCTCACCTGGTTTCTTATTAAAGAAGAATTTATTTTACTTGCTTCTCTCTGCCACCGCCACTTCCCACCCTCTCATTTCCATTCATTCGTTCCCACAGAGTCCCACTCAAATTCACCAAGCAGTGGTTCTCTCCTCCCAGTTCCAAGGGCTTCACGCACACTCACCCATTTACTTATCATGCAAACTCATGAGGTAGGCACTATTATAATCTTCCTTATGAAAACCAGGACAGAGGAGTTAAACAACTTGTCCAATTGATGTAGAATCAAATATAGGACCCTGGCTCCTGGGCCCATGCACTTAAAGATGATGCTATTCTGCTTCTTTCTTATAGCAAAAAAACAGTAGGGAAAAGAATGAATAATAAAAAATGTGAGGATGGTTGAACAAATTACAGCATGTCCACACAACAGCATACCACGCAGCCGCTGAACAGATGTAGAGTGAAAATAACAAGATGCACACACATGTGTATGATCTGATCTGACATTTATAAAACAAAGAGGAAAGAGTTCGTATATAGGTATGTGATTATGAGCATGTTAGGGTGTGTGGATAACAAGTTTTGGCAAACTTCTGTAAAGAGCCAGATAGTAAATGTTTTTGGGTTGCAGGCCATACGGTCTTTGCTACTCTTACTCAATTCTGCCATTGGAGCCACAAAAGCAGCCACAAACAATACAGAAACAAATTAATATGGCTGTGTCGAATAAAACTTTATTTAAAAAAACACGTGGCCAGCCAGATTTGGTTGATGGCCAGTTTGCTGACTTGTGGTGTATATGATTAGGAGCCTATACAAAAATAGGAAAGAGTCCATACTGGTTGACACCAGTTATTTATGGAGAGGCTCACCAGAGGTGGTGAAGGTGGAAGAAAAGGGGAGCATACAGCTGAGCTACTCATGAAAGAAACTTAAAAACTCCACCATGAGAACAGTATACAATATAGAATCACATTTATGTATTTACCCAAAAAAGTGTACATTCATGTGTCTATATTCAAAGAAATTAGTAGTTATTGACTGTGCAACCTCAGGATATAAATATTCAATAGGGAATAAACTCGATCAACACAATTACATTAGATTCTTTAAAATATATCTATAACCTATCCACACCTCCTATTATGCAGTGAATTCCATAGCCAAAACTACAGAACTAAGGGCATAGCATATATATGTATATATATTTATATGGTAAATATAAATATTTACATATGTATATATGGTAAATGGTATATTTATATGAATGTATGTATGGTAAATATACATATATAAATGTACATACACAATATTGTCTGGTCATCATTCAGTTTGCTGGCACTTTGGTTATCATTAATGTAATTTCCTACAAACTTTTCTATAAATAATCTGGTAACAATCTGTCTTGTACCACTTTCTATAGAAATACTTTTCTCAATGCATTAGTCAGGGTTTCTTTCCCAGAGTAATTTTATAATCCTTAACAAAGCTAGTACAAATATAGACAATTCTACTCATTCTTAAAACTTCTTTTCTGAGTAATTTGCCTCATGTAAAAATGTGTAACTTTGTGACATGCCACTGCGTTCCTGGAGTTTTTCTGAAGCATGAATTCTATATCATACACGTAGATCTGACTCTTACGAGATATCTTCTTCTTCAAGAAATTCAGAGAATTTGTTTCACTTATGAACATGCTTATGCATACTAGGCATTGATTTCTGGATAAAGCCTTTCAGCAGAATAACTGCTTCTGTAAGATTTGTCTTTGGTGTGAGTTGTTTGGTGTTTATTAAAATTCGATCTGTTGTTGAAGGTCTTCCCACATTTAGAACATGCGTAGGGTCTCTCTCCTGTGTGAATTCGTTGGTGCACTCTGAGTTGTGGTTTCTTACTGAAGGACTTCCCACAGTCACGGCATTCATAAGGTTTCTCTCCAATATGAGTTCTCTGATGTGTAATCAGCTCGGATTTCTGGAGGAAGGTGTTCCCACATTTGTAACAGGCATAAGTTCTCTCTCTCGTGTGAGTTATTTGATGCTTATGGAAATTTGACCTACCGTTGAAAGCCTTCCCACATTCGGTGCATACATAGGGCTTCTCTCCAGTGTGAATTCGCTGATGTTCTCTGAATTGTGACTTGGAAGTGAAGGCTTTCCCACAGTCGCTGCATTTGTAAGGCTTCTCTCCAGTGTGAGTTCTCTGGTGCATGCTGAGTATTGACTTCTGGTTAAACGCTTTCCCACAGGCACTGCACACGTGATGTCTTTCCCCAGTATGAATTTTCTGGTGGATATTGAGGTGTGACTTTTGGGTGAAGGCTTTTCCACAGTCGTTACATTCATAAGGTTTCTCCCCGGTATGAATTCGATGATGTATATCGAGTTGTGACTTGGAAATGAAGGATTTCCCACAGTTGTGGCACTCAAAAGGTTTCTCTCCTGTGTGACTTCTTTGATGCACAGTCAAGTGTGCCTTCTGGATGAAGGCCTGCCCACATTCGATACATACATAGGACTTCTCCCCGGAATGGATTCTCTGGTGTAAGCTGAGTGTCGACTTCTGGGTGAAGGCTTTTCCACAGTCACTGCATGCATACTCTCGCTCACCAGTATGAATTTTCTGATGTATATTGAGGGTTGAATTCTGGGAGAAGGCTTTCCCACATTCACTGCATTTGTAGAGTTTTTCTCTAGTGTGCGTTCTCTGATGCCTGAAGAGAGATAACATCTGGAAAAAGGCTTTTCCACATTCAGGGCATTTATGGGGCTTCTTTCTGGTGTGAGTTTTCTGGTGTGTACTCAACTCTGACTTCTGGACGAAGACCTTTCCGCATTCCTTACATATGTAAGGTACGTGACCTGTATGATCTGTCAGACATACATTGAGTTTTGGTTGTGGGGTGAAGGCTTTTCCACATTTGCTGCATTCCTGGAGGTTTTCTACACTGTGGAATCTCTGTTGCTCAAGGAGGTGTGACTTTTGGGCAAAGTCCCGCCCACATTCAGTACATTTATCTGGTTTCTCTTGAATTTGATGTTGTGTGAGTGACTGTTTATGACCACGGACTTTTGTGCATTGATTACTTTCACAGAAGTTCTCTCCTGTATGAATATTCTTGCCGCTGGCACTGGAAGAGCTATGGGTGAATAGCTGACCAGACCCAACAATCTCATCAAGGGGTTTTGTGGTATTGCTTTGATTCTGATGATTACCTTCTAGGTTAGGCTTCAAACTTTTTGCAAATGAGTAACGTATATGAGGTCTTTTTTGTGAAGAAACATGGTCGGGCCTCACATGACTGATTTTTCCAGGGTCCTTATATTCACAATCCTTTTCTGTCTTCAATGTTTTCTTACTGGGGAAAACCCCATGATCTGAAGATCTATTTTGATTTTGCTGATCTCTCTTTGTATGGTCAGTGTCCTTCCACAGTTCTCTTAAAATGGAACACCATGAACGATCTCTTGTGACTTCAACTGCCATATCATTGTGAAATGAAGCTTTTTCAGAAGTTTCCTGTGGTGGGGTTTCAAGCCCCAAATCCCCTTCTAGAAGGAGAAAGAAGATGAAACAGACACACTGAACAGTTAGTGGATGATAGAGGGGAAATGATACGGAGCTGACTGAGACGGAACAAAGGGAAAATGCTGAGTCATCTAATAATGGCGGTGATGGCATTGATAACGCAACAGTCACACAGTCCTTATTATGTGTCAAACAGTTATCTATATAGCAGGTAGCATATGCCAAACAATATTTGACATGATGCACATATAAATGTGTTTAATCTTCACAACCCCACAAGGTAACTACACTTATTATCCTTGTTTTAAAGATGAAGAAAAGGAGGCACAGAATGGTTAAGTACAGGCATACCTCGTTTTATTCCACTTTGCTTTACTGCACTTCACAGATCCTGCATTTTTTACAAGACCCTCCACCAGCAAAGTGATTATGACTTGCTGAAGGCCCAGATGATAGTTAGCATAAAGTGTTTTTTGATTAAGGTATCTACATTGTTCTTTTAGACATAATGCTAATGTACACTTAACAGACTACAGTATAGTGTAAACTTAACTTTTATATGCACTGGGAAATCAAAAACTTGTGTGACTTGCTTTATTGTGATGTTTGCTTTAGCGGGGCAGTCTGGAACTGAACCCACAGTATCTCTGAGGTATGCCTGGAACTGGCCAAAATCACTTTGTTGACCTGTGGGAAAATTAGATTTAAACAAAGGCAACCTGATCTAGATACCCACTGATACCCTGACTTAGTAGGATGACTTCAGGATAAAACAGGCAAGAATGTTTACGGGGCAAGCTTGAAGGAGGGGGCTCAGAGTATAGGTCTTCATTAGCTTGCAGATCTAAGTTGTCACTAATCTCCCAGCTTCCTCTCACTTGTTAAAAACAATATGAAATCCATTAGCCACATATATCCTCTGGAAAACTATTGAAACATCAATCCCAACATGGCCAAGCAGTGAAAGAATACCTATGCCCAAACTCTCAACTCTCCACGAAGCTGAAATTTTTCTTCTTGAACCTGGAAATATAGGCACAACCCAAGAAAGGTACACTGGAAGAAGGGACAAGCAAGCTGTCCCCCAGAATCTGTTTTACCCTTGTCCACAGAAGTTAAATGTGGCTGGTACATGGCTGCCAAGCTCCGTTAACAGTTCCTGATTTCCTTTGCATTGACATGTGTCAGTGAGACTGTGTTTTTGCTGATGGAATGTACACACAACATTATGCACCACTTCTGGGCCAGGGCAGTAAGATCACAGCTTCTCAATACTCTCCGTCGCTTTCTGCCTAGTAGAACCTGGCTTTGAATGCAATGCACATTGAATCACACAGATCGACAATATCATAAAGGACGGTGCAACAATGACAAGGGAAAAACTTAAGACACCTGAAGAATACAAGAAGTTAAGGCTTCCTGATGACCTGCTTTTTTTCTTTTTTTAAAGATTGGCACCTGAGCTAACAACCGTTGCCAATCTGTTTTTTTCCCCCCCAAATGCCCCTAGCAGATAGTTGTATATTTTTAGTTGTGGGTCCTTCTAGCTGTGGCATGTGGGACGCCGCCTCAGCGTGACCTGATGAGTGGTACGATGTCCACGCCCAGGATCCAAACTGGTGAAACCCTGGGCTGCCAAAGCAGAGCGCACAAACTTAACCACTCGGCCACGGGGCCGGCCTCGTGACCTGCTTTTTTGAACTGCTTTATAGGAGAGAAATTATTCTAGAAATTATTATAGTGAACCTTGGTCTCTTTGTTATAACTTTCAGCTTTATGCTACCCAATATACCCATTTTGTACCAAGAATAGGAGTCACTGATCATCCAATTTAGTAGTATAGAACACAAGACATAGCAGATTCTCAAAAAAAAAAAAAGAAGAAAAATAGAGTGACCAAATTTTACTATTACTTTATCCTACCAGACGTTTACATACTGAGTATGATAAGACCATCACATCTTGTTTCTTTTGTCTTTCAGTCACTTGGATAAACTTTATCCCAGACCCTTGTCCTGTCCAAAAACCTCATAAATCTTTCACTTTTTAAAAAAAAATGAGAATGCCTTTTATTTTTGTCATTAACTTTTTTTTTGTTGTGGTAAGAAACGCATAATATAAAATTTACCATCTTAACCATGTCTAAGTCTGAAGCTCAGCAGTGTAAATACATTCACATTGTTGTGCAACCAGCCTCCACAACTTTTCTATCTTGCAAAACTGAAACTCTGTCCCCATTAAACAACTCCTCATTTCCCCCTCCCCCTCAGGCAACCACCATTCTACTTTCTGTTTCTATGACTAGGGCTACTCTACATACCTCATATAAATGGAATCATATGGTATTTATCTTCTTGTGACTGGCTTATTTCACTTATCGTAATGTCCTTAAGGATCATCCATGTTGTAGCATGTGTCAGAATTTCCTTCCTTTTTAAAGCTGAATAATGTTACATAGTAGGTAGATATCCCATTTTGTTTATCCATTCATCCATCCATGGACTACTGGGTTGCTTCCACTTCTTGGCTATTGTGAATAGTGCTGCTATGAACATGAGTATGCAAATACCTCTTCAAGATCCTGCTTTCAAGTCTTCTGGATATATATGCCCAGAAGCAGAATCACTGGGTCATATGGTAATTCTGTATTTAATTTTTTATGGAATTGCCATGCCATTTTCCACAGTGGATGCACCATTTTACACTCCCACCAATAGTGCACAGAGGTGCCAACTTCTCCACATCCTTGCCAACACTTATTTTCTGTTTTTTTAACAGTAGCCCTTCTAATGGGTGTGAGGTGATATCACACTGTGGTTTTGATTTACGTTTCCCTAATGATTAGCGATATTGAGCACCTTTTCATATGATTGTTGGCCATTTGCTTATCATCTTGGGAGAAACAGCTATTCAAGTCCTTTACCTGTTCTTTAATTGGGTATTTGTTTTTTTGTTTCATTTTTCACTCTTATATAGCAGTTTCACCCAAACATTGGCTTTCATTTATTCTGAGGATCTTATACTCTGGGTTCCCAGGCATAGACTTGGACCATTTTTAACTTTTCACTTCATTTAGATCACACAACTCTCTTTTTTTTTTCCTTGTGAGAAAGATTCACCCTGAACTAACATCCGTTGCCAATCTTCCTCTTCTTTTTGCTTGAGGAAGATTAGCCCTGAGCTAACATCTGTGCCAATCTTCCTGTATTTTCTATGTGAGATGCTGCCACAGCATGGCTGACAAGAAGAGTATGTCCGTGCCCCGGATCCGAACCCGTGAACCTGGGCCGCTGAAGTAGAGCATGCAGGACTTTAACCACTCGGCCATGGGGCTGGCCCGTAGATCATAAAACTCTTGCTAAACCTGATGATATTCAAATCACTGCCACAAATGTTCAATATAAAATATCAGAACTGTGCTGAAAAGCTTATCCATAACTCTCCAACACAGCTTGACAATGTTGCTTCAAAAAAAGTTTAATATCCCAAATCCCAGCAAATACTCATGTCTTCTATCCCCATTAAGCCTGCTTTGCTTTTCCTTTGTTCCAATTCAAAATTGCTTCATGGAGCAGTTACGAGTACTGTGCCCTTAAAACTACCTCCCAACGTCATGCCACCTCTAGGGTGACACCGTTTTCTCTGACCTTTAAAAGCAGTTACTCTCTGTGTGTCCCCCATTTTGATACTTATTTTTTGAGTAGCCTTCCAGTAAATAGACATGATTAACACAAGAGGCTGATGTTAACATCTCATGTCATTATCCACTCTATCCAATTACAATCTCCGTTGCTTTGAATCTCAGCAGATATTTTAAATGTCCTTCTGAACATAGAGCAAAATATTATTTTCTGCCTATCTTCAGAAATTCAATAATTTCTATATCCTGAATGGTTTCCTCATGTTTAACACTGACATAATGAAACCAGAGTAGGGAGACTAGAACGTAATCAACTGAACATATGCAGAGCAGACCATCCTATGGCAAATATATATTATGTACATAATGTCTATATAGCAGATATTTAAAAATATATGAAACAATGAAGTAGAGAATGAGTGATGGAACTATTCAGGTGCATTTTTAAATTGGAAATATGTGGCCATGATATAATGTAACTGAAAAGTGTTTGTTAATCTGACATAGTAGGAAATAACTATTTTTGCATCAAAATCTACTGAGAAAAAAAGGAACATCAATCTTTGTGGTAATAAAATCTGTCCATAGTGTCTTGACTGAACTCATAAACGAGTAAAATCCATAAATCCCATTAGGAACAAAATAACTCAAGCATGAGAAAATAGGGAGCTGGCTTAGGATGACAGCACTGGGATTAAGAAAAACGGTCAACTAAATGGTATGTGCAAAAAGAAAAATGGTAGAATTTCTAAAATAAATTACAAGACTGAGATGGAAGAGCTTAGAAACAGAGGATTCTGACAAAATGTATAAAGTGAGAAGAATTTCCGATTTGTGTGATGATTCCAATTTCTGATCTCCCAAAACGAAGTGAGTCATCTCATGGGAACTGTCCACCATGTAGCTAAACAGGGTAACAGAATACAGTTTAGGCATGAGGACTGGAGGGGCTGATACAGGGATCATCAGAAAAATGTATGAGGCCTAAGTGTTCAGAATAGAAAAGCCTTTTAAGGCGATTCCTATATGAAGGGATGACCAGAGGGAAGTATAGACCCCCCAAGCTGGAGACATCCCAATCAGGAGAAAAAGAAAAAAGAAGACCCAGCACAGAAAAGAAAGATCACTGAATTCAGGGGATAAATAAAAAGGAAAAAAGGCCTTGAGGAAAGTCCATGGACACAAAGGGAAAACAATATGACAAAGGCAATGTACACATGGAAAACCCAACCAGATAAGAGAGAGAATGAGATCCTCTAACAACATAGTTACAAGAAAAATTATAACATGAAACAGACATGGCCATAAATGAGAAATTGGTAAATGCTAAGTGTTGGCAAGCCAGATGTGCAAGAGCAGATCCGTATGCATTCCCACGTGGGAGTGGAGATTATACAGCCCAACTGAGGAGCAATATGGCTTACCTAGTCAAATTAAGTACACCTGCGTCCAGTGATCCCACCCCCGAGTATGCACCTCTGAAAATTCTTACACATTATTTACAAGATAATGTACGAAGCGTTAGTTGTAGAAACTGGGAGGAGGAGGCACCCTAAATGTCTACCATGGGAATGGATGAGTGTAGTAGGTTGAACAATGCTCCCCCCACACCCAAGTATCCATGTCTTCCAAGGTTAGTCACTCACCTTGACGCCGCTGATGGGGGAGGAGTTTGGCCTTCCCTATCCATGGCTCCTTTCCTTTTTCCATCCTGAAAATGATCTCTGGGATGGGAATGTGATACCCTGTTAATGAGAAAGGACACTGGATTTGGATGTCGTGGACAGATGTTTGGGACCCCTCTTCCTGGTCTAACAGGCAAACCTAGCAAGCAAACTGCATAGGCTGTCAGTCAGCACCATAAAATCCACGCTGTGCTGTGAAGCAGCCGTGCGGGCCAGCTTCAGCCTGTGTCAGATGATCTTGCAACCTCTCATCTCATGACTGAAGATGTCAGCTGGACAGATGTACAACAGGAAGAGATAAAGGGGTACCTTGCTCTCACATTTCCCAGATACATTTCTTAGAGATTAAGGGACTAACTAAGGACCCTGGTCCTTGCCTCCCCTCCACACACAGAAGACTAACGTCAGCATCTCTGAACTTGTTTGAGGCATGACCAAGAAATTCTTATTTATGTTGCCTTCAATGTATAACCTAGAGAAAAGCCCAGATGTACTCTATCCCCCTTTGTGTTTAAATCTAGTTGCTTTTTTCTTTTCCTCTTCCCTGCACGTACACTTGTTACCGCCCAAAGGGGGTCCTCTGCTCACCGCGAGACATGCCAATAGTCAGAAGGCAAGGTGGGTGGAGAGAAAGGACTTTATTATAGCTTGCTAGCAAGAGGGAAGATGGCTGACTCGTGTCCGAAAGACCCATCTCACAGAACAGACTACAGGCCAGTTATATAGGAGGCCAGTCTCCAGGTGGGGGAGGCGGCTGGTCTTTGGGTGGGGCAGACATCTGGTCTCAGTTCCTGATAGTCCTTTGTTTTACTGGATATGCATGAGACTGGACAAATGCCCTACACCCTGATCTTTCAGTGGTCACTGATGATGGCTATGAGCACAGGCTCTCTGCCCAGGGGTCATCACATTCTTAAGGAACTCAAAAGAACAAAGTTATCATCTTAAAGCAGCTGGGAGAGGCCACAAAATCAACAGAGCGTGTCTGGACTAGTTACTCAGAGGTCATTTAAAGTTACAAAATGGTTTCCTTTCTACAATATGGCTTCTCTCATGTCAACCTTGTGTTGAGCCAGGATCGCAGTTTGTGAAAGAGATGTAAGCTGCACATAAATTCACGTGTACACCTCGGAGCACTTCCATCAGAGCCCTGTGTTGAACTGTTTTCCTGGGGTTCGAACTCCTCATGCTGATTATTGAATAAACTCCTTCACTAATATCACCTAGACTCTATTTCAGTCGACACTGTGGTCTTGGGTCATTGAAACTTTGCATTGGTTCATCAGAAAAGTCAACATCTTTCACTAGGAACAGAGTAATCCTCAAACGTGCCCAGGAGGAATGAACAATCTGGGACAAACCAAAGGCAACCTGATCACACACTTCAGATGTCCCACTGCATTCCACAAGGAAGGAAATCTCAGCAAGGCCCATTCAAGATTCCCAGGTCAGGGGTGCTCACCCACGGAGAAGAGGTGGCTGTAAATCTCCAGCATCACATCCTGGTACAGGCGTCTCTGGGCAGGGTCCAGTTGCTGCCACTCCTCCCTGCTGAAGTCCATGGTCACGTCCTCGAAGGACACTGATCCCTGTTAACAACATACCACAGCTCAATGTGAATCAGACATCACTGGCAAAAAGGGAGTTACATGCAGAGTCATGTTTTTAATGATTTTGTACCATGATATATCATATGGCTTCCCACTAACGACCTTTCATATTATATTTTGGGGGATTAGAAAAATTTATAGAAATATCCTGCCATCTATTACATACCAGTGATATTGTGACTTATAATAAATATATATTTGGTCTTTGTCCTTGTTTCTAGCACATAACTCCTAAAACCCTTGTTATTTCCTAAGTGATGAGGAATAAAGGTGTTTCTTGTTATGTTAATAAGGTGACTTCAGACCCACCCAAAGGTGGGGGCTGGTTGCCAGGGGAACCAAGCATGTGATTAGAGGGCTGCATTTCAGTCTCAACCCTGACCTCTGGGGAGGGGGGAGGGGGGAGGGGCTGGAGGTTGAATTAGTGGGCAGTGCCCAATGACCTAATTAATTTGTCTGTATAGTGAAGCCTCCATAAAAACTCCAAAGGACAAGGTTTGGAGAGCTTCCAGGTTGGTGACCCAGATCACTTCCAAGTGCCACCATGCCAGGCCTCCAACTCCACCATGACAGAAGCTCCTTTGTTCGGGATCTTGCCCTATGTATCTCTTCTGGCTGTTGATTTTTATCTTTTAATGTCCTTTGTAGTAAAGCAGTAATCTAGTGAGTAAATGGGTTTCCTGATTTGTATAAACCACTTCTACAGGATAATAACAAAATGGAGTAACATATGTCAGGCTTGTAAAAATGGAGCAGGGAGGCCATGGGGAAGTGAGGCTTATGCACGTCTCTACTCAGATGGAATGGAATCTCTGAACTGCACTTCACTGCTGTCATCCTGACCTTCTTCGAAGAAATATGCTTACTCCCATAGATAAGAGCTTTCTGCCTTAGAGATGGCCTTAGCGACCAATCGCGTGTGGCCAAGAAGTAACAGTTGTTGCCAGCACTGATCTCAAGTCTTGCAGGACAACCTGTGTGATTTCTCTTTTTGTCTTTATAAACCCATCTCCTTTGTCTTTCTCTGAGCACACGAGTTTCTCGAATCTGTGTCGCCCAAATTGCAATTCTTGAAACCCCAAATAAATTTTTTGCTGCTTTTGCAGTTTATGCCTCTTATTCATTGACATACTCTAGCAAATTAATCAAACCCAAGGAGAGGGCTGTGGGAACCTGATTTTATAGCCGACTGGTCAGAAGCACAGGTGACAACCTGGAGTTGCGATTGGCATCTGAAGTGGGGGTCGGGGGTCGCGGGAATGGAGGCAATCTTGTGGGACTGAGTCCTTAACCTGGGGGATCTGACACTATCTATGGGTAGATAGGGCCAGAATTGAGTTAAATTGTAGGACACTCAGCTGGTGTCACAGAGAATTGCTTGGTGTGGGAAAAATCCCCACATTTGGTGAGCAGAATTGTCAGAAGTGCAGTGTTCTGTATAAGAAGGGAGATTTTCCTTTACAACAGGGAACGCTGATCTGATAAAAACTTGAAACATCTCTTGGAAGGGTAAGTATGAGAAGCATGCAGGTGAGTGCTGGAGGTGCGACTATATGAAAGGTCTAAATCTAAACCTGAGAATGTGAGAAGTAATTCCTTTGGGATCCTGAACCCAATTCTGTGTGTGTGAGGGGGGTTCCCCCACACCAAGCAATTCTCCAGACTCAGCTGGATATCCTACAATTCAAGCCAAGGAGAGAGACCTCAGAAGGAACCAACTTGGCGACACCTTGATCTTATAGACTTCCAGCCTCCAGAACTGTGAGAAAATAAATTTCTGTTGTTCAAGCCCCCTAGTCTTTGGTACTTTGTTATGGCAGTCCCAGCAAACTAGCAGTCACTAAACAATGATCTAGACAATTTTTTTTAATTCGTGTTTTAATTTTAAGAATTACTTTGAAATATTAAATATTTGGGGCATTATCTTTCAACTTTTAAGTGATTTTTATTAGGCATTTATTATGATAGTGTCAATGTTCCTTTCTTTTAATGTTTTCTATTATAAAATGTTTCCATCAGGTTGAGATGATTTTTAAACATTATTGAAATATATAACCTCCTCACAATATATTGGTTGAATGGTAATAAGCCATGCATTTATT
Source organism: Equus quagga (assembly GCF_021613505.1). Taxonomy (NCBI): domain Eukaryota; kingdom Metazoa; phylum Chordata; class Mammalia; order Perissodactyla; family Equidae; genus Equus; species Equus quagga. The sequence goes on from NC_060279.1 coordinate 87,351,235, forward strand.
ATACCTTTTTTAAACAGAAAATCTCTGTAACTTTGAGTATAAATCTATCACATGATAATGATGCACTGTTTATTATCATGGCCACTCATTATTTGAAAACACAGAGAGTGCCATGAAATATACCAAATAACTTGGACTTTCAGGAAATCTTTAGTACACTCAAGAATCCTGCTTTCTCATTCCTAAATATCAAATATTAATATCTGTGGGCGATTTGGAAACACTATTCTCCGGTGTTTTTATCATCTTTAAACACAGGAAAAACCACGTGGTCCTTAGGTGCCAGTTCTTGCTCTAGTATCCCATGACTCTATAAACTAGGACAAAGGGGTACCAAGCCAACCCCAAGAGCAGGTGAGGAGTCAGGCGGGGACCAGCGGAGAATATGCCAGGACCCAGCGGTGGATGAAGGATTTAGCCTGTGCTGAGCAGGAAGGAGTCAGCATTTCCCTGCTGTGCCGAGGGCGTCCCACCCAGACTAGGGGTGACCTTTTCTTCTTCCTTTGCCCTAGGGCCAACCCTCTTCTCTAAGACAGCCTTCTTCATCGGCCAGTTCAGAGTCCCCTATATCAGAGACATGTTGAGGGGACACCAGCCCCGTGTGGTCAGCTCTCAGCAGGAGGACCTGGATTGCCTCGGGCACAGGGAGTCCGGAATCTCCTGCCCTAGAGTTCTGGAGAACTGTGCCTGGGGCTCCTGCTTACCTCACAGGATCTATCCTGCTCCGCTGGACCCAGGACCTGGGGCCTCGGGGGCAAATTCACACCAGCAGACATGTCCCCTCTGGACTTCACCTCTCGGTCTCTCTTGCTGACAACTCCACTTTTCCCAGGAGCCCAAAACTGGGTAGGCATCTGTAGGCTCCAATGAGATCTGCTGGGGGAAGTCAGGTTGGGCTGTGAAGGGAGATCCTGTGACCTCAGTGATGTGGCCTGACCCAGGGGCTCTGCAGAGACACCAGGAAGCCCTGGAAAGGCAACGACCACATGGTCACTCAACCAAAATTCACTCCACATGAATTTCTGGGGGCCCTTAGGTGAGGGCTACTGTGCTAGACACTGAGAGTAGACAAAGCTCAGAAAAATCTAACTCTAGTTATTAGGGTTACAAAAAAGACCAAGAGATTTGGAGTAAACTTAAAAGCTTTCATCGCAGCTCTGCCACCTTTTAACTGGAGATACCACTTTAGTTGCAGTTTCCAAAATGAGGATACACATATTTATCACAGACATTGGGAAACATCCAAAAGATGCAGCTTGTGAAGCCCTCAGCACCTGCCTGGCCTGTGGTTAAATAATGAACAAAAATCAGCAACTTGCAGAGTCAGGTATCAGGTACCTTGTTTCCTTTTCACACAGCCCTGTCAGCTAAGTATCATGATCGTTATTATACCCATTTTGAGGAAACTGAGACTGAGTGCTGTTACATAATCTGCCTTAAGGTCACTCAGTCTGCAAAGAGAAGAACAAGAAATCAGTCCCACGTCTGCCTCACTCTAAACTGCACACTGTCACCACAGGCCCTGTGGTCCCCTACACGGTCAGCTTCCAGAAACACCCATTTCTGTTTCCTGTTGCCTTCAGAGAGCTGAGGCTTCAAGTCGGCCATGTCTGGTGCACCTAATCCAAGCCTCTGGACATTTCAGTGCCCATCCATAACCACCTAGACAGCCCAGCCTTTTCCGACAAAGATGAAACTTAAGTTCAGTGTACTCACCCCCCACCTTGACCCAGAAAACCTGCAGACATGCACCAGGATCCCCAGTCACTTACTGTTTTTTCCCTGTCCCTGGGTTGCCCCGCCCCACGCCAGCCACCCCCAAATGCAGTTATGACCACACTGACCTCCCGAAATCCCCAAAGAGTGGACCACAGGTTTGCCACAAGGTCACGAAATGCCTGCCGGTCACTGATGTGGCCAGACTCCTGAAATCATTCCAACGCTGCATGCCAGTAAATGTTCCCCAGGGGCTGTGATTGCCACAAGACCCCAAATAATCCCCCAGAAGAGGTTCCAAATAGCACACCTCAATAGGAAACCATCGTGGATCTGCTCAACTGCCAATCACTGCCTCTCACCACGTCCACAGGGCCCCAAGGAGAGGCCTCGCAAACCCCCATCACTGACCCCCTGGGCCTCCAGTCAGCAGGCTCCCATACACCACCCTCAGCACCCCACTGATTTCTATAGGCCCCCAATCATGCTCCCCAGAGTTACAATGTGACCCTCAAAGTCCTCAGTCCCAGATGCTCCTGTTCCTAATCAATCACTGCCTCCAACAGTCCCCAAGCAGTGGGTCACTTCCCCCAAATGTCCCCCAGGACCATCCACTAACGCCCTGTTAAGACGCATGCTCACTGTACTCCAATGAGCAAGTTTCATGGGCCAACAACATAAAATCTGGTATTAAAGTACACTTGCAATGTAAGTTACAAAAATAGTTATATACACACAAAAAACACGCAAAGAGCCAATCATCCAACTTAAATTAGAAAACCCGGCTCACCCCACAGATCGCCCCGCCTCATCACTCACACCAAGCCGATGTCGCCTCACTGACCCCACAGAATCCCCACTGCTAACATCCCAAATCACCTCAGGGTCCCGCATGCGACAGACGGGTTAGAAACAGCTGACAACATAAGCGGAAATGACGGCTCTGGGCCACTTCCGGCTCAGGTTGAGTTGTCCCCGTTTTCTCGGCTGGTTGAACTGAGCGCATGCTCCCTAGAAGCTTTGAAGCCACTCCCTGCCAATAGTTAGCATGGCGCCTTGCAGTGTCCGTATGTCTATTGCGCGGTTCAATCTTTCAGGAACTGTCAAGCGAACGGCATGGCCGCGCCCATAAAGAATGGAGGCCGTCATTTTCAAAGAATGTCCATTCCGTACAGCCAGGGAAGGTATTTGCAATCTCACAGAGTAAAGTCTTGGGGTTGTCCCACGTTGGCAGAGGACCTATTGAATATCTGTGTATATATATTTCTAAGAGCAACTGGCACTGCACATTCTGAAAAATACCTTTTCTCTGTATTATCACATTGATTTAAAGCCCCACCCTCAGAATCCAGGTATCTTGCCCGCCCTTCCCTCCCAAGAGTCACTCTGCACAGAGAGGCTAATGCAGACGTGCTAGGAGGCCAAAGGGTGCGGAGCCGAGTAGACGAACTGCCCTCCGTCACCAGACTCCTTTGGGGGCAGCTCCACGACCCCAGGCTCTGAGGACTGGAAGAGGCTCGTGGCTTGGCTCTCCAGTGTCCCGTTCAGTCTGCCAGAGGGTTGCTGTCAATCACACAGATCAGACTCAGGGATTGGCCTTCAGGACTGATAGGGAGGAGCCACTCTCCAGCGCACTCAGGTGAGGGGAGAAGAAAAAGGTGGAGACGAAGAAAAGGAGAGACAAAAGGTGGACCTAGTATTCAGAAGTAGTTTCTCTCCCTCATTTTGTTTCTCTCTTTCCCCCCCTTCTCCATTGTCTGATCATTTATTCGTTACTTCTGCAGCCATTTACTGCAGTTGTTATAATAACTTAGTGCAAAGATTCTGGAGTTGGACTGCCTGGGTTTGAAGTTCAAGTTTGGGCAAGTTAGTTACCCTCACTGTAATTCAATTTCCTGTTTCCTAAGGTTGTAAGGATTAAATAATTAAATAAATTATCATATGCAAAATGGCTAAAATAGTGCTGGCACATAATAAGAATGAGCTTTATATGAGAAAAATAATATTCCATTTCGCGGGCCCGCCCGTGGCCGAGTGGTTGAGTTCCCGCTCTCTGCTTGGGTGGCCCAGGGTTTCTCTGTTCGGATCCCGGGCGCGGACGTGGCACCGCTCATCAGGCAAGCTGAGGTGGCATCCCACATGCCACAACTGGAAGGATCCACAACTCAAAATACACAACTACGTACTGGGGGGCTTTGGTGAGAAAAAGGAAAAATAAAATCTTAAAAAAAATATTTATTCTATATCATTCATTCAACAAATATTTATTAGGTTTCCTATGATATCGCCTGACTTTGTTTTTTCCAAAAGGGCCTGACTGTGGCCATTGAGCATGCATTGTATATCTGCTTAGACATTTTGAGATAAAGGTGCAACTTCCCTCTCCCTCCCAAAGTTGGCATCTCTTTAAAGATTAAGCATCTTTCCTTAGGTTGGGAACTGATTGCAGTGCTCATCTGTGACGGCCCAGCTCGAGGCAACAGACCTGCCACCCTGTGGGGTTCACCGAGACAGCAGACCTATCTGCTGTTTCCGTCAATCACTGTGCTGACAGAGCAGCCTCGTGACTATTGTAAAAGGGACATTTCAATCATATGTGAAACATACTCTTTGGGGGTATATAACCACCCTGTGTACCCCCACCTCTTTGGAGTGCTTTGTTCCTTTGTGGAAAGACTCTCCCGGGTTATAATCCTCAGATTTCAGCTCAGAATAAACTCACCCAAATTTTCATTTATAGATTGGTTATGGATTATTTTTGTCTACACTTTTGAATCATGTCATCGTTCTTGTTGATTTTCTTCCAGGGGTAATGGGTCTAACTCTTCTGGATCCTCCCAAATCCATGGTTTGACACGTTTTTCAAACATCATTTTTATCATTGATCTCTTGAAATCCTGCATCTCTTTGGAAATTTGCAATTTTACCTATTTCTTTGTATCATTTTCACATTGTATTGTAGGAGGTTCGCATCATTGGACAGAAAGACTGATGTAGATACTTGTGATATTGTGATTTATAATAAGAAACATATATATTTGGTCTTTGTCCTCATTTGTGGCACAGAGCTCCCCAAACCATTGGAAGTTCCTAAGTGAGGAGAGAGATTGAGGCGTCTTTTGTTACATTAATAAGGTGACATTTGGATTACACCTAAGGATGGGGGCTGGTTTCCAGGAGAACAAGCCATGTGATTAGATGGTTGGAATTTTCAGTCCCACACTACACCCCCTCCACCTCCAGGGAGAGGAGAGAGGCTAGAAGTTTAATCAATTGCCAATGGCCAATGATTTAATCAATCCTGCCTATGTTATGAAACCTCCATAAAAACCCAAAAGGACAGAGTTTGGAGAGCTTCCAAGTTGATGAACACATGGAGATTTGGGAAGAGTGGAGCACCGGGAGAGAGCATGGAAGCTCCTTGCCCTTTCCCCATACCTTGCCCTTTGCCTCTCTTCCATCTGGCTGTCCCTGAGTCACATCACATTCCCTGGCCCAGGAAGATCATATAGTCATCAGAAGTGGACTCCGTGGCTTCATGTAACCATAAGCCAGATGGTTTTCAGTCAGGCAGCTCAGCAGGCCAGGCATCTACTGGGTCCAAGGGAGGCAGGATGAGGAAGGGAGATGCTATGGGCTCAATAGATGAGGTCCTGAGTGGTGAGGGACCGGATTAAGTGTGAAAAGGGTGCGTTACTGGCATGTTGGGTTCTTATTGTCCCCCAGGAGAGAAATCAAGAAAGACAACAAATGGGAGCAGAAAAGTAAAAGTTTATTAGCTTGGGCACAAGAGAGGCACAAGAGAGCCTACGTGGAAAGGAAAGGGGCAGGTGACCAGCCTGTTATGGAGCAGGATTGTGGAGCTTTTATTAGGCAAAGGCTGGGGAGGAGTGCCTTGTCATGGCGTGTAGAGGTGGGCTTGTGCTTGTGTCTGAGCTGTTGTTCAACATGCAACCTCATGTGACACATGTATCAATAGCACGCTAGCTCTCCACCCCTGGGTGTGATTTTTAGTCTGGTAATGGGGCTAGGGTCACCTTCAGTGTACTCCTGGGTGCTAGGGTGCATGCGTAAGCCCAGGAAAGTCCAGAGGCTGTGGAATGTGGATCTTGGTGGTCTCTATCTGATTCTCCTAGCTTGCCAATCTCATTAGGGGCTTATCCTCATAGACCTGGGGCCTTGCAGATGGCCCTGTCTTATTAGGCTGGTTCCCATCTCAGGTAGATCTTCAGGACCTGCTGCAAGAGCCCACGCAGCTCTAAAGCCTGAGAAAGAAGAGAGCTGAGGGGCACGCAGAAGAGAAGTTTGGAGAAGCAAGCCACAGTACAAAGGTAGAGCTTGTGGGGAAACCAAAGAAGTGTCCATGAGGCAGGCCCAGGCTCCTCCTTGAACCCAAACAGGCACAAGGAAAGCCACAAACATCCCACCCCAGCCTGGGGCTGCATCCCAGGCTTCAGTCCCAGCCTCCACCCTTGGGCCTTCCCTCTCAGAGGTTTGAAGAGCTTGCCCAGCACTTCACCAGGCTTTCTATGTGCCCAGACCTGGGCTGAGGATGAGTGTGGGGTGGGAGGATTTGGTCCCAGTTGGGTCCTGGCTTCCGGCTCCTCCTTCCCTGCATTGTGGGAGAATGACCCAAATTCCTGGCTCTCCTGAGGGAAGGTGGAGAAGGGTCTCCAGGGGCAGAAGGTGGGGTCTGAGTGGGGAAGTGAAAGGAAGGAAGGCTCCTTCTGAAGTGTCCCTGGGGTGAATTGGGCTTCCCCTTTACCTCCTCGGCAGTGGTTTGGGGGTTGCTTTGGAGAGAGCTTGAGGCAAAACCCAGAAGCAGATGCTGTTACTGAAAACAAAGTGGGGTTCCCTCCTGATGAGTTAAATCAGACTCTCCACCAGAAGTAGCTGTCTCACAAAGTAGGGTATATTTGCGGCAAATAGGAGACCATGAGGAATTATTTCCGGAGCCATGGCTCCCTGAACATAGGGAAGCAGGGACCTTTTATTTCGGATGGGGAATGGATATGCAAAAGGGAGAGGTGGGGGATTCGCTTGCACAGGCTCAGCTGGAAAATATGCTTCCACATACACTGCAGGTGGCTGTAACAAGGCCTAAGCTCCTCCTGGAGAGATCTTAGCATTAACAATAAGGCAAAGGTCACAGGCATAGCTCTTGTGGTGAGGCTAGGTGGGGTTCAGGGTAGTTAGTGATTGCATTCCCTTAACATAACAAAAGGGAAAAAAAACAATTTGGAAAGACTGTTAAATGCTTCCAAACACACTCTTGAGTTCCTCGGGGGTAACTGGCCAGTGACAATGTCAGATGTCTGCTGGGTAGAGCTAATCAGATGGCATCAAGGGACTCTGAGTAGGCCCTCCAGTCCAAGAGATGTCCCCCATGCTACCACTGCTATCTCTTCAATGGGGTTGGGGGTGAGTGGACTGGAGCAGAGGAGGGTGGGGGGCAGCGGGAGCTAAATGTCAGAGACTTAAATGTCATGCTCTCTACAGTGTCCCTGTGTTCCCAGAGGAGCGTGCAAGAGGATGGGCTGTGGATACCAGGGCTGGTAACGGTGCAGGAGGGATTGTGGGTCCTGGTACTCTGTGCCTTCTCCAACCTCCCTGATGGATGGAATCACTTGGACTCACACATCTTCTGGTTCCTGGAAGGGGCCGACATATACCAGGATCCTCCAGTGGCCACAAACAAACTGAGCCAGAAGCTGCAAGAGAGGACCCTGGGCTGCTTCCATTTCCTTCCATTTCCCAGACCAAGAGCTGCTCCCTGAGAATCAGAGATGCCAGGAAGAAAGATGGTGGGTTGTACTCATTTTGATTGGAGAGAGGGATCTGCCATGACGTTCAGTTTGAAGTATAAGACACTCTCTCTGAATGTGACAGGTGGAAATGGACCCCTACTCCTAGTATGGGGGTGAGGATCAGCATGAGGTGTGCCTGGGAGCTCAGAGGAGACACATCTCTGGGGCTGGAGCAGAGGCTATTTCCATATTCACACCTTGGAGTCCCCTCTCTGTGTCTCAGGTTTCTTCCTCTATCCTTCCCACCCTTCATCCAGACACCCGACATCTAAGTTCCAGCAGCTCTGGAGTCTGGCCATCCTGGAAGCCTGGTCTGCTCCATGCCGGCAGCCTGTAGTTGGAGGAGGCCCACCGTCTTCTCCTGCATATGGGACACCCCAGCTAGCCTCTCAGAGGTCACCATCGTCCCACGGCTCCGGAACCACAGCATCAATGTGACTACAGAGATGACCATCAAGCTCAATGTCTCATGTGAGTGCCAGGCCAGGACTTCTGGATGATTGCAGGGAGTGGCTGCGGGAAGAGAGTCAGGGCCTGGGGGACTTGGAACTGGGTCCTGGGTTCTGGGCAGGGGAGGGGGAACAAGAGGATGCTAAAACTGAAGCTAACCTCAAAACTGAAGAGGAACATTTGTCTTCTGAATTCAGATGGCCCCCAGAACCTGACCATCAGTGTCTTCTGTGAGAATGATAAAGATTGGAGAGAATATCTCATGTCCAAGGCTGTGATGGAGGGAAGAAGGTGTCTACAGCACCTCAGAACAAAGTCTAAAAGTCTTGGAGGTTGAAGCATAGCAGGCTGAGGTCAGACATGTGGACGGTAGGCACTCAAAGGCCCCCTAACTCTTCTGTCCCCCGTGATCAGCCCCCACACTCACAACCACAAAACAGACCTTCTTCTTGTCAAATCTTCTGGAGACTTTCCATCCTCACTTGCCTGGACCTCTTGGAGGGATCTTTTGTTTTGGCAGCTGACTTCCTCTTGACCTTCCCAGCTCCCTCCCCAAGAGCCAGATCCAAGCATCGGATGTTGCCTTTGAAGACCCCCTCAAGATCCTACCTCTCCACCCAGCCTCACCTGTCTACTTTTCAATACTTTTCATTTAAGTATTTCCCCCAGGCAATTTATTTTGCACAGTCTCATATTCAAAAGGTTCAAAAGAGCATGTGATAGAATGTACCTCTCCCATCTCAGTCCCCCTAGATTCCTCGTTTCCTTCACTGGAGGCATCCATTGTAAACTCTTTCTGTGTTCACTCAGAAATGCCTTTTGCATATATAAAAATATCCGTATATTTTCATGTAGATATAAATATAGATTCTGTGTGAACCTGCTTTTTTACACACAAAGCACCCTATATACATTGTTCTGAATCTTTTTTCTTAATTAACAATAATTCTTAGAGATCCTCTCACATCAGACAATAAAAAACTTCAAACTTTATTACAATTGTCAAATATTCCATTGCGTATATGTGTCATAAGGTTTTTAAACAATTGTATACTAATGGAAAAAACTTTCGCTACCTATAAATTGCTGCAAGGAATAATGTTGTATATATGTTTTATAAGTGTGCTAAGCTGTCTGTATGAATTTGAGTTCCTCAGCCAGAGGGCACACGCATGACCAATTTGGGTAGATATGCCAAGAGGTTGTACCAGTTTGCATCCCCACCTCCTGCAATGTGTTAGGTCTCTGCTTCGTTCCAGCCTCAACAGCAGAGGGCATTAGCAATGATTTTCATCTATCCAATCTTGCCGGCGAAAAATGTACCCCACCATCGTTTGAGCTTGCATTTCTCTAGTTAGGCCTGAAGGTGAGCATTTTATTTTTTTATAGGTTTCAGAGTCATTAATATTTTCCATTCTATTCTGTTCTGCCATTCTATGTATGACTGTTTATATCCCTTTTCCATTGTTATTACTTTATGTTTCTTTTCTTGAGGATTTGGATAAGTTCTTTCTATATTAGGAAATACAGTCATTAGTCTGTAATGTGATTGTGAACATATTTTCTCAGCTTATCATTGTCTTCTGACTTAGTTTAGCTTGGATTTGCTATACAAATTTTGTTTTATGTAGTTGAGTTCATAAGTCTTTGCTTATAACTCTTTGCTTATCACTGTGGCATTCCCAACTCTGAGCTTATACATAATGTATATATTATAATGTATATATGTATACACACAAACGCATATTTGTATTTATGTTCATATTTAATTTGCATTTATATTTACATATAATGCTGCCAAGGTTTCCTCTCTTTGCCTCTGCTCTCCACACTTCCATACCCACTCTGTCCCTCTTGACTTACAAGATTAATTTACATACCCTGAAAATCCAAGGCCATTTCTATCCACAGTTCTTTGCTCTCCTGGTCCTTCCTCCCAGCATGCTTTTCTGCTCCAAAATCATCAGAAATCTACTTCCACTTGTCTATCTCCCTCTGCTTAAGCCCTTCTTCCTCCAGGAAGCCCTCCCTGACTGTCTCTCATGGAGCTGCTCATCCTCAGGGCATCCTTAGCCTGAGTAACTTCATCACAATACTCATCATATTGCTGAGGGAGGGTCTGGTCCTGAGCCTCTTGTCTCCACTAGACAGTGACTCCCTCAGGAGCCAATACCCTCTCAGTGGCATCTCCTTTAGATAAGGAGCAGTAAATGGCTGCAGAATGAATGAATGCATGATTAGACTCTGCGGAAACTGGAGATATGTGTTGATAAGGATAACAGGAGAGGAGGTGTGGGAACCAGGGGGTCGCCAGGGGACTGGATTGGGGAACTCCTAAGGACAAAGACCCTCCCTCTATTCCTGCACCTCATGGAGTCTGAATCTAGACTGAAAGATCAACTCAAAAGAGGAAGAGACCAAACCGCTTCAAAAAGGGAAGTGGTGGAGGGAGAAGCTACTTCTAAACATCTGAACACAAGGCTGCGTTTGTCACTGTTGGTCTCTGGCTCTCTGATGTTCTCTTGCCCCATTTCCAGAACCTGCAGCCCTGGAGATTGGCTCCTCCCTATCAGTCCTGAAGGACCAATCTCTTGGTCTTTTCTGTGTGATTGACGGCAACCCCCTGCCAGGTTGAGCTGGACCCCAGAGGGCCAAACACCAACCGAGGCCCTCCCAGTCATCAGAGCCTGGGGTCCTGGAGCTGCCCACAATGGAGTCTGGTGGTGGAGGGGAGTTCATCTGCCCAGCTCATCACCCTTTGGGCTCCCAGCACATCTCCATCAGCCACTCTGTGCAGAGTCATCTGGGAGGGAAGAGGGGGCAGGGTACCTGCATTCTGAGGGTGGGGCTGTGGGCAGGATGAGGTCTGGGAGAAAAACTTCGTTGTCTCTTCTCCCTCAGATAATTCTATTATCTCTGTGGAGCAAGGTGTTTATAGCCCCTGGGTCTTATCCTACTTAAGGGGAACCTCATGGGGACCAGCTTTGTACTCACCTGTGGACTCACCTAGATCTACTACAGTAGGTGAGCCCTTCCTCAGATGATCTAGTACCTGAGTCCCCAAATCCCGAGAGAGAGTGGCCTTACCTTCTTCCCCAAGGCGAGTTCCCTGCAGCCCTACCCCTTAAGCTCCCCTTACATTTTCCCTCAGGTTCAGAGGGTCCCAGAGAAGTGTGTTTGGGAGAGTGGACTGAAGTACTCTCTCTCCTCTGGATGTGGTGAGAGGCAGGACACAGAAGCTCAGAGGGACAGAGTTCCTGTGCCCCAGGCATCTCTCTCACCAAAACCCACCATCCATCAAGGATGCACTTGCTGACTTTTCTTAGCCAGAAGTAACCTCTGTCCTCTTTCATATCTGGTCTTCGGAACTGGTCCCATGGGAGAGGATGGATGGAAGGTTGGAGAGATGAGTCCTTGGCTGGTGTGCCCTCAGACCATTTCCTGGTCCCTTCCTACACTGCTCTGTACTACTGGGATTTACCCCTGGGGGCTACATTTTCCGGGGACTTTTATTAGCTGGTTTCCCACTAGGTTCAGTTAGTGAGAATCAAATGTTGGAGACTAAAATCAAGGAAGAAAAGGGAGAAGCCAAGGTATTTATTTCTTGCCCTCTCTGCATTGTGCAGCCTTTCTGACAGTGGCTGCATCCCCTCTGAGCCTTCAGCTCCCAAAGAGGAAGACCTGCCATCGTCCAGCTTCCCTGGTTGCCCCTGATCCATGGGCTCTGGCACCCTGCCTCTTCCTTTTGTCTTGGTGGTAGCTTCCTGCTGTTGCTCATTTCTAGATTGTTTCATTGTCTTCTGTTTAATTTTTCATCTCTTCTATCAACTGAGTAACCAATCAAATTTCCTCTGTTTTAAATATTTGGGGTGTTTTTTATTTTAATTGGAACTTACCTGATACAGATGGACAGAAGAATGGAGGAATAAATGGAAAGGCAGATGTGATGGATGGATGGATGGAGAGATGGATGGATGGAGAGATGGATAGGTGGATGTATGTATGTGTGTATAGATTGATGGAAGAATGGATGGATGGACGAGGATGTTATTCAATGAATGTGACCCTCTTACCAGTCTTGGGGTCCATCCAAGACTTTTTCATTCTTGTCCCATTTCCCAAGCATCCTCATTCTCCCTTAGTCTGAAATGTGTTTCGTTGTGCAGTCAAGAATTTGCATACCTGACTTATTTCAATGTTATTGTGTGTGATATTCTTTGCTGCTTATAATCTCTTCTAACTCTTGTCCTTTCCATGACCACGTAATGCTCTCATGTTACCATGAACCAGGAGGTTCATTTCCGATCCTTACTTTCAGTCCTCAATCTATTCAACCTCCCTATTTCCTGAAAATTGCCTCATTCTTTACTTTATGGTCACTATTACCCACTTTCCTAGGGTTTGCTTCTAGGATTTGATGATCAAAAAAGCTCCTTCTGAAAATTCTACTGGACCTTCTGGCATTGTCCTGAGTAATTATATTTTCCTTTCAACTTAAATTTTCTTTCATTCTCCTCCCTTTAAACAAAGTGGCCCAACAACCCCAAATTCTCTTCACATTGCCTTTTAATAGATAATTTCATCAATATGTCCATCTAGGTATAAACAGCAATGAAGATAAAATTTCCCAGAAAGATAATGTGAAAGATGACATGACAGGAGCCAGATTAAAGTAGGGCCAGAGCAGCCATTTCAGAGAAATTGCCTTGCACATCCTCTTTATCTTCCAAACTAGACCAAACCACAAACATTCCAAGAAATCAATAAGGACAAGAATATCCTGTTTGTAAGGACTGATGAAATTGGACTTTGCTGATGACTGAATTGCTAACCAATCAATGAAATGCAAGTCTAGCCTTTTGCCTGATGGCCAAATCTCATGTCAATCCACGAAGTACAAACCTTGCCTTACCTCATCCAGCACCAATGAACTCTTCTGTAACACAACTCACCTCATTTTTCTCCCTTTTTCCCATAAAACCCCTGAACCCCTCTCCTGTAGTCAGGACACTGGACTTTGACCTGAATCTGTGCTCCCCAAATTGAAATTCTTTGATCCCAAATACACACTTTGCCTCTTAAACTGGTTTCTGTTTTTGTAGTGTCAATTGAGGAAAAGTACACTACAATTCAAACAGCAGATATTTATTTGGGCAATCAGAATTGCCATTCTGGAGACACAGATTCAGGTAGAAACACAAAAATGTACTCCAAAGAAGGCAAGAGTTTATAAAAGCAAAAAGAGACAAATTATACTGTTTTGCAAGACTTGAGATTGGTGCTGGAAATAACTGTTACTTCTGGGCTACACATGACTGTTTGGTAAGGCCATCTCTAAGGCAAAAAAGTTCTTATCTATGGGAGGAAGCATATTTCTTGAAAGAAGGTAGAGATAACAACAGTAAGGCAAAGTTCAAAAGTTACATTCTATCTGGGTAGAGACTTAGTGTGCGTGCATAAGCCCCATTGCCTTAATGGCCCCCCAGCTCCACTTTAGAAGCCTTGACATATGTTACTCCATTTTATTATCACTGTCCATAGTAGATTGCCAATAAAATTTTCAAAAGGACTACTAGGGACAGTGAATTCTTTCATAGTTCATGGAAAAAAAAGACTTTAAGTCACTGTGAAAATGTAAAAAAGTTATTTTTCGGAGTATGCAATTTCAGTTTTTCCTAGCTCTCTCTCTCTATATATATATACATACATATATAAATACATACACATAGTAGGTCCTCTACCAGAATGAGACGGCCACAAGACTGCTCTGTGAGACTCCAAGTGCCTTCCCTGCCTGTATGAAATAGCACTTTTCTTTGCAGATGGCAGCTTTCATCGACTAGCTCAATTTGGGCACTACCATGCCCTTTGCTAGACAAAGCTGATGAATAAAAGTGAACAATGGAAACAGAAACCCAGTCGTGCACCATGATAACTATTGGCAGAGAGTTATATCAAAAGTGCTAGTGGTGGGCTGGCCCGGTGGTGCAGCGGTTAAGTTTGCACAATCTGCTTTGGTGGCCCAGGGTTCACCTGTTCGGATCCCAGGTGTGGAGCTACACACGCTTGCCAAACCATGCTGTGGCTGGAGTTCCACATATAAAGTAGAGGAAGATGGGCATGGCTGTTAGCTCAGGGCTAATCTTCCTCAAAAGAAAAAAAAATGCTAGTGGACATGCACATCAATAAACTTGTCAGAGATGTCATCTCAGGAATCGGACACAAACCGCAAGTGGACCAGAGAGGCCATTTCACTGATATGGCCACTAGTTCCTCACCCATATGGTGCTTGAGGGTAGCTGAGGTGATATGGGGTGGTGTGATGGGGGTTCTGTGGGCTCAGTGGCAGGATGTCAGCTTGGGTTGAGTCATGAAGATTCTGCATGAAGACATAACAGAGGGGATTTTTGGGGTGAGTGATGGAGGAATCCGTAGGGTGAGTGATGGAGGGTTTGAGGGGTGAGTGATGGGTGGCATTTTGGGTGAATGATGGAGAGGTCTTAGGGTGAGTGAGGATGGGGGTCTGTGGGGTGAGTGATGGGAGGTCAGCTGGGTGAGTGATGCAGCCTTTGTAGGATGAATGATGAGGAGTCTGTGACATGTGTGAAGGTGATGTTTTCTGTAATTTAAGTTGGATGATAAGCCCATTAATTTTCAATCTTTCCTTGCACATTTTATTTATGTAATTGTATATAGTATTTTTGTAATTTTTAAATTCCAAGTATACATTAATATCAGTTTTTATTTTGTCTGATCCTAGGGACTTGCTCATCTGAGGAAAGTGAATGCGTATCTTAAGAAGGCCTTAGTGTCTTGTACTGGAGGACATTTGGGATATGATTCACTGCCTGGTGGATGGGGGGTTTAGTGATTGATTTAGAGTCTGGGAGCCTCAAGGACTAGAGGACTTTGAGGGCCCTCAAAGGACATTTAATACACTTGGGGGGCCAGTGAGTGGTAACCCACAGGAGTTGGTAGCATGGGGTGCTGAGGGTAGCTGTAATTGGGAGCATATGGGAGCCAGTTGATGGAAGAGTAGAGGATCAGTGATGAGGGCTTGTGACTGCATTGCTTTGGGTGGTGAGTGTGGGTGGTCTTTAGGGAAAGGGCCAATGTTAGCTTCTTTTTGGGTCCCTGTGATGTGGTAAAGGTCAGTGATTGGTAGTCAAACAGATTGATGATGGGTTTACATTGGGGTGCCATATTTTGATCCCTATGCAGGGGATTATCAGAGATTTGTGAAAATTGGTGATTGGCACTCCCTGGGACACAGTTACCAGCAATCAGATAGGTTAATGATTTTTAGAGCTTGGGCCGTGTCAGCAACTCAGAGGCATTTCAGCATCCTCTGCAGTCTTGGCCCACTCATTGGGGGTTTCTGAAGGTCTGTGCTATCAATGACTGATTTGTATCTGTGAGTTAACCCGTTATGGACAGACCAGAGACAGTCAGTAATTGGGGGTCTTGGTGCAGATTTGCAGGCTTTCCAGTTCACGGTGGGGGTTGGGTATGGTACATTTAACTTTTATCTTTGTCAGTAGAGGCTGGGCTGTGTAGGCTGTCACAGATAGGCAGGGTAATGTCCAGAAGCTTTAACTAGGCACACCAGACATGGCTGCCTGAAAATCTGAGCTACCTGAAGGCAATAGGAAATGGAAGTGTTGTTTCTGGAAGCTGACTATGTAGGGGACAACATGGGATGGTGCAACTGTGTGTATTTTAGAGCGATGACAATGTGAGACTGATTCCCTGTTCTTCTCTTTTGACCTTAAGGCAAATGTGTAACAGCACTCAGCGTCAGTTTCATCATCCACAAAATTGGCCTAATAATGATCATAATATTTAGCTGACAGGATTGTGTGAAAATTAAACAACATAGCTGATACCTGACTCTGCAATTTGCTGACTTTTATTCAATGTTTCCCACATGCCAGGCAGGTGCTGAGGGCTTGACAAGCTCATCCTCTGTAAGTTTCCCAACTTAAGACCCTCCTAAGACACGTGTTCAGTGTCCTCAAGTGAGCAGGTCTCATGAACCAGTGATATAAAACCTGATATTAAAACTACCATTGGAGTTTAACAGTTACAAAAAATACTTATATACATAAAGAAAAACACAAGGAAAGGGTGAAAATTGATGAGCTAGTCATCCAACTTAAATTAGAGAAACTTGCCCCCATCACTCACCCCACAGACTCCTCATCACTCAGTCAAAAGATCCTGCCTCACTCACCTCACACAGCCCCCATCACTCACCCCACCAATGCCCTTGAAGAGATAACTCACCTCAAAGACCCCCACCACTCACTCTAAGATCTCCCCCATTGAGGATCCTGGAGAGACCCCGATACCCAAGAGGTTCCCCAGCAAACCTACTCCAATTCCTGCTCCATCATCAGCCAGTCCATGGTTTCCTCTGTAACACAGAGGCCTGTGGATGAGGAAACACCAGGCCCCTGTGGTCTGCTCTCAGCAGGAGGATCCAGATTATCTAAAGAGCAGGGAGTCCAGATCTGTTGCTTCCTGCATCTGTCCTCGGGTTCTGGAGACCTGTCCCTGGGACTGCTCCCACTGACCTCACAGAGATGGTACTGAGGGACATTTGGGAAGTGATCCACTGCTTGGGGGCCTGTATGAGTCTGACTGATCGGGAGCAGGAGCTTCAGGGACTGGAAGAATTTGAGGGTCGCATTGTAACACATTCAAGGTGGGCAGCAATTGGGGACCCATAGAAATCAGTAGAGTGGGGTGCTGAGGGTAGCATATGGGAGTCATCTCACTAGAGGCCTAGGGGGTCAGTAATGGGAGTTCATGAAGGTGAGTGCATTGCTTTCTGGGCAGTGTGTGTTGGGGACCTTTTGGAATAGATGAGTGGGTCAGTGTTGGCCTGTCCTTGGGTCCCTGAGGACATGGTAAGGGTCAATGATTGGCAGTTGAGCAGATTGACAATGGTTTCCTATTGGGGTGCATTATTTGGATCTCTGTGTTGGGAATTATTTGGAATCCAGAGTTTCCCAAGTGCCAGGAATGTGCTGAAGACTTCATAAGCCTCATCACATGTCAGTTTCACACTTGTGATAAATACCTTCCTCCTCATATTGGAAACTACGACTAAAGTAACAGCTTTATATTCTCACAGTAAAAGGCGGCAAAGATTTGACTAAATTTCATTAAGTTTAGTCCAGATCTGTTTGTGTCTTCTTTTTTTCTCTAACGTTAACTAATAGAGTTAGATTTTCTGAGCTTTGTCTACTCTCAGTGTCTAGTGCAGTAGCCTTCACCTAAGGGCCCCCAGAAATTCATGTGGAGTGAATGTTGGATGAGTGACCATGTGGTCATTGCCTTTCCAGGGCTTTCTGGTGTCTCTGCAGAGCTCCTGGGTCAGGCTACATCACTGAGGCCGCAGGATCTCCCTTCACAGCCCAGCCAAACTCCCCCAAGTGGGTCCGGTTGGAGCCCCTAGACACCCACCCACTTTTGGGCTCCTGGGAAAAGTGGAGTTGTCAGCAAGAGAGACCAATAGTTGGAGCCCAGAGGGGACATGCCTGCTGATGTGAATTTGCCCCACAGCCCCCAGGTCCTGAATCCAGTGGAGCAGGATGGATCATGAGGCGAGAAGGAGCCGCAGGCACAGTTCTCCAGAACTGAGGACAGACTCAGGAAGCAGCAGATCCTGGACTCCCTGTGCCTGAGATACAACTCAGCATTAAAATGGAATAAACCACCATTATATACAACAGCATGCAGGAATTGCGAGAAGCCAGACATAAGAGAATACACAGTAAGATTCCATTTTCATGAAGTTCTAGAGTGGCCAAAACTAAGCTACTATCATAGAAATCAGTAAAGGCTGCCTCAGGGAGGGGGCGGCATAAGGGAAACTTGTGCAGTGATGGAAATACTCTACTTCTCTATTGGTGGGGGGGATGTATGCATGTATCAAAATGCAGTAAAAACCTGTGCACTATATATAAATACAATATTTAAAAACATTTCTTATATATAAATATATCTGTATATTACACGTGATAAGTATATATCATGCAAATTTAATAAAATATGTATGTAAGATACTGTAATGGTGGATACATGACATTATACTTTTGTCAAAACTCATAGAACCAAACTACATAAAGAGAGAACCTTAATGTGAACTATGGACTTTAGTCGATAATGATGTATACATATGGGTTCATTAATTTTAACAAATGTACCACACTAATGCAAGATGTGGATAATAAGGGAAATTGTGAGGGGCAGGAGGGTGTATGTGGGAACTCTCTGTACTACCTGCTCAATTTCTCTGTAAACCTAAAACTGTTTTAAAAAATAAAGTCTGTTAATTATCTAAAAATTCACTTGTTACAAGAAGCTATTAATTATAAATTTACATAAATATATATTCATTCATTATATGTAAATTATACTGCAATAAAAAATGAAGCAGACACAGGCAAAAATGTATACTGTGATTACATTTATAACAAGTTCAAAAATAGGTTTATCTGCACTATACTTTTTAGGGCTGCATAGATAGGTAATAAAGCTATAAAGAAAATGGGGATATGGTTCATGTAAAAGCCAGGAGCATGAATGCTTTCAGAAGGGATACACAGAGTGTTGTGATCAGAGTGACCCACAAGGGAACATCAGGAGGGTGGTCATTAGTTTCTTATTACTTGGTCTGTGTTGGGTTTGCACTAGTTTTTGCTTTCTAACCATTTGGCTAATGACACCTATAAGGTTATACACTTTATATATATATATGTTATATATACATTACAGTAAAAATTGTAGCAAAAATGTGACAAGGTAAGAGAAGTTTGATGCTCTGACACTCATGTTTTGGTGACGTTCTGCAGTGTTTCTTCTCCCCAAAGCTCAATATTCATAAGTGAGAGAATAATTTTTTTAACAGCTCAAGAAAGATGCAGTTTTATCTACCAGGAAAATAAAAGACCAATTTGTATGATACATTTGATTGCATCAAAACGAAGCTTTCTGGGGCCAGCCCGGTGGCATAGCGATTAAGTGTGCACGTTCCCGCTTCGGTAGGCCGAGGTTCACCAGTTCAAATCCTGGGTGCAGACATGGTACCGTTCGTCAAGCCATGCTGTGGTAGACATCCCACGTATAAAGCAGAGGAAGATGGGCATGGATGTTAGCTCAGGGTCAGTCTTCCTCAGCAAAAAGAGGAGGATTGGTTGCAGATGTTACCTCAGGGCTAATCTTCCTCAAAAATAAAAATGAAGGTTTTCATTGAAAGGATAGTAATAGGATATAGTAAAAAAAAGAGAGGGATCTTGCAATGTCAAGATAGTGTTCTATGAACTGAGCAATATGGTTGTTTCAACTCAACTCAATTCTGTACTTGATATCTAAAAGAAAAAATAACAAATATGCAGGGCACAAGGAATGCTCCTTCTGTTCCAGCTGTCTTTTCCAAACTGCCTGACATTCTGTAGGTTGACTCATCGAACTTAACAGGCAAGGAAAGGAGTTAGGAGTGGGGGAGAGAGGAGACCATCACGTCATAGTGTAAATGTGGCCACCTCTGTATCAGGTACCCACCTTTACCATGGCGTTTATTATACTGTTGAAATTATATGTATACACTACTATATTCTCACACTAAGAGTTAGGTCCTTAAGGGTAGGACTGTGTCATATTCATCCTCATAAACCCAGAAGTCAGCACTGGTGAGGCTGGTGAAAAGTACAGTTAATCAATTCTGATTGGCTGACTGGTTTGTCGCTTGGTAGATTGGATGAAAAATAAATCAAAATTAGAACCCAAATGGACTGTTTTCAACTCAGGTGTATCTTTAATTCTTGACTATTATAATAGAGCCAAATGAATGCTCATTGAATTATCATTGGAGATGGATGTTCCTTCTAACGTCATTTCTTCTAGCATCAAGATGCCTATCCATTTGGATGACAGAGACATGAACAAACATATCATCAAATTCAAGTTGACTCTATGGCTGGAAGGAAACATCAGAGATGCTACAGCTGAATCAGAAGAGAGAATGACAAAAGTTAATTTTAAGTGGGGAAAAAAATTGAGATGCAGTACCAGTCAGATAATTCCTGTTGTCTGACAGAGCTATGTAACATCAAACCTCTGAAATTACCATTTGACATTATGTGTGCAAAGCTTGAAAACCCTCACTACATTTTTTTTTGAGGAAGATTAGCCCTGAGCTAACATCTGCCACCAATCCTCCTCTTTCTGCTGAGGAAGACTGGCCCTGAGTTAACATCCATGCCCATCTTCCTCTACTTTATATGTGGGATGTCTGCCACAGGTTGGTTTGACAAGCACTACATAGGTCCGCACCCAGGACTTGAACTGGTGAACCCCGGGCTGCTGAAGCAGGATGTGCAAACTTAACCACTGCGCCACAAGGCCGGCCCCTCTTCTCAGTAATTTTTCATCAATTTTTAAATCAACTTGATAATAGTATGATTTACATACAATAAAATGCACCCATTTTAAGTGAAGAAACAAAAACAAAGGTTTCCATCAAATAGAGGAGAACCAGACAAATTTAATTGGGAAATGACAGCATGGGAGAAATCATTTCCTTTATTAAACTCCCAAGAGTTTTTCAACTAGAATGTACAAAAACTTCCACAAATCAACAAGAAAAAGGAAAAGAAGCCAACGTAAAAATAAACAAAATGGCATGAATATTTATTTCACAAATGTGGAAGCATGAATGGAAAACAAGTCCATGTTGAGATGTTCGCACTCACTGTAGTTGAAAAAAAAATCAACCATAAACAAGACAGCACTCCAGACTCATCAGACTGCAAAATCAAGAAGGCAGAAAACTGCAAGGGCCACAGAGATGGGAGGAACTAGAAGCCTCATGTTCTGATGGTGGGAGGGTAGACTGTTGAGGCATTTTGGGAGCTGGCAAAACTCTATTTTGTGAACTGACTGTATTTGCTTTGTGATAAATCACTGAGCTGCACACTTAGCCATTTGTATCTTCTTCTACATGTTGTACACTTTACAATAAAAAAATTAAACTAATATTGAGTGGAAGTAGCCAGAAAAAAATGTGTACTATATGATGCCATTTACATAAAGGTCAAAAATAGTGAAACCTAAACTTTGAAATTTAGGGATGCATATTCTGTTGGCAAAATGTATGATTCTCTAAGGTAAATAATAAGGATGAGATTAATATCCTTAGAGAGGTTGATAGGCAAAACTCCAAGGTCCCTGTGTGTAAATGCTTTGAATAGAAATTCACAAGGAAAGATTACAGTTAATTAAAAAAAATAGATGGTAAAAGTTGTTTATCGATACAAAATAAAGAAAGGGTAAAAACTATTTCTCTAATCTTGAATTAGGAAAAGTGAAAAAAGTCAATTATATCAGGCACTTTCAAGTGCCCTCGGGAGATTTAAGTGAGTAAGGGCATTTTTCGAAAATGTCGTGTTGACTTCCAAAGCAATTGGAAGAATCATCTCCTCTCCCCACTTATTGCATCAATTAGAAATGTTTTGTTCTAAGTTACAAAAAGGCCAACTTTCAGGAACTTTAACAAATAGGGCTTTACTTTTCTCACGTAAGAAGAAGTTTAGAGATGGGCGGCTGTTGGCTTCAGTTCAATGGCTTGGCAGAGCCTACTGGACATTCCGGAGAGTAAAGAAGAAGGGGCACAGGGGAAGCCCAGCCTCCAGACCAGAGGGTAGGCCCCTTCCTGATTTTCTCCCTCATAGGCGGTCCATTACCTTTGACTCAGTTGCTTTCCTGACCTGAGGCCCAGATCCAGTTCCGCTCTAGTCAGACCCCTCTACACAGACTTGCTATTCCTATACTAGGGACCCAATTCTGCTTCAGCACCACGGACAGCGCCGCCTCTACTTTCTGGGGCTCCCCAAGGGCCAGACAGTGTCTTGGCTGAAAAGAGACCCCCTCCTGTGGGTAGAACCAAAGGGGAGAATTGGCAGAGGCTTGAGGACTGGACGTGAGCAGGATAGGGGCCTCTCAATCTAGGTCAGCCCTTCGCAGGCTTCTTCCCACCTCCAGGAAATAAGGCCTTACATTGCATGAGAGAGGGTCTTCTCACATACCATTGGTTTCTTGCCTCTCAGGGCAGACTCCACCTCCAATCTCTTCAGAAACACCTCCCTGTCTGGGGAAATCCCCCATCCCGCCTCTTCCTCCTCTTACAGACAGGAAGGGCCTCTCTCCCCAACATGCTTATATCTGTCTCTCTCCTTTTCCCTCTCTGTCCTCCACTCTCTCCTGCTCTTCCTCTCTTTCTCTCACTTAGTCTCTGGTTGGTACCCAAATGGAGCTCTGGAGGACAGAGAACAAGACTTATGGTCCTTTACTATCTCTACCTCTGTGCCAAATCCTGAAAATTTTTTTAAAATTATGCCTCAGGGCCGGCTCCGTGGCCGAGTGGTTAAGTTCGCACGCTCTGCTGGGGCAGCCCGGGGTTTGGATCTTGGGCGCGGACATGGCACCACTCCTCAGACCACGGTGAGGCGGCGTCCCACATCCCACAACTAGAAGGACCTGCAACTAAGATATACAACTGTGTACAGGGCGGGGTTTGGGAGATAAAGCAGAAAAAAAAAATATGCCTCAATGTCTACCAGATAAATGAAGGAATGAAATATTAAGAGGCTGAATGAAGCATTGTTTTTGGAAGTTGATGGAAGACATTCAAAGTGTTTAGGCACACAAGGGACGTTGCTGAGATTGGGAAAAGAGTTCTGTGACATCAGAGATGGATCACCGTCAGTGGGAGACCTAGAAGCTACAAAAGGGAGATCAGTAAGGAGAGGGGAATTAGTGGTCAACCCATGGAGGATAATTATGGAGGCTGGAGGATCTGTGGAGAAGATGGGGAGAGATATTCTGTACATATATGTGCAGGGCTCACAGGAAATGTGAGGAGGAACAAACACTCAGTCAAAAGTTTTGTCTCACCCTGAACCCGAACAACTCACCCAAGTCTGGCACAGGAGCCAGGGCTCCAGGCTCCAGTCTCAGCCTCTGTCCATAAGCTTTCTCCTTGCAGATGAATTCAAGAGTTCACCCAACGCTTCCCAAGGCCTCCAGGTTGCTCCAGCCCTGGAGTGGAGTGGGTCCAATCCAGAAAGAATTTGGTCCCATGAGAGTCTTGGTCTCTCATTCCTCTGCCTCCATGAGAGAGGCTCTGAGGAACCTATCTGGAGAAAAATAGATGGTCAAACTCCACATCTCTCTTGAGGGAGGTGGGGGTTGGTCTTCAGGAAGTGACTGGTGGCATTTCAGGGTGCAGGAAGGAGGAAGGCTCCAGCCTGCTGTGGTCCCAGAAGAGCTCAGCTTTCGCTTCCCTTGCAGTGGCCTGAGAGGGGTCGGTATTCTTATTGAATGGAGAAGTTTAGGGCAGAAACCATACATTTCAACCCAGAAAGAGCCCCCAGCACACTGACCACCCCAGGGTCACCCCCATCTCCCAGCTGGGAGATGCTCATCAGATGGTATCAAGGGAATCTAGACGATCCTCTGCAACCCAGAGATGCTGCTGCCACTGTGTCCACAACTGTGAGGGTAACAGGTCTGAGGCAGAGACTTCCAGGTGGGGCTGCAGTCAGAGACTTTGTGTCCTGCAGTGGTCCCTGAAGGATGGTGCAGGTACAGTCTGTAACATTCAGTCAGTGATGGCGAAGGAAGGTCTGCTTGTGCATCTTATCCCATTCTCCAATCCAACTCATGGATTTTCTGGACCGACTTTAGCCCAATTGACACCCACCTCCAGATCCTGGAGGTGGGCAACAGATGCCATAATCCCCCACTGGTCACAGATCCTACCAAAACCTGGAAGAGAGAATCTGGGGCCAACTCAACCTTCTCGGGGACCCAGGGGCCCACAGTGCTCTGAGCATCAGATTTTCCAATGTGGGAAATTGGGAATACTTTAGGATAAAGCAATATTATGTGAAATATTACTCCCAATATATGACACTGTCTCTAAAGATGACAAGTAGCCAAGGGCCCTCAGGAGAGAACCCCAGAGAAAGGAGCACCCCTGCTTCTTATCTCGAGGATGTGGGAGGTGATCAGGACCATGGAACTGATGGAGGGGGAGGCCAATGTGGAGGTTGCCCCCAGGATCACACTCTGGGGTCTGAGTATTTCTCTCCTCTCCAGCTTGTACCAGATACCCCAAATCCACACTGCTCTCATCTAAAGTGCAATCATCTTGGAATCTAAACAGTGCTATGTCAGTGACTTGTGTAAGAGGATGCTTCTCTCTGCCCTGGGCCCCAAGCCCTGACCCTGTTCCTAACTAACCACCAATATGTTAGGGTCAAGGTCATGACACCAGCCCTACATGATGGGTGACCTTCCTAGGAGGTGATAGGTCTATGGATAGGCCCACTGAAGGAGTTCAGCCCAAAGATAAAAACTTATATCTGGTTTTTCAGGCCTGATCATAGGTAAATAAAAAGGCTTTCCCTGGCTGTCCTCACAGGGAAGCCACCCTCCGTGTGCTCTTGACTCTCTGGGAGCTGGCCAGCTGGGACCTGCTGCTCCAGTGCATTTGATTGTGCATGAGCCCAGGAGGCAGGACTTGGAGGTCTCTCATCCTTCCTTGCTGCCTTACTTGGGCAAGCTCCTTGCCTCTCTGAGCTTCAGGGTTCATCTGTCACATGCAAAAATGGGCCTGGGTGATCTTAAATGGGCACGCATAGCTGACTCTGTGACTCTGAAGTTTCCTCTTCTGGGCTTGTGGCCCCTACCACAGGCTTCCTGTCTAAGCTTCCTCTGCCCTCTAACATCTGCGACTTTCTCTTCTCTCTCAAAGGGATCCCAGAAGGCAGACTGTCCAAGGACATGAGGACAGAATGTCGCTGCAGTTGCTGCTGCTGTTGCCCATGCTGTGGGGAGGTAAGTGGTCAAGGGGAGAGGGGACCCCAATCTGGGGAGGCCCTGGAGCTCCAAGCTGAGTTTGTCTCTCTCCCCAGTGCCCACGGTTCACGGTCAGATCTACTCGCTGAAACTACCAGAGTCCGTGACAGTGCAGGAGGGCCTGTGTGTCCTCGTGCCCTGCAAATTTTCCTACTCTAGGACTACCTATGGGCCCTTCCACATGTTTTGGTTCCGGAAAGGGATGTCTGGAAACCGTGATCTTCTATTGGCCACAAACAAACCAGAACGGAAGGTCCACGAGAGCACCCAGGGCCGGTTCTTCCTCCTTGGAGTTACCCAGGCCCACAACTGCTCCCTGAGCATCAGAGATGTCAACAGGGGGGACAATGGGACTTACGTCTTTCATGTGGAGAAATCCTTCACAAAACACCCGTATCTAACTAAGACACTCTCTCTGCATGTAACAGGTAAGGCAGAGGACCAGGGAAAAGCCCCAGAGTCCAGAAACAGAAAAATGAAGGTTCTGTTCCACCTGAGGGTGTGGTAGGGTGGGGACAGTAGTGAAAACACCTGAGGCCAGGCTGAAAACACATCAAGGGCTCCCAACCTCCTCTCTCTCTCCTCACCAGCACTGACCCACAGGCCTGAAATTCTTATCTCGGTGCCCCTGAAGTCCAGCCACCCCAGCAACCTTACCTGCTCTGTGCCCTGGGCCTGTGAGCAGGGCACACTCCCCATCTTCTCCTGGACATCAACTGCCCTCAATTTTCTGGGCCCCAGAACGCTCCTTTCCTCGGTGCTCACCCTCACCCCACAGTCCCAGGACCACGGCACCAGCCTCACCTGTCAAGTGAAGTTCCCTGCAAGTGGTGTGACTGTGGAAAGGACCATCCAGCTCAACATCACCTGTGAGTGCTTGGCCAGGATGCTCATGTCCATGACAGGATGGGGCCAATGCAGAGCTTGGCTAGGGCTTGATGTTGGGGTCCTATTAGTCAAACAAGAAGGGGTCCCCATTTACTTGTTTCCATGGCTCCTGGGGAGAAAAGCCCAGTGCCCATCCATCCGTCTCCATCATCCATCTCCATGGATGTTGAGGCTGCTCATCCTTCTGTCCCAGATGCTCCACAGAACATGGCCATCAGCATCTCCCAAGGAAACAGCACAGGTAGGAAAGAATCTCTTCTCTCCAGAGCTGGGATGGATGTAGGGTCTAGCTGGATGTAGAGCTCCAATTGTCTGGGAACTGAGATGTAAATGAGAAGCCAGCTACTGAGGTCAGGGACGGGGAGGGCACAGGGGGAAAGCCCTACAAATCCAAACTCCCTGAAGTTAACCCTATCCTCACCCACAGCTTTCTCCAGCCAAATCTAAAGGAAGCCGTCACATCCCTCTTGCTTCTCCCTCCTCTCTGTTGTTTTATCTCTTCCTTCTTCTGCAGGCCCCTCGCTGGCCCATCAACTGTTCACTATTTCCCTGTCCTGAGCCCTCTGTCCTCCATCAGCCAGACACTCTGAGCAGCTCCAGGGAAATCGTCTGGTCCTTTTCTGAAGGCCTGAGGACTGACTCTACTGGTCCCCTCCTCAGAGTTAGTGTGGAGAGAGATGCCAACTTCACTCACTCCATCTGTCTATGTCTTTGTCTCTCTCTCTGCATCTCTCTCCCCAAAGCCCTCATGATCCTGCAAAATGCCTCGAATCTTCCCATCCTGGAGGGCCAGGCTGTGCGGCTGCTCTGTGTTGCTGACAGCAACCCCCCTGCAGAGCTGAGCTGGTTCCAGGGGTCCCCAGCCCTGAACACCACCCCCATCTCCACCAGCGCCGTCCTGGAGCTGCCTCACACGGGGACTACAGGAGGAGACTTCACCTGCCTGGCTCGGCACCCACTGGGCTCCCAAACTGTCTCTGTGAGCCTCTCTGTGCTCTGTGAGTGTGGGGACCCCGAGAGAATGAGGGTCCTGGGGAGGGCAGGGGCACTGCTGACCTCCTCCTCCCTCCCCAAAGACCCAACAGCTACTGGGACCCTCCTGCTCCTGGGAGGACGAGGGTCTGCACTGTGGCTGCTCATCCCGAGCCCAGACGGCCCCCTCCCTGCGCTGGCGGCTGGGGGAGGGTCTGCTGGAGGGGAACAGCAGCAACGCCTCCTTCACCATCACCTCCAGCTCCTCTGGGCCCTGGGCCAACAGCTCCCTGAGTCTCAACCAGGGGCTCAGCTCTGGCCTCAGAGTCAGCTGTGAGGCCACGAATGTCCAAGGGGCCCAGAGAGCCGCTGTCCTGTTGCTGCCATGTCAGAGGTCTGCAAGGGGGTGGTTCCTGGGGAATGAGGAGCCTGGAACCTTATTTTAGTTTCCTAGGCCTGCGCTAACAAAGTACCTCAGACAGAGGGTTAAAAAATGGAGATTTATCATCTCACAATTCTGGAGGCCAGAAGCCTGAGATCAAGGGATCAGCAGGGCTGGTTCCGTCTGAGGCTGTGAGAATCTATTCCAGGCCTCTCCCCCAGCTTCTGGTGGTTTGCTGGCAATCTTTGGTGTGTCTTGGCTTGTATAAGCATCACTTCGATCTCAGCCTTCATCATTACTTGGTGTTCTCCCTGTCTGTGTATAAATTCCCCCTTTTTAATGAGGACACGAGTTATATTGGATCAGGGCCCAACCTAATGACCTCATTTAACCATCACCACTGTAAAGACCAGATCTCCAAATAAGGTCATATTCTGAGGTCTGGGGCAAGGAATAAGCCACGGGTGAGGAGGAGTGGATTTCAACACAGGAACTTTGGGTGGGAAACAGTTTAACCCGTAACAGCTCCAGAGAGATGAAACTTGCAGGAGAGGCAACCTAAGGCCTGGACCAGAGTGGCTAGAGGCATAAGATCCTCAGCGCTGTGGCCAGGAGAAGGGGCTGGTCCAGGCTCAATAGGGCACTGGAATGCAGAGTGACTGAGTGTTGTTTGAGGAGTGGGTACACTAAGGAACACACACAGAGAGAAGTGGCCAGTTGGAAGGATGCCATGTATTGGAGTTGGAGTCTACACAAACTCAAATTATCTGCAGGTAAACCAGAACCCAGGGCCAGGGTGTTCCTGGGAGCGGTCGGGGGAGCTGGCATCATGGCCCTGCTTTCTCTCTGCCTTTTTCTCATCTTCAGGTGAGAGTGGGCTCCAGGGACAGAGGGAGATGCATAGGGTGGGAACAGCAGAAGGTCTCAGACACAGAAAACCTGAGCTGGAGGAACTGGACTGGTTGGACAGCCAGGAGCCGGGGAAGGGAGGCTGACTTGTGGTGTGAATCAGCCTGTAACCAACAGGGCCAAGCATGGGGTCTGTTCCAAGCCCTGGTCCAGCTCTTGGGTTAGAGGGAGCACATGGAGTGGGGCCCTACCTTCGCCTACCTCATTCCGCACTTCCATGATCTTTACAGGGAGTAGGGGATGGTCTGCCTACTCAATGCCCCAAATAACCAGGCTGAAATGCCCGGGGCTCTTCCCTTAGAGTGAAGACCTGCAGGAAGAAGGCAGCCCAGCCAGTGCAGAGCACCATGAACGTGAACTCAGTCGAGGGCTCAGGCTCCAGGGTGAGTGAAGGGACATGAGCTCCATTCAACATTATCCCTGGTGGATGCCCCTCGGGAAGGGCCTTTAGGCATTTCCATATTTACGTCCAATACTCCTGGAGTTCCATGTGTGGTCATTTTAAATTATTGACTCAATTGCTCTGATGTTTCTTCTTCTGGTGGGATAAGTATGCAGTCTAGTTGGTTTGTTGGGAGTATTTATGCCTCACCTGTCAGATGATCATATTCCCCTGGAAATATCAGCCTTTTCTTCTGGCCTTGATTACCAACCAGTGAAGAGTACTGGCCCAAACCTAGTATATGTCAGCCCCGCTGGTTACAAGGAGAATTTATCACCCCATTTTGCATTTTTCAAATCTACCACTGTGCTTATTTAATATCAACACTGTATCTATTGAAGTATACTTCACACGTAATAAAATGCACCCATTTTAAGTATATGGTTAAATGAATTTTGACAAATGGATACACCCTGTAGCCATGTCCCCAGTCCAGACATGGAACATTTCCATCACTCCCCAAAATTCCCTTCTTCCCCTTCCCAGTCAACCCCTGGTTTCCAGGGATCACTGATTTCTATCACGATGGATTAATTTTGTCTGTTCTGGAACTTCATATAAATGGAACCACGCAATATTTATTCTATATATCTGGTTTCTGTCACTTCATTAAAGATATATAAACCCTAAACATGTATACCCCCAGCAGCAGAGCATCATTCATCAAAACAAATGAACAAAAACTGAAAGAGGGTCAAGGAGCCGTAGACATACCCACAGTTACGGTTGATTATTTCAAAACTCCTCTCTCCATTGGTGGTAGAACAAGGAGACAGAAAATCATTTTTTAAATTCAATTTATTTAATTCCCTACATTGTTTCCTCTGGTCCATCTTGGGGAATGGAATCCTCAGGGTGTGCTCAGTCGCCATCAGGAATCATGGGGGTGAGAATCATGGGAGTCAGGAATCAGGATATATCTCTTTCATTGCTTTACTTTCAAATTTTCAGTAAACTTTTTTTTAATGACTGTCTCTTGAAGTCAGCAGAGCCCAGTGGTTCAAAGCATGTGCTCCACAGCCAGATGGGCTGCATTCTAATCCCCTTTCTGTACTGATGAGCTGTGTGACTCTGGACAAATGATGTTCTCTCTCTGACTTCTGTTTACTTTCTGTGACATGAGAATATGAGGAGGTCCTGTGTCATAGTGTAGCTGTGAGGAGTACTTAAAACAGCACCTGGGACATACTGTGCATAGGACTCATTACTACTGATCAGAAACATTTTCTCCTCCAGGGAGTGAGTCCCCAGGGCAGTTTGCTGTTGTTTTTTTATTCCCTGTTGCATCTCCAGGGCCTAGAGAAATGCCTGTCTCATAACGCACTTCAGATACTAAATAAGTATTCTGGAAGAAATCATTGAATAACTATCTTGCTGGAAAACATTTTCTATTAAAATCTCTGTCTCTGTTTTTTGATGGGTGAGTTTCGTCCATATGCAAATACTGTAGCCGTGATTATTCACAGACACTTTTCTTCCTTTCTCGTGTTTTGGCTATGGTAGATTAGCACAGCTGATGCGTCTTTGACTTTCATCTTGGCTTTCATCTTGCTCACTCTGGGCAGCCTTCTCCCTCTCTTCTATTTGCTCTTCAACAGTGAAGCCCTTTCCTCCTGATCTGAGAACTGTTTGTCTTTGCCTCTCTGAGCTGCTGTTTGAGGGTTTCTATTTCATGGGTCTGTAGCCTGAGAGTGTGGAGGGCGGGGAGCAGAGAGGGGCAAGGTGTTTGTTGCCATCTTTCCTGCAGGACCTGCTATCTGCTCCATCTTCTAGGACCTGTCTGGAAACTGGGTGTGGCTCCCCTGCCTCTGCTTTATATTTCAAAATATCTCCTATCTCAAGTTGAGAACTTGAAATGTATTTGGTTTCAATTTGTTTAGTAACTGCTTCTCCTAGAAAACCACCAGCTGCATGGTGTCAACGGCTGGGTCTGCTTTCTTCATTACTGTACACACAGCACCTGGCACACGGCCCCAACAGAGGATGGCACTATAGCGAGAAACAGCTGGGTGTGAGTCCTTGCTCAGTGGGGCATGTACAGAGATGTGTGTCTTCAGGGCAATGCATGTAATCTCTCTGCCTTAGTTTTACTATTTGTAAGACAAATACGATAATAGCATCCTCTCGCAGCATTTTTTCTTTTTAAATATAAGGTGTTAAATATAAACACTTAGCAAGGATGGGCCAATCTTAAATATTCTATTTTTGAATAAATGAATGGGTAAATGATCAAAGTTCCATCTGTCCCACTCCCATTCTGGTCCTTGGCTGCCCTCTCCCAGACCCTGTTGCCCAGCTCTCAATCCATTCTCTTCCTTCCATTCAGGCACATCAGCACCAGTACTGGACAGACGCCCCCTCAGACCACCCAGCCACTGCTGGGGCGAGCCCCATCTCAAGAAAGGAACAGGAGCTCAACTATGCGTTCCTCAGATTTCACAAGCCTCAGGAACAAAAAGACAGCAACAACGAGTATGAAGAGGTCCAGCCACACAAGTGAGGAATTATTTTCTCACAGTTCTGGAGGCTGGAAGTCTGAGATCCACAAGTCAGCAGGGCTGGTTCCTTCCGAGGCCTTTCTCCTGGGCTTGCAGACAGCAGTCTCCTCCCTGTGTTCTCACATGGTCTTTCCTCTTCTTACAAAGATTTCCTCTTCTTATAATGATACCAGATGTATTGGATTAGGGCCCACTGTAACGACCTGATTATCACTGAATTACTTCTTTAAAGACTCTATCTCCAAATACAGTCATATTCTGATGTACTGGGGGTTAGGTTCAACCTATTAATTTTATGATTTTTCAGTTCATAACACTCAGCCTCTGATTATGTTAAAATTGATGGCCTTCTCGTCAATGGTATGAATCCCCTAGTATACGTGGAAGACCACAGGACTTGTGTCCAAGAGAACTGAGTTCAAATCCATCTATGCCACTAATTGACTGAGTCCCTTTAATCTCTCTGTGTTCACTTTACTGTTCTGCAAAGGAGAGTAATCAACCCTCTAATCAGATTATCGTGAGAGAGGCATGGAAACGTACATAACAAACAGGTAACAACAGTCCTGACGTGAAGCTCTTTGTGAACTCTGAACACAGGTATCTGGCATGACTTTGGCTGTTTTACTAGAAAGTTTCTGCTCACAATTTCTCCTAGGGCTTGGAGAGGCCAGTCCAAGAGGCCATAGAACTTTCTTCCCTAGGATTAGAGATGAGGCAAGGATGGCTGCTCTTACCACTTCTATTCAACAATATATTGTAGTTTCTTCCCAGGGCAATGAGTGCAAGAAATGGAAATAAGAGCCCCCCCTTCATAAAGTAAGAAGTAAAGTAGTCTTTATTCACAGACAATAAAAGAGTTTAGCAAAGTGTTAAGATACTAGTTCAAATGACAAAATTCCTTTTCAGTGCTATGTATTGGCTCAGGGCAATTAGAAAGTCAACAGTTTGTTTAAAGATGAAACCTACAGTAACATGGAACGATGAAATAAATCTAATAAAATATATGCAATTTCTGTATATTGAAAGAATACAAAGTATTGTTTAAAGAAATTAAAGAAGATCTAAATACATGGAGATATATACTATGTTCATGGATTGGAAGATTCAATATTGTTAGGATGTCAGTTTTCCCAAATTGGTGGATAAATTCAATGCAATCTCAAATTCTCAGAGAGCTTTTGTAGAAATTGATGAGCTAACTCTAATTTGTGCATAGAAAAGCGAAGAACTAGAATGTCCTAACAAATTTTGAAAACTGACGATAAGTCCATTGAAGGAGACTCCTCCTGTTCCTATTCCACTGTCCCAGGATTCCCACCACTTCCTGCACAGCATCAGCTATGCAGGAGAAACACATCCTCTGTATCCAGGAGCAAGTCCCTTCCTCCAACAAATCTCGATGGCTCCCAATGGTGGATGAGTCCCAGCCTGGCAGTCCTCGTTCCATGTGTCCTGAGCACCAAAACACCCAGCAGAGGGGTCTGCATGGGCAAAGCCCCAGAGGGAGGGCAGAGCTTGTCTTGTTTTGGAACCATGAGGGGAAGTGTGGCTGGGCAAGGGAACAGGTGTCCAGAAGTCAGTCATGGAGGCCAGTGGGGCCACTGTGGCAAAGGGGACATTTGTTCTCTCTCCTTTCATTCTCCTTACAACCCCATCTCACAGAGAATCCCAGTTATCGTCTTGAGTGCCTTGTCCAGCTCCCCACAGGACAGTAAGGAGAGTGTCCTGGTCTGTCAAATTCACTTTGCTGTCTCATCTCAAAAAAAGAATAGGACTTATCCCTATATGTTTGGAGAAATGAAGAACAGGGTAAATGACTGGAAGACTGCTTCACCATATTTGCAGGAAACTTAACTGAAACTTAAGGATGAGGAAGCTTGAAATGACAAGACGCCAACAGATATACCATGGAAAAACTAAACAGAAGAGAGTTGGTGTTACTGTCCTGACATCAAATGAGTGAGTCCTGGAGGCAAAGAGCATGAGGAATGGGCACTTCATAAAAACCAAAGGTTTAGTTCACTCCCCATAACATATAAAATTCTATAGGTCCGACCCATGGCTGAGTGGTTAAAGTTCCACATGCTCCACTTCAGCGGCCCAGAGTTGGCAGGTTCAGACCCCTGGTGTGGACCTACTCCACTCATCAGCCATGCTGTGGAGGCATCCCACATACACAGTAGAGGAAGACTGGTACAGATGTCAGCTCAGGGTTAATCTTCCTCAAGCAAAAGTAGAGGAGGATTGGCAATGGATGTCAGCTCAGGAAGAATCTTCCTCACACACACACACACACATATATAATTCTAAATATGTATTCCCCAACAATGGAGTCTCAAAATACACAAAACACACATATTCACAGAATTACAGTTTCTGTCACAGGAAACTCCAGGTGCCGAGACATTTATTGTCTCTCTAGCGGACAGTGACTCTCAGGGCAGCTTTGAGGCTGGTGTGTGACCTTGTGAGCAGAGGGGGTTTTCTACCACATGGATGCTGAGGGAGAGAGGACAATTGGCCTCCTCACCCACACTCCCCAAGCCTCCCCCATCTCCCACATCCCTACATCCCAGCCCTGGACTGTCCTCCACACCATCTATAGCATGTGGCTCTGGGATCTGGCCACAAGGCACCCATTTTCACTTGCAGAAGTGAAAGGTGGGGCATCAACAAGGAGGCAGAGGATTGGGCTCAGGCCCTGTAGGGGATGTGAATTTGGGTGGGGCTCTCACCCTTGCTGGTCCAGGCTCCGCAGGAGTGGACATGGGTTGACTCCAAGGGCTCTCCTGGCCCTGACAGTGTCTGGGGTGAAATTCCTCCTCTGAGGAGGGTCACTGTTCTGCCCTCACCCTCAACTTCCTGTTGGAGCTTCCTCTACATCTTGAATTTTTAGTTTAGGAAAGAGAATCCTGAGAAACAGACTTTCCCAAGGAACCTGGCACTGCCAATCGCAGACACATTGCTGCTGCTGCTACTGCTGCTGGCCCTGTTCTTGTGGAGGGAGGAGGCTGACGGCCAGAGGAAGCAGCAGGAGGATTACTGGCTACAAGTGCAGGGGTCAGTGATGGTGCAGGAGGGCCTGTGCCTGTTGGTGACCTGCTCATTTACCTACCCCTGGAATCTCTGGGTTATCTTTACCCCAGCTCACAGCTACTGGTTCAGAGAAGGGGACAATACAGACCACGATGCTCCAGTGGCCACAAACAACCCAGATGGTGAACCACAGAATGAGACCCAGGGCCGATTCCACCTCCTCTGGGACTCCTGAACCTACAACTGCTCCCTGGACATAAGAGATGCTAGGAGGAGGGACAACGCTTCATACTTTTCTCGAATGGAGAAAGTACAAAATGGAGTTGCATATCTAACCATGTCTTCATGCATGTGATGGATAAGGAATGGGCTTCAGCAGAGGCCACAGGGGAAGGACACAAGGGTCCTGGGGCAGGGTTGGGATGGGTCTCCCCATCCTGGGAGGGGGTTTGGGGTACAGCATTTCAGCGTTCATAAGGAGAAGCTGGACGAAAATCTGAAGCTTCTCTCAGGTCCAAACCTTGAACCCTCCTGATTTCCATGACTCCCTGTCTCCTCACCAGCTTTGATCCACAAGCACGACAGTCTCATCCCAGGTGCCCTGGAGTCCAGCCACCCAAGGAACCTCTGTGCCCTGGGCCTGTGAATGGGGTACACCTCCCATCTTCTCCTGGATGGAGTCCTCCATCTCCTCCCAGGTCCCCACGATCGTGCACTCCTCAGTGTTCACCCTTATCCCCCAGCCCCAGGACCATGGCACCAGCCTCACCTGTGAGGTGACCTTGCCTAGGGATGGAGCGACCATTATGAGCACCATCCACCTCAATATGTCCTGTGAGTGCTGGGCCAGGACACCTGGGTCCCTGATGGGGTCCTGAGGGCAGTAGGGATGGGGTGGTCAGGGCCTCAGACACTGGTGTTGGGTTCCAGAATCCAGATTGGAAAGAGGTCAAGAGGACACCCACCTCTACCCTTTGTCTATTTATGAAGCCCCTGGGGACAAGGGCCAATGTCCACTCAGCCCTCACCGCTGATGTAGGAACACCATGTCTTTCTGTCCCAGACTCTCCACAGAACTTGACCGTAAGTATCTTCTGAGAAAACAGCACATGTAGGAAGGAGCCCCCTCCTGGGCTGCCGGGGGCCAGACCTCTTCCAGCTCAGGGCAGAGCCTGATCCCTGCCTCACCCTGGACTCACGCCAGTGACCAGAGATGCCCTTGTGAGTGAATCCCTTGGTCCCTATCATCCTCAGCCACATGGTCACTGTAAGCAGCTGTCCCCATCGCTCCCTCACTCCCCCTAGACTTCTCCATCCCTCTCAGCTCCACAAGGAGAAGAGGGCAACATTCACGGGGCAGAGCCCACCTCTCAGGCTCCCTGATAATGTGTCCCCTGATGATTCCTCCAGCCTAGTCTTCTTATTTTCCTTAACAATTCTTTATCTAAGTACTTTTACACAGGCAATATATTCACACGGACAAAAATTCAAAGAGTCTGCCCTCAGATGCCCAGTCCCCTCCCAGGAAGTGACCAGTGTCCATAGGCTGCTCTGAGCCCTAGTTTGTTCAACTAAAGGGATCATTTGATGTCAGTAGTACAGACTTTCCTCATTCTTCTCCGTGACTGTGCAGTATCCCATGGCCTGGATGGATCTGATTCCGTACACATTTTCTACTAGTGGAAAACCATGGCGTTCATTTTATTCTGCTAACTGAAATGCTGCAATGAACAATCTCATATCTACTTTCTCACGTGTGTGTCTACTCCTTTTGGATAAATTCTTAAAAGTTAAAGAGCTGGGTCATGTGTTCTTTCTATTTTTTTTTTGTTGAACTGTAAGCAACGTATAACATACAGTAGTTTCAGGTGTACAATATAACAATGTGATGTTTGTATGCATAGTGAAGTAGTCACCATAACGAATCTAAACATCTGTGACCATACACAGTTACAGAATCTTTTTTCCTTTTGATGAGAACTTTTAACATCTAATCTCATGGCAACTTTCAAACACGCAATACAGAATTGCTAACTATAGTCACATTACAGCCCCATGACATATTTATTGTAAACTGGAAGCTTGTATCCCCTACCCCTGGCCACCGGCAACCACCAATCTGTTTTCTGTATCCATGAGCTTGTGTGTGTCTGTGTGTATTTTTTTAAGAGTCCATGTATAAGTGAGATCATATGCTGCCCATATCCTCACTATTCTGACATGGTCATTCCTGGGGCCTCATCACTTCCTGGGTCTCTGAACCCACCTCACCTCCTGCTTCCATCTCTCTCCTCAACACAGGCCTCCAGATTGTGTGTCCAGAGATCATCATCATCCACGTCCTGCACAGTATGAACAGTTACCTGTCCTCTCCATGGCCAGAGACTGAGCTGCAACCACCACAGGCTGGATTTGAAAGCCTGGTATGGTCTGTCCCCTGCTGGACTCTCCCTCAGATTCCTCCCTCTCCCCGCATCTGACAATGTCTTCACCCTCAGCTGGGCCAAGGCCCCTGTGACTCTGAGACTTTGCGTGTGCTGTTCCTTCTCCTGAAATGCCCTCCCCTGCCACTGCCCCCCCATTCCTTCCTCTCCAAGTCCTGCTCATCCCTCAGGATCAGTCTTAAATTTCATGCAGTGTGTGGTTTGTGTGACACTTGTATGATTCTGAGCAGAGTGATTTATTTATAGACTCCTGAACAAGTATTATTGAAGGCCTACTATGTACCAACATTTTTATAGGTGCCAGGGATGCATCAGTGAACACAGTATCCAAAATCTCTCATCATGAAGCCGTCATTGTGAAGACTGAAGCATGGAAATAGGAAAAAATAAATAAGAATATTAGAGCATGGTGGCTAGTAATATGTGTTCAGAGAAAAATCACACAGAGAAAGGAGCATATAACATCTTGGGGACAATTTTCTACATCTGAGAAAGTGAGGTGTGATGTTGGAGCAAAGACTTAAAGATGGTAAGAAAGTAGGTTCTGTGTTTGCCTCAGGGAAAATTATCCAGGAAAAGGGAAAAGAGAAGACAGTGAGTGGAATAGTCTGAGGCAGAAGCACACCTGGTGTGTTGGGGAAACAGGAGGAAGAAGTTTGACAGCAGAGGGAGGCAAAAGGAGTGGAGAAGCTAGGAGGATGGAGCAGACCACGTGCTGGTGCAGAGCGTGTGAGGCCATGAAAGAAATGCAAGAATCTGGAAGCCACGGAGGATGTGATTGAACTTTCCTTTTCCCAGGATCCCCATGGTGCTTTGATCAGAAAAGGCCAGAGTGGGTCCACAACAGCAACACAGAGATTGGGAAGGGACCTCTGAGTTTTCCAGGCAAGAGATTATGGCGACTTGAACCAGGGAGTGGGGTGGAGAGTGAGGGTTTATGTTTAGATGTATCATAAAGATGGAAGTAGCAGGGTTTCATAATAGATGTGAGGAGTGAGGGAGAGAGAGGAGCAAGGATGATGCCCAAATGTTTCTCCTGAGCAACTGGAAGGATAGAGTTGTGTTCTATGAAGGACGCCGGAGAGTAGAGTTTGGAAGGGGGATATTTATTCTGAGAAGCCACTTGACATCCTACTATAGGTGTCAGCGTGAGAACTGGGTACGAATGTCCGGAGATCAGGAGTGGGTTTCGGGCTGAAGATATGAGAACGTAGAGCCATGTAAGTGATGACAACAGATGAGGCCAAGAGGGGTGGTTGCACTTGGAGAAGAGAAGGGCACAAGGAAACACGTTTGTCCTTTGTGATCCCAACATCGTTTTAGTGGAGAGGCAGGAAAGGGGTGCAGACTTGGTTGGAGCGATTTCAGGAGAGAATTGGAGGAGGTGAGATGGGAAGAGAGGGTACAGACAACACTCTGAGGAGTTTGGCTGCAAAGACGAACAGAGCAACAGGTCCATGAAGGAGGGCTTTTCTTTGCTATTCTCTGTGTTCTCCCTGGAGACACCATCTACCTAATTTCCCACCTGTAGTAGCTTCCTGGAGCCACCGTGACAATTGACCACACACTCAAAGTCTGAAAAAAAATATTCTCTCGCTGTTCTGGAGACCGAAGTTCATGGACAGGAGAATTAATATTTTCCCTCTGGCCTTGTAAATTCTCGATTGGATCCCTGTAACACCAGAACTGTGGACAAGAGAAATGCATACAAATATATTTACTATATGTTAAACATGGCACAGGAGCCTTCCTAAGGAAAGGAAGACCAGAAAAAATAGTTAAATCTGGGCATTTCATTTGATACAAAGTCGAATCATGCAGAGATATGATAGGACAAAGAATGTGAGCTCAGTGCAGTAAACCTGGAGAAACTTAGCAAGGCCTGTTCCTTGCCATTCTTCTCTGTGCCCCTTGATCTTAGGAGATAAGATGCTTCTTTCCTCTGGGTACAGGGAGGGCGCCTCTCAGTGAGGGTTTTATGACCTGCTTCAAGGGAAGGTCTGAAAGGCCTTCCTGCACATACATTTCTCGAATTCCTCCAACTTGAAATATTCAATCTGCAAATGTACCACATCTTGCGGTAACATCTCGTGAAGCTCATCAACCAAAATCGGTTATGCTGGGCAGAAATCAAGTCAATTGTGTGTCACACTTCCTTAGAGGCTCGAGGAGAGAATCCACCTTTTACTTCTCCCAGATGATTGTGCTGCCAGAGTTCCTTGACTTGTGGCCACATCACTCTGTGTCTGTGGTCACATTGGTCATCCTCCTCTGTGTGTAGGACATAGCCCTCTGTTTCTCTCTCAGAAAGATACTTGCGACTAGATTTAGGGAACAACACAGATAACCTAGGATCACCTCCACAGGTCAAAATCCTCACCTTAATCACATCTGCAAAGACCCTTCTCCCTTATAAGGGAACATTTTCAGGGTCCATGGATTAAGACCTGGGTATCTTTGGGTGGTTGCCCTTCTCACATGAACTTTTACCCTTGAATGCCCACATCTGACCTCCAGATCTTCTGCCATTAATCTTTGCTCTGCTCTCCCTTCTCCTGACACGTTAATAGGTCACCTAATGAGTAATACCATGGTAAAAGTGGTAAACACCACTATAAAGAGAGTAAAAGTTACAGACTGGGAGAGTATATCAGCAAATATGTCTGATGAGTGACTTGTATCTAGAATATATCAAGGACTCACAAAAATAAATCAGTAAAAAACAAAAATAAAAGCCTAGTTTCATATATGTATTTTAAAAACCAGCCACTCACCAACAGAAAAACAAATACCTGTATACAAAACTTGGCCAAAATTTTAGTAGACATTTCTCCAAATATACAAATGCCCGACAAACACGTGAAAACATGATCAACATTACTAATATTAGGGAAATATAAATTACGGCCACACAGTGAGGTACCCCTTCACACCCATTAGGGTGGATATTTAAAGGGAAAAACCCAAAGGATAAATAAGAAATGTTTGTGAGGATACAGAGAAGTGAAACTCCTGTCCTTTGCTTTTGAGATTGTAAAATGGTGCATTTGCTATGGAAAACAGTATGGCAATTTGTCAAAAAGTTAAAAATAGAATTACCATAATATCTAGTATTTTCACTTGTTGGTGTGTACCCAAAGAATCAAAAGCAGGAACTTGAGTAGATATATGTACACACATGTTCATAACAGCATTATTCACAATAAAAACGATACGGAAACAGCCCAAGGGGCCATCAACAGAGGAAGGGATTAACTAAGTGATGAAAACACATACAATGGAATATTATTCAGCCTTGGAAAAGAAGGAAATTCTCACACATGCCTCAGTGTGGATTGAAGACATTATGCTACGTGAAGTAAGCCAGTCGCAAAAGGACAAATATCACTTAAATGAAGTATCTAGAGTAGGAAAATTCATAGACACACAGAAAATAGAATGGTGGTGGCCAGGGTCCAGGGCAGGGGAAATGAAGTGTTATTCATTTAATGGACGCAATTTCAGTTTAGGAAGATTAAAAGTTCTGGAGACAGATGATGGTGATTGTTGCACAACGATGTGAACCTACTTAATGCCATTGACCTGAACAATTACAAAAAGTTAAAATGGTAGTTTTGTTACGTATTTTTCACCATAATAGTAAAAAGAGCAGCCAAAGATTTAATCATCCACTTCACCAAAGAAGATAAACAGATGGCAAATAAGCACATGAAAACATCTCAACATCACTTGTCATTAGGAAACGATAGACTAAAGCCAGGATGAGATACACACCTATCAGAATAACTAAAAAGATAAACAAAAAGAAAGGAAAGAGAAATTTTGACAATAGCAGATGCTAATGAGGATGCGGAACAGCCAGAACTCACACTCGCTGCTGGTGGGAGCACCAAGGGTACAGTCACTTTGGAGAACAGTGGAGAACACTTTTGAGAACATGTAAAGGTAAACCTATGTTTATCATGAGATTGAGCAATTTGATACCTAGGTATTTACCCTGGAGAAACAAGAACGTATGTTTCTACAAAACCTACATGCGAATGTTTATCACAGTTTTATCCATAGTTGCCCCAAATCTGAAAACAATCCAAATGTTCTTCAGCTGGTAAGTGTATACAAAATGGGGCACATTGAAATAGTGGAGTACCAGCCAGCAATTAAAAGGAACACATTATTGATGCATACACCAAGTAATCTGGAGAACTGTCAAAAGCATTATGCCAGGTGAATGAAGCCAGACTTTGAAGACTACATTTTGCTGTATCCATTTCTACAACATTCTGTAAACAGCAAAACAAGATGGATGGAAAATAGATCAACATTTTTTCAGGGGTTATGGGTGGAGAGAGGATTTGGCTCCCCAGGGACAGAAGGAGGGACCGTCTTGGGTAATGACTCTCTTCAGTATCTTGAGTGTGGTGGTGGGTACATAGTGAAATACATCTGTCGTGCCTCACAGAATTGTATATGATAAAAAGAGGATCTCACTGTATCTAAATTTAACACAAATTGAAAATCAAAAACCACAGTTAGATAGCACTACACTCCCAATAGAATTATAATTTAAAAAACTGACAATACCAAGTGTTAACAAAGGTGTGAAGCTGCTGGAATTCTAGCACATTAGAGTCAGGAGTAAAGGTTAAAATCATTCTGGACAACAATTTGGCAATTCCTACTAAAGTTAGACATGTGGTTACTCACTGATCTAACAATTCCACTTATTGTCTGTACTCATGGGGATGAAAATATGTCCATAAAAAACCTTATGCCTTAATATTTATTGCCAAAAACTTGAAAATTTCAAATGTCTGTCCACAGGCGTATTAAAAAAGATTACAGTATATCTACGTAATTGAATACTACTTAGTAATCAGACGTGAACTACAGAAGCATGCAACTTGGATCCATTTCAAAAGTAGTTTGCTGAGTGAGAGAATCTAGACAGAATGAGTACGTTTCTAGGAACTTCTCCAATAGACAAAATTAATTCACCAAGATAGAGTGTATATCAGCGGTTGCCTGGGGTGGAGGCGGGGGTGATGAGCTGCGATAGTTGTGGGTTATCCTTTTGGGGTAGTGCAAACGTTCTATCTCCTGATTGTGGAGGTCATAACTGGGCTGCATCCATTCGTCAAAATCCATAGAAATGTAGCTTTCAAGCAGATACATTTTATTTTCTGTGACTTATAATGTTCATTAAAGGAAAACAATGAGAACTCTCAGAACCTTCCAATCCATGAACGTGGTATAACTTTCTTGACTGTGAGACCAGTTATATTGAGGTTTCCATTATGTGCCACATTCTTACTTTTTTAATAACCAAGAACAAGTATTATTTTACTTATTGGAGACTCAATTCCTTACATTTCAAATGAGGGTGGAAAATCTCTCTCTGTTAGGAAGGTTGAAGGAACAGTTATTTAGAAACTCTTATATTTGCAAGATTTTACAAATTGATGGTGGCAAATACATTTATGTCATTGGTGTCAAGGATTTCCCAGATGCATATGACATAGAGTGAGAAGCAAAACCACATGAGCTGAACCTAAAATTTTAATTGTAGCTGTATAGTCCACTCATATTTCCTGGAAACATTATGCCTTGTGAGCAGCTTGTAACTGTGAGAAGGAGATGTTTTAGGTGACAGGAAATGCTTATCTGTTTGATGAGGATCTAAAAAAATTTACCCCAGTCCACACATCACTGAACAACACAGTTCTGGGAAAAGAAGTTTCCTCTACTTTGACCCCTAGAACACGTGTTCTCTTTGTTTTACATGAAGATGCTGCATGGTTTTTATTTTGAAGATGTCATTGTAACTCCACGAATCAGCACACAAGAAGTAAAGAAGAAACTCTCAATCTCATATTTTTAGAAAACGCTCAGTATGCTACCAGGACACACAGCAAACTCACCAGTGACTGCAGCTCTAAAGCCCAATAGTAATGAGTGTTTGGGAAGGATGTGACTCCACTGGGTGGGGAGCATCTCATGGGTATAGACTATGTCAGTCGTCTCCCTGCTTCTCTCCAGCCTCCTCAACACAGAGATGCTCACTAAGTGTTTGGGGGAATGAATGGATGAAGGAAGGAAGGAAGGAAGGAAGGAAGGAAGGAAGGAAGGAAGGAAGGAAGGAAGGAAGAAAGGACGGAATGCTTGGCTGTTGCCTTCATGTCACCTAGAATCCCTTTCTTTTC
The DNA here is from genome assembly GCF_021613505.1 of Equus quagga. Classification (NCBI taxonomy): domain Eukaryota; kingdom Metazoa; phylum Chordata; class Mammalia; order Perissodactyla; family Equidae; genus Equus; species Equus quagga. The sequence goes on from NC_060279.1 coordinate 87,393,911, forward strand.
TTCTGCCCCAGACACTCACACAGACCCTAAAGAATCTTACACCTGGCAGGACCCACCACCTGAGCTCTACATGAGGCTTGACCTTCCAGGGTCAAGCAGGAGACGACTTTCCAGGCAGGAGATGACCAGCTCCTTGGTTTAGACAACAGAGCTCAGAAAAGCACCCCTGATGGGAGGCCCTTAGACACTCACCGTGTCCCACTCCTCAGATGTCCTCAGAGGTCCTGGTCCAGGCTCTGGTGCAGGAAGGAAGCCCAAAGATGGGGAGAGGACATGGAATCTGTTCTTTGTCTGCTCCCTTCTGGGAGGGCTCAGCATCTTTGGATCCTGGAGCGTCTGCCCACTCTGTGCAGAGGGTGGATGAGCTCAGGCCTGCAGTTCCTCTTCTGTGAATGGCACAGGTCACATGTTTCTCTGCAGCTTCCTGTAGGTCTCCCATCAGTGCCAGCTCCCACTCGCATTCTCCTTCTCATTTCAGACATAGGTCAAAAGCCCAGAAACCTCCATCTCAGAGATGCTGCTGCTGCTGCTTCTGCCCCTGCTGTGGGCAGGTGAGTGGGCTGAGGGGAGAGGCTGTGGCTGACTTTCCTTTCCTGTCAGGGTCCCTGGCTCAGTATGACAGATACCTACTGGAAGTGCAGGAATCTGTGACTGTGGAGGAGGGCGTGTGCATCTCTGTGCCCTGCACCTTCTCCTACACCCAGTACTACTGGACTGACTCTGCCCCAGCTCATGGCTACTGGTTCTGGGGAGGAGCTGATACAAACCAGGATGCTCCAGTGGCAAACAACCCAGCTCATAAAGTGCAGGAGGAGACCCAGTGCCAATGCCATCTGCTCGGGGACCCCTGAACCAAAAACTGCTGCCTGGATATCAGGGATGGCAAGAGGAGTGACAATGGAAAATACTGTTTTGGGGTGGAGAGAAGAAGTCAAAAATGGGATTACAGAACTAAACAGCTCTGTGTGCACGTGACGAGTAAGGCCCTGGCTCTAGAAGAGGCCACAGGAGAAGGCCATGGGGGCCCCACGGTGCAACTGAGATAAGACCCTGTTCTTAGAAGGGATTGGGGCTAAAGTAGGGCAGAGTTTAGAGGGAGGAGCTGGACCAAAGCCTGAGGCTTCTCTTAGGGCTACACCTCAGACCTTCCCTCCTGATCCTCATGTCTCCTTATCTCCTCACCAGCCCTGACCAACAGGCCTCACATCCTCAGCCCAGGGACCCTGGAGTCTGGCCACCCCAGGAACCTGACCTGCTCTATGTCCTGGGCCCATAAGTGGGGCATGCCCCCCAGTTTCTCCTGGACATCAGCTGCGTTCACCTCCTTGGGTCCCAGGACCCACCTCTCCTCAGTGCTCACCCTCACCCCATGGCCCCAGGACCATGACACCAGCCTCACCTGTCAGGTGAAGTTCCCTGCAGATGTGGTCCTGGAAAGAACCTTCCAGATGAATCTCACCTTCAAGTGCTAGACCAGAATGCCCGGGTCCCTAAAGGTGTGGGGGACTGGAGGGCCAGGCTGGGGACACTTGGTTCTTTTGTCTGGGGGCTTGCCTGAGTACAGGACCTAGAAGGACACAAGTCCAATGCTTCCACTATTTCTGTGACTCCTGCGATTTGGGAGGATGTCAGCTTCTCTCACCCCACCCTCCCCAATGAAGGGGGAAATCCTCTCTTCTTGTCCTAGGTGCTCCAGAGAACCCAGAAATTGGTGCCTGCATATGGAGTGGCACAGATAGAAAGGAGCCCCCTCCCATGAAGCATTGACTGGGGTGGGGTCTCTGCCATGTCAGGTCAGCACTGGACTCTCAGAGCTCACATGGTAGGGCTGGGGGGATGGGCTGCACTTAGACATGAGAAGCCCCCATCAGGCCTCTTCCTCCAACACATGTCTTGCCAGGATGAACCACAACTTCCTTCCTGCCCATCTTAAATGTGCTCTTTATCTTTCTCCAGTCACTGAAGGCCTTGGGGGAATTTTTTTAGTAGACTTTATTTTTTAGAGACTTTAGGTTTTAGATTCACAACAAAAATAAGCCGAAATTAGAGAGATTTCCCCTATACCCACTGCACGTTGCCCCACATGCACAGCCTCCCCACTATCAACATGCCCCACCAGAGGGTACATTTGTTACAACCCATGAATCTGCATGGACACGTCATTATCACCCAAAGTCTACAGCTGACAGTAAGGTTCACCCTTGGTGTTGTGCATTCTATGGGTTTGCACAAATGTGTATTGACATGTATCCATCATTATAGTATCATACATAATAGTTCCATTGCCCAAAAAAAATCTCTTGGGTTCTTTTTAGACTGTTGATCTCCCATCCTCACCCTGACCTCTCTCTGGAGTCCAGCTCCCCTGATTGCTCTATGCCCATGGATCATGGCATCTGGGGCCCTCACTGGACAGTAAGTCTTTCTGGGGCTTTATCAGAAGTGCCCATCAAATTGTTGGCAGGTGATGCCCAGAGACACATCTCTCACCGTGGGTGTTGGGTTCCTAGGAGGCATGGCCAGTGAGGGCCAGGAGGGCTGTCTGGGTCTGACCTGAAGGAATGAGAACTCCTAGCTTCCAGCCCCCTCTGGAGGCACAAAAGGCCACATTTGACCCTGAGTGACAAGGACTGTGGAGGACAGGAGAGGAGATTCAAACATCCTCCCTGGAAGGAAGTAGGGACAAGGCTTTTAGCATCCTACAGGGCTCTCTGGGTTGTGTTCTTTCTCTCTCTGGATCACTGTGAGACCCAGTCCCTCACACTCCTGCAGCGGCCTAGTCTGGGGGCTGTAGAGAGACCCTCAGTGGAGGAAAACCTGGGTCCTAGAAGAGATGGAGCTTGTTGGACAAGAAGGTGGGGTGTGGATAGGAGGTGTCATGTGGACTGCGTCCTTCTGGAGAAAGCTGTGGTCCTATCATGGATGTGAACTGAGCAGCTGAACCTTGGATAGGAGGGGAGGGGCTCCCCGTTCTAGGTGCTGAAGAGGAGAGGACACAAGACAGTTCATCAAGATTTGAGTTCACTCCATGTCTCTTCTGTCTGCAGAGGAACCAGGGATGAGGGCAGGAGTGATTCAGGGGATCATTGGGCGAGCTGGTGTCACTGCACTGCTCGCTCTCTGCCTCTGCTTCATCTTCTTCAAGTGAGCTGGGTTGCCTGTGGGCCAAGAGGTGAAGAGGGACCTGGAGCGGTTGTGAGGGCCCATAGAAATAGTGGGATGTATGGTGATGGTGAGAATCCAGCTGGTAGACCCTGAGCCAGTCATGAGTGTATTCCCAGCCCTCATACCAGACGTCCAGGAGCAAGGAGACTTTGTTACAAGGTCTTCTTATAAAGGCTTCTGGGCTCATCCCACGCTTGACCTGCTTTAGTCCCTCACTCCAGCCTCAAAAGAGTGACCTGTGTCAAAGACTCTGGTGTCTCCCATCAGAGTGAAGACCCACAGTAGGAAAGCAGTTAAGACAGCAGTGGACATGGATGACATCCACCCTGCTGTTGGATCAGCTTCCCTGGTGGATGACATGGGCATCTTGGCACACAGTCTGCCTGCCACATCTCCACGGGGTGGCTGACAGTCATGCTCCATTAGGTGTGTCCAGAAATAAGTTCATCACCTTCCTGCATGTTTGAAATTGTATGTTTTCTTATTACAGTCGTGCACCACATAACAGCGTTTTGGTCCACAATGAACCGCGTATACAAAGGTGGTCCCATAGGATTAGCACCACATAACGTAGGTGTGTGGTAGGCTATACCATCTAGATTTGTGTAAGCACTCTGTTATGTTCACGCAATGATGAAATCACCTAAAGCTGCATTTCTCACAACCTGTCCTGGTCCTAAGCAATGCATGCCTGTATTCATGTACATGAGGCCAACAGATTGAGAGACAGTCATTACTCACAGTTCCCAAGAGGAGGGTGAAATGCCACACCACATAGGGCCATGCAAGGAAGCACCAGCGGTGGTCAGGAGGCAGAGGGAGCAAGGGGATAATGTCAGCAGGAGCCTTGATTGTGGCTTCCATGGGAAAGGCAAGTGAGGCAGGATAAGCAGGTTTATGTCTGGTTAGTTTTAATAATTTTGGCAGGCTCTGGGGTGTGAGGGTTGTCTCCAGGTACCAGTTGTCTGGTACCTGGTCCTGGGGAGATTATGGCGGGAGAATAGTCTGGAGTGTAAGAACTTGGGAAAGGAAGTGGTTGGAGTGTGAGCTTTGGACTGGTTGGTTTGCAATGTGAAAGGCAAGCTCGCAGGAAAGTCCTTTACTACCTCTAGCAATTCACTAGCCCTGGCAGGGTCAAAAGGCACCCAGTGTCAAAACGTCAGGAACACATGCTTAATACACGCCTGACACACACGACTCCTGCTGGGCTGTCCATCTCACCCATAACACTCTTTTCCCTGGCACCCAACCAGAGACCTGGCTTTGTCCCACCCCAGTCCTTCATCACCTCTCCCTGCACCCATATGCTGGAAAGCCTTTTTGTGCTTCTTCTGAATACAGCTTAATACAATCATTGCCTTTGAGCTGCGCTCCCCTCTTAGTCCTTATTCTGCTGCAGCCCTCCCAGCTCTCTTCCTCAGCACACTAGCGTTCCCTCCATCCTGAAACGCACTGCTTCTCCACACCTCCAAGAGGTGAGCTTCCGAACAACTTGGTCTGGCATTTGGGGCAGGAAAACCAGAGTCACCTTCAGTGCTTCACTCCTCCCACACTGGCCTGCTCGCTCAGCTCAAGCAGAGTAAATTTTTGCCTCTCAGAATCATTGCTCCCCTGTCCCCTCCTCCTCACATGCCTATATCAGCCTGTGCTACTTCTGCTCATCCTTTGAGTGCTGACTTTCATTTATTTATTTAGCTCTGACCAGTGTGGTCACTGCTGTGAGGGTTTTGAGCACACGGTCAACAATCACGCATGCATTCATCTACTCCTTCAGCTACTATCTCCCACTTGTCAATTGTCCTGAGGGCTTGAGTAATACGTGTACTTTTTCAAATACATATGTTACAAATGTAAAACGCCCCTTCTGTTAAAAAAACATATTAATTGGGGAGGGGGATAAAATAACAAGCAAATAAGTAGTGAATATGTACAGGAAATAAGTGCTCATGTAGAGAGGCACAGGTAGGAAGGAGCCCCCTCCCATGAGGCGTTGACTGGGGTGGGGTCTCTGCCATGTCAGGTCAGCACTGGACTCTCAGAGCTCACATGGTAGGGCTGGGGGGATGGGCTGCACTTAGACATGAGAAGCCCCCATCAGGCCTCTTCCTCCAACACATGTCTTGCCAGCATGACCCACAACTTCCTTCCTGCCCATCTTAAATGTGCTCTTTATCTTTCTCCAGTCACTGAAGGCCTTGGATCTTCCAGCATTTAAAGTCAGGGAGATGAGTTGGAAAGAACAAGAAGATCACAGAGAAAAATAAATGACCAGGAGGGTGTAGGGTTGGGTTCTGGAGGCCAAGGTGATATGGAGCTTCAAGGAGGAGAGAATGCTTATTTGTTTGAAATGCTAATAATTCCAGTAGAATAGGGTCTGAGAAATGACTGTTTACATTTTGCTAAGTGGTATCACAGCTGATCTTGACAAAAGCAGATCTGGTAGCCTGGGAGAGGCAGATATCCTGATTGGAGAGAGTTCAAGAGAGAATGGGAGGAAAGGAAGTGGAAAGACTCTTCTGAGAAGTATTGCAGTCAATCTAGAGCTGAGAAATGAGTCTGCAGAAGAAATTGGTTGTACTCCTAGAAGTTCCTGGGGGAGAACACTGTGTTTGGTTTTAATGTGGTGACTCTTGGATGGGCATTTTCCATCCCTGAAGCCTTTCTCCAGAGACTGGAGAGGGGCTGGAAATGTAGTTAATAATTGATCATTCCTATATGGGGAAGCCTCCACAAAAATCCCAAAAGTGTGGGGTTCAGGAAGCTTCCAAATTGCTGAACACATGGAGGTGCTGGGAGAGTGGCTCTCCTGGAGAAAGCATGGAAACTCCTCACCCCTTCCCATATACCTTGCCCTGTGCATCTCTTCTATCTGGGTGTTCATCTGTATCCTTTATCATATTCTTCTGTAATAAGCTAGTACACAGTAAACTGTTCTTCTGAATTCTTTGAGCCACTTAGCAAATTAATTGAGCTTGGGGAGGGGGCCATGGAAACCTTCAATTTATAGCCTGTTGGCCAGAAGCACAAGCGACAAGCTGGACTTGAGATTGGCATCTGAAGTGGTGGGTGGGAAGGCAGGCTTGTGGGATTGAGACCTTAAACTCTGGGATCTCACCTTATCTCCCTTAAGGTAGTGTCAGAATTGCGTTCAACTGGAGGACACTCAGCTGATGTCACAGAGAATTGTCTGTTGTAGGAGGAAAAAACCCCACACATCTGGTGTCAGAAGACTTTCGAGTGTGAGAGTAAAAGAGAGACACAAGAGGTGAAGTAGATTTTCATAAACATCTTCCTGTGTATCCAGTGTCTGGCACATAGGAGACCACAGAGAGAGCATGATCAGTAGCTGTGTGATGTTGCGAAGTACCTAACCTCTCTGAGACTGAGCTTCTTTCTCTGCCAAGTAATAGTATTTTCCACAGATGTCTGTGTGAATTTTCAGTGGAATTGGAAAGCAACCAATAAGTGCTATATTCACTGGATAATTGAATAAGTGGGACCTTCGGAAATGTTAGATAAAAATGGAAGAAAGAATAAATGTCATTTCAGAATCAAATTCACTTCATAGACCCTCTCTGACTTATCTCCCCACCCAGTGCTCTGCTCTGACCCCCTTCTTTGCTCTCCACACAGGTTCACCAGCACGAGTCCGAGTCAGAGAGCTCTGCTGACCTCACAAGCTCTGCAGGCATTGCCTCCACCTTGGAGATGGAGCAGGAGCTTCATTATGCCTCCCTCAGCTTTAACAGGATGAATCCTCAAGAGGGCACCTACAGGACCCAGGGGAGAACCAGCCAGAGCGTCAGTCTCAGCCGGAGCATCCATATTCTTTACAGGAAGGGGACCCAAAGGCAGATTCTTAGAGACTTAACATCCAAATAGGCAATGGTTTTATAAGCTATTGTATGTGAATTTCCGGCTACACTAGAACTATATTAGGCTTCAAAATCAGAGAGACATGGAATCAAACCCATGCTCTTTTATTTATTAAGAGTAGGACATCAGGCAAGCCACCTTACTCTTCCATGTTTCGGTTTCCTGCTTTGTGAAATGCGGCTAAGAAGTCCTACCTCACAGAGTTGCAGTGAGGATTAAATAAAGTGCAAATGGAAAACACCCAGAAAAATCCGGGTATATTGTGAGAGTTTGGTGCATCCTGTTTCCTTCTCCCTTGAACAGAAAGGCTTAGTGACATTTCACCCAAAGGCTGGGTGTGTTCTGTCTCAGACGCCACATCACAACATGTCAGTTCACTCTCTATTCAAAGCCCTCCCGTGGATCCTGCCCTGACTGGGCCTCCAGCATCATCTCTTTCCACTACTGGATGTTCCTTTTCCATCCTGCCTGCCTCTGACTAGTCCCAGTTTAGGCAAATCAGACATTAACATTTAGAAAATTCCCTAACGCTCAGAGCTGATCATAGTCAAAATACTTCTCATTCTCTTCAGCCCAAAGGAATAATTTACAAGCTTTTCAACTTGACATTCTAAGTCAGGGGTCAGGAAACCTTTTCATGTAAAGGGCCAAATAGCAAATATTTTAGACTTTGAAGCTGTATGGCCTCTGTTGAAACTATTCAAATTTGTGTTTTTAATTAAAAAAACAGCCACAGAAAATCTGCAAATGAATTAATTTGGCTGTGTTCCAACAAAATTTTATTTACAAAATCAGGCAGCCCATGGGATGTGGTTTCCTGACCTCTAATGTAGATTGTTCTTCATCTCACCCTATCTACTTCCCCATCGCCATACCCTAACCATCAATCCCTCAAGTCATTCTCTAAGCACCTCCATTCTAAGGCATTCCTCATTGTCTTTGTGCATCCATGGCATTCCTCCAGGAAGGCCCATCACCATGTCTTCATCTGGCTAACACCGTTTATCCTTCAGAATCAGCCCAGTAATGGATATTTGGGTTGAGATGGTGGAGGGAAGTAGGATCTCATAATCTTCCTCCTAAAAACCCAATATTTTAATTTCAATAAAGATCAGTTTAAAGAAAAATAGGCCAAAATTCATCAGCAGCACCAAACCATAACAGGGACAAAGCCTTATGCCATGAGATCATAAAGTGACCCTTAAATAAACTAATAGAAGATTCGAATCTGGTGTAAAAATGCTGATACCTAACCCTGCCTCCCCCTACCCTACACACAGAAGGGAGAGTTGAGTTAGACTTCTGCTTATGATAATGTCAGTGGGTCATGTGAGTAAACCCATCTCTTGAAACATTAAAAGTTAGTGGCTAGACTTATAATGCAGATAAGATGTCATCGCCCCATTATTCCCTCCTTCTCTCCTCTCTTTACAACTATAAACCCTATAAATGGTGTAAGAAGCAATCAAAGGATAACTCTTGAAGGTCGTAAGAAAGTGAGCTGGTTTAGGACCCCAGGGCTGGAGGAACAATACGGAGGTAGGGCATCTTGGTCCTCTCCTAACAGAGTGAGAACACTCAGTCTCACCCTTTCCCAAATCCTGATCAAGAAACAGAAGGCTAACCAGGTAGGTGCATTCCTCTCCTAGATGGAGGGAGAGCCCCTTTGACAATATCAATCGAGTTCCACACTACTGGCAAGGGAGATTGACTGGAGCAGAAATAAGTGTTCAGGAAGCGCTTACCTTCCCCAATAAGGCTGAGACTGTTCTCTCCTGCCCAAAAACACTGGAACAGGTGGACAGAATTGGAGAAAGGGATCCAGGCATAGTATCTGATGTTTCTGATCATGACACTCAGTTTTCTCCTTTGTCAAATGTGAAGACTAGCCTCCTCACTTTCAGAGTTGTTGATTTTCTATTTTTGTTTTTGTGAGGCTGGCATGAAGCAAGCTGTTTAAAAGAGAAGTACAGAGGCCAGTAAAAGGAATCCTTAGCAAGAGCTTGGTCTTGCCCTGTGGTTCAGCCAGGTGGGGCAGATAAACATCGTCCACAGTAGGGGCAATGCTTGAGACTGAACAGGAGAGGTGGGAGAAGGAACAGAGAGAGGAGACCAGCACCACCCACTCCTGATTGTCGGCTACTAACCTGCCTCTATCCATCCTCATATCGTTGCTCTCCTGGCCCCAAACTGGGACCTTAAGCCTCAGTTCAGGCCCTTCTGCAGAAAGAGGAGGTAGCCGAGTTCCAATGGTGAGCCTGTTTCAGCACCACGGACAGCACCATCTCCCTTGCCTGGATCTCCCCAGGAGCCAGAGTGTCTCCTGGTGGATGGAGACCCCTGTTGAGTCAACCATTTACAAGTCCCCAAGGCAGAGTGGGAGGAGCCTGGGGAAGGGTCTGGTCACATCCTAGGTCAACGATGCTGGTCAGGGGTATCCGGAACCTTCCAGGGTGTGCTGCCATCTGCAGACTTATGTTCTTGATCCCCTACAGGTGATAATTAGGGATTGGGTGCTGTCCTGAGGTTAGGGTGGTTGAGCCATGCATATCCCCAGGAATTAGATGGAATAACAAAGCCAAAGTCGGGACCTCATCAATAAGAAAGCATTAATCACTCAAAGAGGGAGTCTTTATGGCATTTTACAACTGCTGCAAGACCTTGGGAGAAATAACCTTTCCTTTAAATTTTGTAGTTGTCCCCGCACCTAGCCTGAACCCCACCCACCCCTGCAAGAATAGCTTCTGCCTTTCTCCATCTGAGCTGATTTTCACTTTCAGTCTTGGACAGGTTATTCCTCTTTCTGAGTTTTCTCACATTTCTGTCTGGAGCATTCTGGTCTCTCGGTAGGTGGCCTCAAGAACTCCAGGGGTCCCACCCCAACTGTGCCCAGACACTTCCTGTAGTTACTACCCCAAGCTTTCCTGAGCCCCAGAGTCATGAATCAGCAGAAAGTCTGGGTCTTGATAGGGGTGAAAACAGGAACTTCGCGCCCTCCCAGCGTTCCCCTACCTGTGCCCCTCTGATGGTCCTCACCCTGCTCAGGATCAGACATTATGAACTACTGCATAGTGGAACATGCAACTCGATCCATTTCAAAGACAGTATGCTGCGGCTTGCCTGGTTGCATAGTGGTTAAGTTCACCCATTGTGCTTTGACCTGAGGTTCGTGGGTTCAGTTTCCAGGCATGGGCCTAGAGACTGATCATCAGGCCACGCTGTGGCAGTCTTCCAAATTAAAAAAATAGAGAAAGATTGGCACAAATGTTAACTCAGGGCCAATCTTCCTCACCAAAACAAAAACAAAAACAAAAACTACTCAGTGAGAGAATCTAGTCACAACTGAGTACATTTCTAGAAAATTCTCAAGTAAACAAAATTAATTCTCGAAGATAGAGAGTATATCAGTGGTTCCCTGAGGCGGAGGTGGGAGTGATGAGCTGCAAATAAGTGTGGGAAAACCTTTTGGGGTAGTGAAAATGTTCTATATCTTGATTGTGGTGGACATAACTGGGTTGTATATGATGGTCAAAATTTGTAGAAATGTAAATTGCAAGTGGGTGCATACTATTTTACATTAATTATGAAAATTTAAAGAAAAACAATGAGAACTCAGAGGCCCTTCTAGTCCATGAACATGGTATAACTTTCCAGACTGTGAAACCAATTGTACTGGGGTTTCTATTATATACCACATTCTTACTTCTGTAATAATCTAGAACATAAATATTATTTTACTTATTGGAGACTCAAATCCTTACATATAAAGAGGGTGTAAAATCTTTCCATGTTAATAAGTTTGAAGGGACAGTTATCTAGATACTCCTGTATTTAAAAGCTTTTTACAAACAGATGGTGGCAAATGCTGTTATGTCACAGGTGTCGAGGATTTCCCAGATGCACATGACATGGAGTGAGATGCAAAACCAGGTGAGCTGAATCCAAAATTTTAATTGTAGCTTCCACTCATGTTTTTGGAAATATTTTGTCTTGTGAGTCACGTGTAACTGCAAGAAGATGTTTTACATGAAAGGAAATGCTAATCTGTATTATGAGAATCTAAAAAACTTTGGTCCAGCCCACCCAACACTGAATGGCAGCATTCAGGGAAAAGAAGTTTCCTCTGCACTGGCTCCTAGAACGTGTGTTCTCCATTTTGTTTTACTTGAAGAGGCTACATGGATTTTAGTTTGGAGATGCCATTAAAATTTCATGAATTAGTACACAATAAGTTAAAAAAAAACCCTACTCCTATTTTAGAAAATACCCAGTATTCTTCCAGGACACACAGCAAACTCATCAGTGGCTGCAACTGTAAAGCGTGACAGGGCTGAGTGTTCGGGGAGGAAGTGACACCACTGAGTGGGGAGCATCTCATGGGCATGGACCAGGAGGGTCGTCTCCCTTCTTGTCTCCAGCCTCCTGAACACATGGATGCTCACTAAGTGTTTGGAGAATGAATTAAAGGATGAATTAATGATTGGATGCTGCCTTCTCCTCACCTAAGATCCCCTTGTCCTCTGTTCTAGATGCTTACACAGACCCTAAAGAATCCTGAACCTGGAAGGATCTGCTCCTTGATGTAGACACCGGTGCTAAGAAAAGCACCTCAGATGGGAGGTCCTTAGACATTTACCATGTCCCACTCCTCAGATGTCCTCGCAGGTTCTGTTCCAGGCTCTGGTGCTAAAGGGAAACCCCATGATGGGGGCAGGACATGTGAACTTACCCTTCTCTGCTCCCCCATGGGTGGGTCTCAGGGTGTCTGAGCTGCAGGCTGTCCACCCGCTCTGTGTAGAGGGACAAGTTCTGGTCTGCACTTCCTCTTCTGTGAATGGCCAAGGTTGTGGCCTCCTCCCATTTAACTTGGGCCCCCCAAAATCATCCCCTCCCACTTGCCTTCCATTTCTCCTTTCACACGCAAGACGCACGTCCAGAACCCTCCATCTCAGAGATGCTGCTGCTGCTGCTGCCCCTGCTGTGGGCAGGTGAGTGGGCCAATGGGGAGAGGGAGGGTGGGATAGGACTCTATCTAATCTCATTTCCCTACAGCTTCCCTGGCTCAGAGTGAAATATTCTGGCTGCAAGTGCAGGAGTCAGTGACGGTGCAGGAGGGTCTGTGTGTCTGAGTGCCCTGCAGTGTGTTCTAGCCCCAGGATGACTGGAATGATTCTACCCCAGCTCATGGCTACTGGTTCCAGGAAGGGGCAAATCCATACCAGGATGCTCCTGTGGCCACAAATGACCCAGATCGTGAAGTACAGGAAGAGACCCAGGGACGATTCCACCTCTTTGGAGACCCCCAGACCTACAACTGCTCCCTGGACATCACAGATGCCAAGAGGAGGGACAATGGAAAATACTTCTTTCGGGTGGAGACAAATAGAACAAAATGGAATTATAAATCTAACCCTCTCTCTGTGCATGTTATGGGTAAGGAGTGGGCTCCAGGTCACCCCAGAGGGGAAGGACATGGGGAAAGTGGGGCAGAGCTGGGATGGGACCCTGCTCATGGCAAGATGGGGGAGCGACACAGTGTTGGGGCTCAGAGAGAGAAGCTGAAGCAAAGCCCAAGGCTTGTAGGTCCTAGACACCTAGGACTCTCCCTCCTGATTCTCATTTCTCCCCACCTCCTCACCAGCCCTGACCCATACTCCCCACATCCTCATCCTGGGGATCATGGAGTCTGGCCACCCCAGCAACCTGACCTGCTCTGTACCTTGGGCCTGTGAGCGGGGCACACCCCCAATATTCTCCTGGACATCAGCTGCCCTCATCTCCCTGGGCCCCAGGACCCACTTCTCCTCAGTTCTCACCCTCACCCCACGGCCCCAGGACCATGGCACCAACCTCACCTGTCAGGTGAAGTTCCCTGCAGTTGGTGTGACTGCGGAAACAACCATCCAGCTGAATGTCACCTGTGAGTGTTGGGCCAGGACGCCCAGGTTCCCGAGGGTGTGGTGGGGTCTGGAGGTCCAGGCTGGTGATGCCTGGTGATTTTGTCCTGGGTGACTGGCTGTAGGGGACCTAGAAAGATACCAACCCTGTCCCTCTTGCATTTCTGTGGTTCAGGGTAGGGGGGAAGCCTACACTCATCTCACCCCCCCCCCCTTCCCACAGAAAGAGGAATCACTCTTCTCGTCCTAGGTGCTCCAGAGGACCAAACAATCGGTGTCTGTCAAAGGGACAGCACAGGTAGGAAGGAGCTCCCCTGGGCTGTAGAGAGCAGGGCCTCTTCCAGCTCAGGGCAGGGCTGGGTCCCTGCCTCACTCTGGACTCACCCTGGTGACCAGAGAGGCCCTTGTGTGTGAACCCAGTGGTCCCTCCTATCCTCAGCCCCCATGGCCTCTGTGAGCAGCTGTCCCCATTGGTCCCTCACTCCCCTCAGACTTCTCCAACACAGCTCAGCTCCATAAGGAGAACAGGACAGCATTCACACGGCAGAGCCCACCTCTTGAGGCCTCTTATTAGTCTCCTGACAACTCTCCATCCTCGTCTTCTTATTTTCCCCTAATAGTTTGTAAGTTACATATTTTTGAACAGGTAATATATTCATGTGGCCAAAAGCTCAAAATTAACAGCAGAGTCTGTCCTCAGGTGCCAAGTCCCCTCCCAGGGAGTGACCAATGTCCATACACTGCTCTGAGCCTTGGTTTGTCTACGTAAAGGATCTTACGGGTCCTTTGACATCAGTAGTGCAGACTGTCCTCATTCTCCTCCATGACTATGCAGTATCCCATGACCTAGATGGATGCTGATTCTGTACACATCTTCTACTAATGGAGAAACATGGCATTAATTTTATTCTACCAACAGAAATGCTGCAATTGGCAATCTCATTTCTCCCTTTACACTTGTGTGTTTATCATGGTGGGATAAATTCCTAAAAGCAAAATAGCTCGATCACCTGTCCTTTCTATTTTTTTGAGAAATATGGCCAAGGTGTTCTCCATCAAGGAGAATTCTCAGAATTGAGGGCTGAAAGTGTGTATTTTCAGCAAATCAGTACGGGTTGATTCTTTCGGATCTTTGCTGGTATCGAGGAAAAATCTGACATCTCCATATAGTTTTTTGAGTTTATTTACATTATTTTTATTGAGGAAAAATTCATATATAATATGATCACTACTTGTGCCATTTTCAAGTGTACAATTGTTGGCTTTTAGTACATTCACACTGTTGCCTAACGATCACCACTATCTAATTCCATCCATCTAACATTTTAATCACCCCGAAGAGAAGCCCTGTGCCCATGAAGCAGTCACTCTCCATACTCCCCTCCCCAGCCATCCTCATCCCACTTTCCCTCAGGGAGATCAGGGCCCGTGGCAGAGGTGGTTCTGGTGGCCATTGTGGAAGTGACTGTGAAGACCCTGCTCCTCCTCCTCATCTTACTCATGTGAGCATTGTGCCAGGGGGAAAGGGAGGTGTGGGGAGGGCAGGGGGCACGTGGCTGAGTCCCAGAACCATTGCCTGTGGGGCCCACCAGGTCAGGCAGCGGGTTGGGGGTAGACGATCCACAGGGACAGCCACAGTGCCACACCCACCAAGTGTCCAGGATGGCAGGTACCCGTGTGCCACAGAGCTGCTCTCTCCCACCTCAGTCACCTCCCCAGACCCTGAACTGAGAAGAAGGGGTGAGCCAGCTGCCAGCTGTACCACCATCTGACTAGACTGAAAGACCCTGGTCTCTTCTCTCAGAATGAGTTCCTACAGGAGGAAGGTGGTGAGGCCTGCTGGGGGCATGGAGGATGCAAACACCATCCTAGGTTAACCCCTCAGGTAAGCGAAGTGGGTGTCTCACCATCCAGTATCCCATCGCACACCTCCCCAAGATTGGCCCCCAGGATTGCCACACTCAGCATGGACAAAGTGGAGCTTCCAGTTTCCTCCCTAGACCAATTTCTCTGCTAGGTTCCCCATCACAATCATGAAACCATGACCCCATTGCTAAGGCCAGAATTGGGGTGTGGGTCTCCGCTGTACCTCCTTCCTTTCTCCCCAATCCACCCATCCATAAGTCTTGTTCATCCTTCCTCCTACACAACTCATCTTGCTGCCCATCTTCTCCCCATTCTGATCTGGTTGTTCCTGGGGCCTCATCTCTTCCCTGCATCTCTGAACCCACTTCATCTCTTGCCCTCATCTCTCTCCTCAACACAGGTCTCCAGACTGTGTTTCCAGAGAACGTCATCGTCCACATCCTGCAGAGTATGAACAACTACACGTCCTCTCCAAGGCCAGAGACCAAGGGGCCAACACCACGGGCTGGATTTGAAGGCTTGGTGTGTCTGTCCTCTGCTGGACTCTCCGCTAGATTCCTCCCTCTTCCTGCATCTGGCAATGTCTCCACCCCCAGCTGAGTCAGGGCCTCTGTGACTCTGACTTTGCATGTACAGTTCCTCCTCCTGAAATGCCCTTCCCTCCCTCTTCCAGCCTCTCAAAGTCCTGCTTATCCCTCGGGCTCAGCCTTAAATGCCAACCAGGTGTGTGTGTGTATCATTCCTTGGTTCTGAGCAGAGTAAGATTCAGTCATTTATTTATAAACTCCTGAGCAAGTATTACAGAAGACCTACTATGAGCCAGCATTGTTGTAGGTGCCAGGGGTGTATTGGTGAACACAGCATCCAAAATCCCTGTCAAAAGACTGCCATTCTGGAGACAAAAAGGATAGAAATCAAAAGAAATAAAATTAGAAATAATATTAGAGCATGTTGGATGGCAATATGTGTTTGAAGAAAAATCATGAAGGGAAAGGAGCACGTGACATCTTGGGGAGAATTTTCTACATCTGAGAGTGTGAGGAGTGATGTTGGAGCAAAGACTTAAGATGGTAAGAAACTAGATTCAGTGTTTGCCTGAGAGAAAATAATCCCAGGAAAATGGAAGAGAGAAGACAGTGAGTGGAAGAGCACGAGGTAGAAGCTCGCCTGGTGTGTTGGGGAAACAAGAGGAAGTTTGACAGCGGAGGGAGGTACAAGGAGGGGAGAAGCTCGGAGGATGGTGCAGACCATGTGCTGGGGCAGAGGCTGTGAGGCCCTGCAGGAAATGCAAGAATCTGAAAGCCATGGAGGGTGTGATTGAACTTTCATTTTCACAGGATCCCCATTGAGCTCTGTTCAGAAAAGGCCAGAGTGGGTCCACAGCAGCAGCTCAGAGACTGGGACGGGACTGCTGAGTTCTCTAGGCAGGAGGTGATGGTGACTTGAACCAGGGAGTGGGGTGGAGAGTGAGGGTTTATGTTTAGATGTATTATGAGGATGGAACTAGTAGGGTTTCATAATAGATGTGAGGAGTGAGGGAGAGAGAGGAGCAAGGATGATGCCCAAATGTTTCTCCTGAGCAACTGGAAGGATAGAGTTGTGTTCTATGAAGGACACCAGAGAGTAGAGTTTGGAAGGGGGATGTTTATTCTGAGAAGCCACTTGACATCTAACTGGGGACATCAGCAAGAGAGGTGGATGTGAATGTCTGGAGATCAGGACAGGGGTTCTTGCTGGAGATGTGAGGATATAGATCCATGTAAGTGATGACAACAGATGAAGTAAAAAGGGACAGATAGCACACAGAAGAAAAGGACACAAGGGAACACACTTGCCCATGCTGATCCCAAAACAGCAGGTTTAATGCAGAAGCGGAAAAGGGGTAAAAACTTGGTTTGAGCAAGTTCAGGAGAGAATTGGAGGAGGGGAGATGGGAAGAAAGGGTACAGACAACACTTGGAGGAGTTTGGCTGCAAAAAGGAGCAGGGTAATGGGTCAGTGAAGGAGGGCTTTTCTCTGTTATTCTCTGAATTCTCCCTGGAGACAGCATCTCTCTGATTTCCTACCTTTATTAGCTCTCTGGGGCAACTCTCACGAATGACTACATACTCGATGTCTTAAAACATAAGGAATATATTTTCTCATAGTGCAGGAGGCCAGAAATCCGTGGAGGGGAGGAAAAATATTTTCTATCTGTCCTTGTAAGTTCCCGGCTGAGATCCACCTAAGACAAAACATATCAGAAGAAGAATACATACAATTATATTTAACGTAAGTTTAATGTGGCACAGGATCCTTCTTACGGAAATGAGGACTTGAGTTAAGGGCTAAACATGAGTATTTTCCTGCTAGATTTGATGCAAAGTGGAAAATCGTGCAGAGATATGATAGGACAAAGAGTGTGACCTAAGTGCAGTAAACTGGGGGAAAATTAGCAAGGCCTGTTTCTTCATATTCCTCTCTGTGTCCCTTAATCTTAGGAGATAAGATGTTCCTCTCCTCCAGGTACAGTGAGGGCACCTCTCAGTGAGGGTGTATGACCCGCTTCAAGAGAAGATCAGAAAGTCCTTCCTGCACATGCAATTCCTCCAACTTGAAACAGTCAATATTCAAAGGTGCCACAACTTGAGGGAAGATATCCTGAACCACATCATCCAAAATCAGTTTTACTTGGCAGAAATCAAGAAGTTTGTAGGATGCACTCCGTTAGAGGCACAAGGAGAGAATCCACCTCTTGCTTCTCCCAGATGATTGTGCTGCTGGCATTCCTTGACTAGCACATTGCTCTGTCCCTGTGGTCATGTGGCTCATGGTCCTCTGTGTGTAGAACATCACCTTCTGCTTGTCTCTTAGAAGGACACTTGGGACTAGATTTAAGGACCAACCCAGACTATCTAGGATCATCTCCACAGGACAAAATCCTTACCTTAATCACACCTGCAAAGAACTTTCTTCCTTACAAGGGAAGCTTTACGTGGTTCAGGGATTAAGACCTGGGTATCTTTGAGTGGTTACATTTCTCATGTGACCTTTTACACCCTGAATTCCCCCATCTGCCCTTCAGAACTTCTCCTCTTAATCTTCTTTGCTCTGCTCTTCCACATTCTGACACACTAGTGGGTCATCTTGTTATCGAACCTGAAGTGAGTTCATTCACTCGTTGCGCAGCAAGCCAATCTCTGACACCGGGTGTGGTGGAAGAAAGTAGGAATTTTATTTTTGCACAGCGCTGAGCAAGGAGAGAGGGCAGCTAATGCTCAAATCCCAAACTCCCCAAAAAGCTAAAAGGAAGGGTTTTCATTTGGAGTTTTAGGTAGGGGAGGGGGAACATATGGCCTTGCTGGTCGGAGCTTTCCCACCAGCCTGTCTTTGGCCTTGAGACACTTACAGAGAGGAGGAAGTCTGTGACCTTACTGGTCAGCAGCTTTCCCACCAGTCTGTATCTCTTTGTGGGGAGGAGATAATCCAGGATCTTGTCCTTGACGGTGTCTGTCTCCATGGAGAATAGTGGATTCTGGAGACAGGAAGCCAGAGAGTAAGCAAGGAATGAGTGTTTTGGTTTTAACCCCATATATGCTGGGTTTAATGTGGGGAAACTGATATCAGGGTAGGTATCAATCTCATGGGTGACACACATCCTGGGGAATGGGTGCCTGTTATTCTTTAAAAGCTGCGATGGAGAGACTAAAAGCTACAGATTGGGAGAAATTACCTGCAAATACGTAGCTGATGGAGGCCTAGAATATATCTAGAGTGTATCTAGAATATATCAAATACTCTCAAAATAAAACATAAGTAAACAAACCAATAAAGGATCTGTTTTATGTATATTTTAAAAACCTGCTACTCAACAACAAAAAAACCAAACACGCCTCTATAAAAATTTGCTAAGGAGGGGCTGGCCCCGTGGCCGTGTGGTTAAGTTCGCGCACTCCGCTGCAGGCGGCCCAGTGTTTCGTTGGTTTGAACCCTGGGCGTGGACATGGCACTGCTCATCAAACCACGCTGAGGCAGCGTCCCACATGCCACAACTAGAAAGACCCACATCAAAGAATATACAACTATGTACCGGGGGGCTTTCTGGAGAAAAAGGAAAAAGAAAAATTTGCTAAGGATTTCATAGACATTTCTCCAGAGACATACAAATGCCAAATAACACACGAAAACATGATCAGCATTGCTAATATGAGGGAAATGCAAATTACAACCACACCATGAGGTACCCTTCCCACCCATTAGGGTGGCTATTTAAGGAAAGAAAAAGAGGAAATAGCAGTTGCTAGCAAGGTTGTGGAGAAGGTGGAACTCCTGTGCTTTGCTCTTGATGGTAAATGGCGCATCTGTTGTAGAAAATAGTCTGGCAGTTTCTCAAAACATTAAAAATAGAATTATTATATGGTCATCATTTCATTTTATGGGTGTGTACCCAAAGAATGGAAAGCAGGAACTTGAATAGGTATCTGTACACTGATGTACTTAGCAGCATTATTCACAATAACAAAAAGGTGGAAGCCACGCAAGGGTCCATCAACAGATGGATGGATTAACTAAATGTGGAAAACACATACAATGGAATATTGTTCAGCCACAAAAGGAAGTCTATTCGCACACATGCTACAATGTGAATTGGAGGCATTAGGCTAAGTGAAATAAGCCAGTCACAAAAGAACAAATGCTGTAGATTGCGCTTCAATAAAGTATCTGGAGCAGGTAAATTCACAGACCAACAGAAAATAGAATGGTGGTGGCCAAGGTCTTAGGCAGGAGAAATGGAGAGTTATGCATTTAATGGGCACAAACTTTCAGTTTGGGAAGAAGAAGAAAGACGTGGAGATAGATTGTGGTGATGGTTGCACAACAATGTGAATGTGCTGAATGCCTCTGACCCGAACAACTAAAAATGGTTGAAGTGGTAAAGTTTTTGTTATGTGTATTTTACCATGATAATAACGATAAATGCTGCGAAAGATTTAATCAGTCACTTCACCAAAGAAAAAAACAGACGGCAAATAAGCACAGGGAAACATGCTCTGGATTGCTGGGAAGACGGTGGCATAGGAGGACTCTGAACTCATCTCCTCCCATGGACACAGCAAATTTACAACTAATCTTGGAACGATTACTCCTGAAAAAGAACTGAAAACTGCATAAAAAGAACTCCCACAGTAATGGATGGTGCTGATTGATGTGGAAAATTCCTTTCTGGAGAGGAAAAAGCCATACTCTAGCAATGGCACTTCACAGCCAGGAGCAATCTTAAGCTATGAAGTCTTCCCTGGAGGAATGGGAGATCTGAGTGGGAGAGCTTTGCCACAATTAGCAGCTTTCGGACTCAGCATAACCGAGATGAGTGTCGTAATATCTAGGGTTGCTGGCTATAAACAATAGGGAATACCCCCCAAAAAAGATGTCAGACATAAAGGAGAGAAAGTCTGCTCTCAAAGGACCCATTCACAAATTCACCCATTTTGGAAAGCAACGCAAAATCAGCAGAAATATAGGTGCAGAGCCCTTTGGTGGAAAGAGACTCACTTGATAGGCTCTGGGTGCATCTCAGTGAGAGGTGAGAGCTTCCCAGGCTGGAACCACCACCCCAGGGACTGAGACATTGGTGGCAGCCATTATTGTGACCTTGTACTGGCATGCTAGCACTGACACTGGCAGATGTCATTAGAGTTCTTCCCCTGGCCTGCTAGCCCAGGGGTCTGCACCACTCCTGGAGCACTGATTTAATCCAGTTCAGCCAGTGCAGGCAGCCTGACCTAGGGACTTGCCCTTCCCAACAGAAAGCCCTCTGGCAACTGGTAGGCCCACATAGGTGGGGCATGTGGGACCTCTGCAGCATGGCAGGGCATAGGCAAGGGGCAGGGCATGTGTGAGGGGCAGGCCTGGGTTTGTGGAGTGTGTGGGGCCTCTGCAGTGGGGAGACTTGGTTTTTTTTTGTGGGTCAGGGCACACACACTTGACAGGACTGTACTGGCTGGGTGTGAGGCCCTATGGGCAGTGGGGCTTGTCAGTTGCAGCAGACTTATGCTTCTCAAACTTTCACATAGGGGATCAGCCCAACATTTCAACATCTGAAACATTTGTGTGCCTCCATGCATGGGGCCAGCCACACACAGCTGCACTCCTGAGAGAGCTGACAACAGCTTGCAGGACAGAGGCCCACAGCAGTCATAAGCCCCTGAGCCTAGCAATGAGCCACACTGGAGGCCTACTCACATAACAGAAAAACTGCAGCAGGAATGGGCTATTAGACCTTGCAGTCAACTGTGCTGGAGCTCCTGATGCCCGATAAAGTCAGTGAAGGGGCCCACAGCAGCTGCAAGCAGCTTAGAAATGCAACCAGCTGGCCAGGGGGACAGCCTAGCCTTCTCATGCACCTGCAGCAAGAGCAGCCCTGCCACGAAAGAAGGACGCACATGGCCCACACAGGGGACACACCTGGAATATTTGCAACTGGTAATGAGAGGGAAGCACACTGCTGGCCCTCATAAGGTGTCTCTTACATACAGCCACCTCTCCAAGTTTGGAAGACACAGCTGATCCACCTAATACACAGATATAAGCACACAGAAAGAAGCAAAATCAGAAAGCAAAAGAACACATTCCAAATAAGTTTACAGGACAAATCCTCAGAAGAAGAACTAACTGAAACAGCAACAAAGAATGTACTTGCCAAGAATACAAATTGATAGCCATAAGGATGCTTACTGATCTTGGGAGAATGGATGAATTCAGTGAGAACTTCAAAAAAGAATTGAAAATGTAAAGAAGAACCAATCAGAAATGAAGAACACAATACTAGAAATGAAAAAATTCACTAGAGGGACTCAAAAGCAGAGTAGCAGATACAGAAGAATGGATTAGTGAGGTGGGCAAAGGACTGGCAGAAATCATCCAAGTTGAAAAGATAAAAGAGAAAAGAGTTAAAAAGAAGGAGGACAGGGCCGTCTTGGTGGTGTAGTGATTAACTTTGCGTGCTCTGCTTTGGTAGCCCGGGTTTCATGGGTTTGGATCCCAGGCATGGACCTACACACTGTTCATCAAGCCATGCTGTGGCAGAGTCCCACATACAAAATAGAGGAAGATGGGCAAACAAGTTAGCTCAGTGACAATCTTCCTTGTCAAAAAAAAAAAAAAAAGCAAAGACCATCTAAGGGACATCTGGGCCAACATCAAGCACACTAACATCCATATATTATAGGTGTCTCAGAAAGAGAAGAGAGAGACAAAGGGACAGAGAATCTATTTGAACAAATAATACCTGTAAACTTTCCCAACCTAAGGGAGAAACAGACATCCACGTACAGGAATCACAGAGAGCACCAAGCAAGACAAACCCAAAGAGGCCCACACCAAAATACATTATAACAAAAATGTCAAGGATTAAAGATAAAGAGGGAATCCTGAAAGCTGCAAGAGAAAGGCAACAATCTACATACAAAGGAAACCCCATAAGGCTATCAGCTGACTTCTCAGCAGAAACTTTACAGGCTAGAAGAGAGTGACAACTTAATGTGTACTCAGTTTGCTTGGGGGTGATGAACATATTTTGGAACTAGATAGACACGATTATTGCACAACAATATGAACGAACTGTCACTGAATTATACACCTTCAAATGGTTATTTTTATATTATGTAGATTTCACCTCTACATAAATAACTAGCATCACTCTAAAAGAAAGAACAATATAAGAGGGTGCTTCACACCTATATGCTAATTCGTTAAAAAATTTAGATGACATCTAGAAATCTTAAGAAAAATATAGTTTACTGAAACTGTCTCAGGAAGAAGTGAAAAACCCAAATAGCCCTGTACCCAGGAAGGAATTGATTCAATAGCAAACATTTTCCAGGGGAAAAAGTTCACTGACAAGTTTTCAACGTGCAAGGGACAAATAATTCCCTACTGAGTTTGAAATTCACATCAACCAGTATGACTTTTGGAAGCCCTTTGCTTTCTCTGGACCTATATTCAGTTCTGCTGTGTAAAGAAGCGGTAATGGCTGATCTCCAAGAACGTCCTCATCTCTGGGGGCTGTGGGTTTGAATTTGCACTTACTATCTCGTTCACTCCCACTGGCTTCCTGTTGTGGTTTACTCTTGTTTTTCCAAAACTGCTCTTTCCATACTGAGGGACCCTGGTGACCAGAATGTCCCAGGGAAGTGCCTGGTATTAATGGTTCAAGTGATGCTTCTGCTGCTGCAGTCCACGCTGTAGGAAGGTGAGTGGAGCAGGAGCCAGAGGGGTCCGGGGTGGAGAGTGAGGGTGGAGTCTGAGTCTCTCTCACTCTGAGGGCTTTGGTTCAGGGTCCAGAATACGACCTTGAGATGCAGGAGCTGGTGATGGTGCAGGAGAGATTGTGCATCCTTGTGGCCTGCACCATTTTCTACCCCAAGTATTACTGGATGGATTCTGACCCAGTTCATGGCTACTGGTGCCAGAATGGGGCCACTCCTGGACAGGTTGCCCCAGTGGCTACAAACAGCCCCAACCAGGATGTGCAGCAGAAGGTCCAGGGACGATTGCCCCTCCTTGGTGATCTCTGGACCTACAACTGCCCCTGGAGTATCAGAGACACACATAATGGGAACATGGGGCACACTTCTCTCAAGTGCAGATAGGTTATTACATGAAATGCAGTTATAAAAATAAGAAGCTGGTCCTCCTGAGTGTGACAGATAGGATAAGTCCCCCAAATAAAGACTTTTCTATTGACTCAAATTCACGGGAAGCATTCAAAGCCTCTGGGAGGCTCCAACACAGAGGGTTCTCCTCCAGAAACTGAGGTCAGCTCTTTTCTCTTCCCTAACTTTGACCCAAAATACCTGAGATCCATGTCCCAGGGATGGTGGAATCCTTACCCTGGAAATCTGACCTGCACCATTTTTTGTTCTGTTTAGGCCATCAACAGATTGGATGATGCCACCCTATTTGGGGTGGGCAATCTACTTTACAGAGTTCACAAATTTCAATACCAATCTCATCCAGAAACACCTTCACAGACACACCTCCAAGTAATGTTTAACGTGGGCATCCCATGACCCAGTCAAGTTGACACACAAAATTAACCATCACAGTGGCCTGGGAGGTCAATGTTCAGCATATACACAGACAGACAGGCAGACACTCAGCTGGGCATTGGGCATTCTGAGTACTGAGATGGGCTCTTTACTGCCCTTTGCCCTGGGGAAGATGTGGCTCCTGTGAATTGGCAAATGGCTGTAGTTGTCAGGGCAGAGAGATCCTAGAACAACGTCTTAGTAGGAGAAATGCTAGAGATGCTCTTTTCCTGGATCCTTTACATGTCACTGTAAACATCTTTCTGGGTCACCTGTGTCCATCTGGATCACCAATCAATGTACCAAGCCTTGATTGCCCTTTCGACCTCAAGTATAGCCAGTGGCTTTTCCCAACACCCTCCTTGCTTCCCACAAGTTGCACAGCTATAATGCCACACCTGCAAGTTGAGCCAACAGATCAGCAATGATGTGAGAGGACTGTAATAACACCTGCTCCTCCACTGACCCTGAGATTCTGATGTCTGCTGCTTCAAATTCTCCTTTCTCTTGTGGCCAACTTTAACCTGGGAGCAGATAAGGAGGGGGATGCTAGGAAATGTAGTCCCAACCTGGCAAAGACTCCACAGGTAGCTTCACTGAATGCATGAAATCACAAATTAAAAATATCCTTTAATTTCAGCACGTGGAAAAATTTGTCAGTGAGGAAAACCTCTAACTTGACATTCTCCCTACTAGCTGTGATGTGTGGCTACTGTTTCACTTATTTCTTCCTGCACATCAAACCACCCTAAAACTCAGTTGCTCAAACAATCCTTGTATTCTGTCTCATGGTTTTGTAAATTGGCCAGAGCCCAGTGAAATGAAACTGGGCAGTTTCATTCCTAGTTTTGCTCTTTGCTCTTTCTGGAAGTCGTGTTGAAATGGTGGCCAAGACTAGGGCTGAATGTCTGACCCTTCAGGATTCCTCTATGCAGCATCTCTGTCCATCAGAGTCCCCTGGATTGCTTACACTGGTGCCCAGGGATTCACTAGGCAGGAGTGGAAGCTGACAGGCCTTCATAAAGTCTGAGCCGTATAAGTCTCAGAACATCTTGTCATCCACATTCTGTTGGTCAAGGCAGTCTTGGGCTCAATCCAAGTTCAAGATGAGGAGATAATAATAACAAACTTCATCTTTATTGAGAGGAGTGCCCTGCTTGTATAACAGAGGGGCAGGAGTGTTTGGGGTTATCTTTGGAAACTACAGGTACGCACCTGCCTGAGTGTCAGCTGCCTCCTCTATCTGATGAGGGGATTATCCATCTCTGTCAAGGATGTTGGGAAAATGAAGTGGGAACAGATATGTAAATAGGCAGCACAGAGCCTTCACCTTCCCTATCCTTGGCATTTTCCATAAGACATTCTTGAGGGTAAACAGAAGGACAAGGAGGAGAACTAGAGGTCTTACTCTCCCCCGAGTCCCTCCTGCCAGGTGGACCTTAGCCCTCCCCAGAACATGACATCTTCACCCCCCCTCCTGAATCCAGACGAGAGATCCCTGTACTGTGTGATCAGGCCCCTCCACAGAGCTGCAGACATCTCCAAAGTCAGCACTCAGTTGTTAATCAGCACCACGGACAGCACCCCGCCCTTTCCCTAGGAACCCCCAGGTGCCAGGTATGTCCTGGGCAGAGGGGGCATCCCCTGTGGGAGGTTGTCTGACCTCAGCTGGGGCAGAGGTGGCATTGGTCACTATCAGAGCACAGAACTTCGTAGCTGGCAGAGAATCTCCAGCACAGCAGAGGAGTGAATGAGATTGCAAACATAATACCTGAAAGTGGAGGAACTTCCAGGGTATCAGGATCACCTGCAGAATTCACATCCCTCATGATTGCTTGAGAGTCCCTACCATGTCTACTTGGCCATTCCTCCCTGAGACTCACCTTGCAGTACAGAAGAGCAAGAGCCCCTCCCACCCCAGCCTGTGCTTTCCCATCACAGCCACCTATCCTATGTCACTGGAATTGTCAGGTAATTTGTCTATCTCCCAACCAGATGTTGCTCTCCTCAAAGGCAAAGGCTAGACCTCTCATATTCACCGCTTTACTGGAAACCTGAAAGCACAGAGTATTTTTGTTTTTGAATTAATAAGTTTTTGAATTAATAAGTGACTAGATGAATGCATGAAACTTCCTCCCTCACCTTCTGGGAAGAGTTGACAACCTTCCCTCTCAAATTAAGATAAGCTTCACACCTCCCAGCCCAGTTAATTCTGGGAGACAAAGAAAGACAAAGTATCTTCCTGTGCAGACAATGGTATATGAGAAAAGACACCTGTGTGATGCGGGCAATGAGCATGCCCACTCTGGGTCTCTGTGCCTTCTACTGCAAATTGGAGAAGTGGGACTAAAGGTCTCTCAGCTCTGATGGCCTGTAGGTCTTAAGTTCCTCTTTTACACAGTTAGCTTCCCAGTGGCTTCCCCATGTGTCTCCTTCCTATTCTTCTGTTTTTCATTGCAAATTGGGGACCGTGGGATAGACTGGGCATGGCCAAGCCTTTGTGATCACAGATACTGCATCCGTCTATGGAGGGAGCATGTGAGTGGCCAGGATATTGCTGGGGGCAAAGAGGAGGATGGGGTTGCAGGATGAGATTCGAGCAGAAAACGCAGGAAATTGTGATGGTGTGGGAGTGCCTATGTGTGTTCAAATTCTGCACCTTCCTTCTCCATGATCACAGCACTCACTCTACTCTGGGTTTTGAGGGATAGTTCTGGGCAGGGGATAATAGGGGACGGGCAGATTCATGAAGCTGAATAGATGAAAACAGACTGTAATGTTTTCTGTGTATACAAAGTCTTAAGAAAAGCGTGTGCAGAGCCCTAGTATTCAAGGCATCCCATTTGGATGATAAAACTACAGAGAAAGGCAAGGAATCAATTGGCATTACAGTGAGACTAGGGGTCCCTTGGGAGGAGTGGGGTGTGGGGATAGGGAGGGGGACCAAGAGGGAGGTCCTGAGTGCTCCTAACGTTCCATTTCTTGGAGGGAGGGTGTTCGTTTTGTGATGAATCACTGAGCGGTTCTTATGGGGACATTTCTCTGTATGTTTCTCCCAAAGTGTATCAAGAAAACTGACATGGGTCTGAGGAGGCACCACCTCCCAGGAACCCCACCGCTTCCTCCAGGTCCCCACCACACAGTTAAAAATAACCTTCGATGAATTCAGGTGCATGTCTCTTCTCTCATGTAACCCTCACCATCCTTGAGGGTGGACGATCCCCAGGCTGGCATTCTTGTCTGGGGGTGAAGTTCCTCCTCTAAGGAGGGTCGCTGTTCTGACCTCCCCCCGGCTTCCTGTTTGAGCCTCTTATTAATCTTGCAACTTTTGGTTCCTAAGAGAGAACCCTGAGAAACGGAATTTCCCTAGCAGAACTACTTTCCCTGGCGACTGCCGGATCTACTGGAAGCAAAGACAAAGAGAATCCTTTCAAAATCTACTTGTTTGTTTCTCTTATTTTCAACTGAGAATGCTGCCCTGTGTGACAATTTCTTTTGACCAAGTTCTGATCTTAAGTAATTATTAACTACCTTCAGTCTACTGATCCCACCATTGTTTAGATTTTTGATATCTTGCTCATCATGAACTTTTATTAACTTTGATCTTTTAAAAAATAGTGCATTAAAACATTACTTATATTGACCACTGAAATTTTTGGGTACATATAAACTCTTTAACTTAAAAAAAAGTTTTAATACACACCACTTTTCAGGTTTCTAACTATATTTCATTTATTTTAATGTTCTGGAAAAAACTGACCATTAAAAATACATAAAAGCATGTATATCTTCTTCTTCTTCTTCTTCTTCTTCTTCTTCTTCTTCTTCTTCTTC